>NC_092038.1:22523914-23128218 GCF_003086295.3 Arachis hypogaea | reverse complement strand
AAAATTGTTACAAATTATAGTTTTTTCGTAACAATAATTATTTATTGTTACAAATTAAGAATATTTTGTAACAACAAGAAAATTTGTTACAAAATATTTCAATATTTTGTAACAACGTGATTTCTTTTGTTACAAATTATGTTGGCTTTCGTATCGAATTGTTGTTTTGTTGCAAAATGTTATAATGTTTTGTAACAAAAGATTATATTGTTGTAAAAATTCAAAACATTTTGTAACAAAATATCTATTTATTTCAAAAGCTCTAAATATTTTGTAACAAAAAATTAATTTATCACAAAATACAATATTTTTGTAACAAGTTATTTATTTGTCACAAAATTCAAAGATTTTTTTATAATTAATAAAAAATTTTGTTTTAACATATTAAATGTAAGACTTCAAATTTTTGAAAATTAACTGAATGAGTTATTTATGATTTATTATATTTATTTAAGATTTTGTAAGACCCAAGACTTGAAAAGTTTTATTTTGAACTAATCCCAAATTATATATTTATTTTTAGTTTTAATTTTAGAAATTATTCTTATTGAAAATAATTAAAGGCAATTAATTAGATTTGAAACAAATTAAGGTTTTTAGCCAAACTCTATACCTATGGATTATTTTTCCTATTTATGATTTAAAGTTCTAGAAATTTGAAAATAATGAGGTTTGACTATTTAAATTAGAATTTCGTATAATTTTATAATTACTGAATTATTTTCTATATTTAAAATTATAAAGTTGGTAGTTATGAAATAACAAGAATTTTATATGATTTGATTTAAGATAATTTAATTCATATCATTTAATACTCTAAGTTAAAGATAAAGAAAAATTAATTACATTATCATGAAATTTCAATTAGGATAATTTATTGAAAATCAATTAGTATTTTTATATCACAAATAATATTTTTAAAATAATTTTAAAGATCAAATTAGATTTTAAATTAATATTTTATATTCTAATTTGATTAAATTAAAATAAAACCCTAATTTTCCTAATACTACCCGCCGCCCCATCCTTCCCCAAAACCCACTACTCAACAGCTTCAGGAAAAATCAATGAAAGGAATAAAGGAAAGAAAGAAAGGGAAGAACGGAGAGGGTGAAAAAAAGGGAAGAGGAAAACAGATTCGCAGAGGAGGAGGAACGGGGAAGAGAGAGATCTGAAGGGAGAGAGAGACCGTGACTAGTGCTGCCGCCGCCTTGCCCAGCTGCTATGTTTCTCGTCGTCGCCGCCGAAGGGAAAAGGGGGAGAGCGCGCCGTCGAACAGAACGCGAGAAGGGAGAGGAGCTGTGTTCTGTTGTTGACGTCGCACCACAGCCACGCCGCCGTGCTGTGCGAAGTCACTGCCGCCGCCTCGAGCCTCGCCGTCGTCTGTGCTCATCGCCATCGAGGGTCCATCGCACGCCGTCGCTGGAGCCTGAACGCCGCTGCAACCACCGCGTGTTCTTCAGATCCGTCGCCGTTTGAGTCGCGAGCAGGGGAACGCGCGTGAAGGAAACTGTCGCGGAGCTGCTGTCGCTGCCGCGTTAATAGGCTCGCCGTCGTTCTACTCGCGCGGCTGTCGTGTTGCCGGAGCACCCGTCGCTGCTGTTGGCGCCGGAAACCGCCTTTCAAGCCTGTATCTGTTGGTAAGCCCTAACCTTGCTTCAGCTTCTTCATCCATTAAGTTTACCTTTATCGTGGAAATTGTTGCTGCTGTTGGGTTCACCGCAGGGAGGAGTCCGAGTAAGAAAAGGAAGAAGATGGCGATGGATACCTCCGCTGCTGTTGTTGTTACTATCGGTGTTCCCGAGCTTGTAGTTACTGCCATCTTTAGTGATGAACCTGGTTGTGTCCTTGTTGCTGATTGATTGTAGTGAGACGTTATAGCCACTGCTTTTCATCTTGGTAAGTTCATGGGTAAGATCGCTTTGATTCTTCTTTGTGTCATTTTATTTACGCAGCTAGTTTTGATCCGTTTAATTTACCAGAGTCACTATTATCATATCTCGGCACTGCCGCCCTTGTTTGGAACTACTGAATGTTGTTGTCTCAGCCACTGTCGATTTATCTATTGCAAAGTCATAATTGATAATGGCATTAGTTCCTCAAAAAATACTGCCCTTCTCACTAATTCTTCACAGAGGTATTAGTATTATAAATTCTATTTGCATTAGTTCCTCAAATTGTTAAATCATCTTTCTCATTAAAGACACTTGCTGGATTCCTCTTCAGGTTGCAGGAAGCTATATTGAACATCCCTCGTGGAATAACACGGCTAATAGATATGCTCATGGATCGCGAGGTACAAGACTTGAAAGCTCCGCAGTCTTCTCAATAACTTTTTCAAACTTAATTGATGTATTTTCTCATATGGCTACACAATATATACTTGTTTAACCTTTCATATTTATGTTGGCTGGTTAAAATTTCAATAAATATGTTGGTGATAATTTGGTACTCTGTAAAAATATTTTACCTTTGAAAATTGGAATATTCTAATATAGGTTGCCTATTGATCCTCATTTTGAAAGAAAGCTTGAAATATAATAATCAAAGTTTACCTCCAGCTCCAGGTAATAAGGAACGAAGCCTTATTGCTTCTTATTGTCATCTTTGAAGGTGCATTTGAGAAGATTTTGAGTATCATAAGAGGTGAAGGAAATTCAGATGGTGGAGTTGTTGTACAGGTGATATATTAATACTATCAGAAAGTTAAGTAAATTTGTTTTATGTGATTCATGATGAAGCATACTAACCCATGGTTATGGTCTCTACTTGGAACTTCCAAATTTAGATTTCCTCAAGTCTTTGTGCATACAAATATTTTTCTTTTGGGATAGATAATAGGAGTTTAGTTAAATGAGTCTTGCAGAGAGCTTACTTGTTTTGTTTTCTAATTATGATGATGAGCTAGTTTTGTTTACAAATCAATATGATTTATTATTATTATTATTATTATTATTATTATTATTATTATTTGGATCCAATCAGGTTTGTTGATATCAATTTTAAAGCTGAGAGGAAGTGCTTTCTCTTTTACTCAACAGAAGGTTAGATTCATTAATAATTGAATAGTGGAATTTGTAGCTAAATCTTTTGTTGCTGTAAATTTTTTTGTTCCTTTGCCAAGTATATTAATTTTTTTGTTGAATGGAAAATTTAGGATGGGTGTATAGTTTTTGTGATGAGGATATTGATGCTTTGATAAGCATGTGCTTATGCCTTTGGTTGGTAATAAAATAGGGTTTTGAATTTCAGCAGATTGTTGATATTGGCAAAACTCTGCCATTATTCATGGAGCTTCAAACCTTAGGTGACAGGATGTGAAGAACCATGCTCTGCAAAGTGTCTTGTTTTCAATGTTGCAGGTCTCATTTAATTTGAGTTGAACCGTTTGGTTATGATTTTCTCACATGTTTGTACTAACTGAACAATTTGAAATAGGTATTAGAGACAGTAAAACTCAAATTTTCTAGACAATTTTTTAGAATTGCATTAATTGACACCATATTGTTATTGTTGGTCGTCTTTTCAGGTGTGTGGCACTTATTAAAAGCTTCTTCATGAGAAAGAAGATGTATGAATATGATGGAGTTTGTAATTTGTAGTTTATATTTTGGAGATTTATAATTCCTTATTTTTCTTGTCCTATGTATCTATCTAGTTCATTAGGGTTCTCCAATGTATCTTGTTAGTTTGTACTTTAAAGTTTATATGTTGAAGATTTATAAAACAATCTTAGTTAAATGAAAGATATTTGAACTATCTATGTTATTATATATTATATGAATGCTGATTTGCTGAGTAAATTAGTTAATATATTAATTAAAAAAATAATTACAAAATAAATAGTGTTTTGTAACTAAAGAAAAAAAATGTTACAAAATCAAGTTACATTTTGTAACAAAATTTTATGATAGGAAAAAATATATTGTTACCAAAAATCCCTTCAAGATCAAAATTTGTTACCACTTTTGTAACGGCTTCTGGTTTTTTGTATCAGAAAAAATTGTTACAAAATATGGTATTGAATTGTAACAGTTTCATTTTTCGTTACAAAAACTTTTTGTAACGGGACTTACTGCAATGGACCTTTTTTTTGTTACAAAAAACTTTTGTTTCAAAATTTCGACGTTTTGTAACAATATTTTTTGTTACAAATGCGCCTTTTTCTTGTAGTGATCTCTGTATCGTGAGCATTTATCCCTCTCTATCATACATGTGAGAATCTCGTTATACCTATCTTCAGACAGATGCAGTTGGTAACTGACAATGGTGAGATACCGGCTTAAAAATTCACAAGTTAAAACTTGAATTCGTTATAAGTGTAGTCCTAAATCGGTAAATAACCCTATCAAAGTTTAATAAATTGTCACAATTCAAATCTAATACCAAGAGTTTTAAACTTCGGGTCGTTCTCCCACAGAATTGCAGTTGGCCGGGTGTACGTCATTGGCTATGAGGAAAATCAGGATTTTGATAGCAATAAACAATAATTTAAATAGCAAGAAATTAAAGAGAAAACAATATATAAATGGTAAGAGAAATTAAACTAAAAGCAATTAAGGAAAAGGAAAGAAAATTCAAATGCTAAAAAGATCTTAGCAAGGGTTGAGAGTCAAGGATCATTATCGTTGTCATTAACCACAAACATGACAATTATAAAGAGTTAATCCCACTTAGTCAACCCCTAAACATTGGAAAAAGTCAAATAGTGATAATTGATCTTAATCCACAAATCTTAACCAACTCACTAATTAGGCTTAGTGAAAGGATAGCATTAGTGAAAACAAAATCAACTAACAACCCTAAATTACCAATCAATATCGGACAACAATGACTCAAGAAGGTCACCTAATTCCTCAATCCCAAGCAAAAAATGCAAGATTCTACTATAAAACTAAGGACGGCCTTTTGTCGAATACTTAGAAGGCATAAAAATAAAGCATCATAAATTGCAATAATAATAAAATCTATAACTAGCCAAGATAAGAAAGCAATAATAATAACTCAAATAAATATCAATAAACATGAAAAATTATCAAATTGCATTAAAGAAAATTGAAAATTCAACAAGTGTTCATAAAATAAAAATAGCAAAAACAAGAAACTAACAATAAAAACTAAGTAAACTAAAATGGTAGAACAAGAAAATATAAAGAAAACTAAACTAAAACAAGATCAAAACTTAAAACTAGAGAGAAATTAAACTAAGAAACTCTAAAATTCTAGAGAGAAGTTGGAGCTTCTATCTCTAGAATTTTCTAAAATATGATAAAAAAAACTAAACTAAGACTACTTGGTTCATCCTCCTTGAATTCTTGCTTCAAATAATTCATAAATGAGTTGGATTGGGCCCAAAATAGGCTAGAAATCGCGAGTCACGTGCCATTTTAAGTGAGGCACGAGACTGGAGTGGTGGGTACTATAGTGCGTACCCATTAATTGAGAATGATGCGTACGCACGACTGGCAAATTTTTACAACTTCATTTCTTCATGAATTCTCCACTTTCGCATGCTTTTTCTCCATCTTTTCAAGTCATCCTTGTCTTCTAAACCTTATATCACTCAAACAAACATATCATGGTATCAAATGGGATAAAAGTGAATTAAATTTGACAATTTGAAGCATAAAAATATGTTTTTAACAATTAAGTACAATGAGAAGAAATTCACAAAAGTATGCATTTTGCATGAATAAATGCAAGATAAGTTGATAAATTCCACTCTTTTCACCCCAAAAAATTTATCGTAAAATATAGATCTATCAGTGACCCTGTTCTTGAAGGCTCTAGGTGAGACTGTGAACTTGCTTCCACAAATCGACATCCTTGGAATCGACAGGGCTAGTGGCTGAGGCGGATCCTCAAGGTAGACGTGTTGAGGTTTCTAACAAAGAACGACCCCATTCCATAGACACGATTCTTGCATGGCTCAGATGCGGTCTCGCGCTATACTGCATCTGGATCGACGACAGAAGCAGAGGAGTTGTTGCCTCCTCCGCCACTCTGTTGAGATTGCTAGGTCGCGGCCTCCAGGCTCTGTGTGTAGGATTCCTACATATGACGTTATATGCAAAAGTGATTAAGACGACAATTAATTAAACAAATATTTGTTATGATTTAAACCATGACATTACTCACATAATAATTCACAGACCGCTGATAAGCGAATCTCCCTTCGTTCTTCTTCAAAGTGTGAGTATACTTCAAGGACTCTGCTATCGTCGTCTCACGATTCAACGACTTAGACTGCACATATTGAAACAATAGGTTAAATTAAGTGATAATTATATTATATGTCAAAGAGAAAATAAATTTAACATACTAAAATAATTTACATACCAGCTTGACCTTTAATTTGTCTTCAAGAAAGTTACTGACCCACCAGTATACTTGGACGGCCTGGTCGGTGCCCTGTTGATCCTATTTGTGGCTTGGCGACACATGAACCCTTTATCAGTCTCCCAATGTACATAGAGAGCTTTCTTAATGTCCAGGAAGAGCCATTGAGTAACCTGGTCACACTTCTCACTTATGTCTTCAAGCATCTGGAAGCCACCTAGCCAGGTGGTCGAAGATCCTCTTAATCATGGCATTGCGAGTCTTCTCCCATATAAATTTTTTCTACACAAGAAAACATGTAGCACTAGTGAATTGAAATTAAATACATAATTAAATAAAATAGAAGATAGAAACTAATTAAAATTGAATATATAGAGATTTTACCGCCCACTTATGAAACTATCGCTCTCTGGTCTCAGTAGGGATCTTCTTATAACTCGACCATGGGTGGTTGAACATCAACTTAATGACATTAGTATACTCCTGTATGTGTGCATTGTTATCTGGTACAAACCTATGAATAAAAAACTTAATATTGGTAAACATAATTGTTGTTTAAAAACTTTAAAATAAATTATTTTTTAAAACCAATTAAAATAATACTCACGTGGTCAAACCATCAGACTATATTATCATCAGGCCAAATTATATGTATTTGGCTATTTGGAAGCCTCCTTATAGCATACACCCATTTTGAGCTAATAATCTTAGTATTGGGAGGAGTTAGAACCACAGTCCATGTTTCTGTCCTCATTAATGCCTTATATTTCTCTTACATAGGTACCAATGTGGTATAATTAGAGCGATATTATCATTTTTAGGAGACTTTTTAGCAGATACATAAGAACTAAAAGCAATGGTGCTCACCTTAGGTTTCAAATTTCTAGTTTTAGATCGAGTTGGCATAGAGTGTTGATTTTGAACATCATGTGAGGTAGTGGGAGCTAGCTGTTAGGACTGTCAAATGGGCCAGTTGGTCTATTTAGACTCGACACGCCTAAGCTCGTGGTTAAACGGGCTGCCCGTTTAAGCTCCCCTTTGTTTATGGGGTATAATATTTCAGTCCGAATCATTTATGACCATCCCGATGGATTAAACGGGCTATTTTGACAAAAATATCACTTTTAAGTTAAAAACCTTAAACAAACAGTATTTTTCTAGTTGATGGATTGAGTTTTCAAGTCGGTCATAAAAAAATGTTGGCAAAAAATACTATTTTTTTGAAAAAATACAAAAAAATTAAACGGATCGCCTGTTTATCCAACAGGTTAGCCCGTTTAATACGTCATTTTGTTGGGTTAATGGGACTTACCCGTTTAACCCAAAATATAAATGGGCTTAATTTTAAACGCAAAGTCTGTTCGTTTAAATGGGTAAATGGATTGGTCCAATAGGTTTAGCCCATTTTAACGACTCTATTGGCTATTCATGAGTAATTTCTTGAGTTACTGCATCAGTGATGACACATCATCTTAAGCGATTTTAAAGTTCCTTTCTATTTTATTTTCTTAGGTTTTAATAAAATTTAATAACTAATCAAATATTTGGAGTTGGGATAATATTTTTATATTTTCAGGGGTTTTTAGCTAAAAAAACTAACAAGAATCAAAGCTTTCTCACAGAGAAAACATAAAAGCAGCAAAAGCATGGCGTAGGAAGAGAAAGTGTGCCCTAAGGAAATGGACCAAGCTTGGCATGCCTGGAGGACAGCCTCCACGCCCGGCAGATGGGGTCCACTCTCAGCAGATGGTCGCCACGCCCGGCGGATGGTCCCCATGCCCGGCGAACTCCTTCCTAGCTTCCTGCACGGCCTTCACTTTATGCCCGAAGGATTGTTGTCCCTGGAAGGTAGGATTTTGGGCTTTTCCCTAAATTTCTTTAAAGCCCAACTTAAAGTTAATTACAACTCTCACGAAGCAATAATTAAGGTCCAAGCTTAATTATCCCCATTATTAGAAGCCTTAATCACATCCAAAAGATTCAAGATTTCAGAAGATTAGTTATTAATTCTTTCTAGAACTATAAAAAATTTAGTTGTTAGGATTTGTTTCTAGATTAGATTTGAATTATTGTTTTAATTTGAATTTGAAGTAAGTAGTTAGTTATCTTATCTTTCTTTTCGAGAGATCAAATTAGTTTAGTTTTTAATTTGAATTTTAAAATTAGGATATAAATAAGTGAACCTTGTTCACAAGAGAGGGCATCCCAGAGGAGGATCTTTAGATCCAAATCCAAACATTCAATTCCTCACTATATTTTTTTCTTGTCTTTCTTCCATTTCATGAGTAACTAATTATCTGTCAAAAAGTTAGGAGCTCTGTTTATATTTTTTATGAGTTATTAATATAAGTTTATTTTATTTTAAAGCCTTGCATTGATCTATTTTATGATTGCGCTATTCATTTTTTATTCGGATTAGTGGCATCGAAATGTTTGCTAATATCTTTGAATTCTTTTATTATAATTGAAATATTTGATAATTGAATTAAGTATTGAAAACTCTTTCACATGACTCTTTGAATTCTGCTAGGAATAGTAGTTCAATTAGTGTGCGACACATGCATGATTTTTAATCATTCTAATTTTGAATAAGTGATATATAATTCGAATTAGAACAATTTTTGAAATTTTTGTTTTTTTTCTAAAGGTTTAACTGGACAAGACTAGCTTAAATATGTGACATGTAATTCGACCTGAGGACTACTTTTAAATCTTATTAGAAAACTAAATTAGTTTTTGGGATTAATCTCTTGATTAATTAATTAATGACTAATTAATGCTTGAGAATCTGAGGAACCAAGAAATTGAAAATCAGTTACTAAAGATTTATCGTGAAAGATCTTTACAAACTTTAAGATAAGTAAACAAGGTTTGATTTCTCTAAAAGTATAAATATCTCCAAAGCCCTTAACTCTTACCATCACTGTCTTCTCTCAAATCAGCAGTCAAGCTCTCTATCCGTAAGCATTCAAGCATTCAACCACTCAAGGTTCTCAAGCTCTCAGCAAGACACGATCTTATTCTCTTCAAATCAGGTTTTATTAATCTAAATAGGAATTTAATATGATAATTACTTGCTCAATCCTTTAATCTTTGTGGAAATGATATCTACTCACTATGGTATTACTTGAGCGATCCGATGCATTTGCCGTTATCCGTACACTTTAATTTTCGCTCATCAAATATTTAACGCCGTTATCGAAGATTAATTGAGATTGACAATATAACGTCCAGTTAAAATATAAACTTAGATCTTGTTTACTTCTCTTTTTTATTTTTAAATTCTTTATTTCTCTTCTACGTTTTTTTTATCTTTCCTTTGACTTTTGTTTTTTTCTTTTTTTTTCACCCCACGTTTTTTTTTCTTTTTTCCTATTTCCTTTAACTTTCAAAAAAAAATTTAGATCGTGTTTTATTTCCTTATTTCTTTGTATTCTTTTCATTGATTGATTCAAATTTCTTTTTTTTTAGTTTTTTTAGATTCTATGTTCTTTTTCTTTGCCTCTATTTTCTGTTGACGTTCTTTTAATTCCTTATTTAAATTATTTATTTCTCCTTTTTATTCTACAAAATATATTTGATCTTTTTTCGTTTATGTATACAAGAAATGATAGAATTGTTCGTAAAAATAATTTTAGCAAATAATGAAGGTATGATGCAATAACTCTCTTTTTCTTAAAAAACATATTGAATAAATGCAGTGTGAGCTATTGGGATATTTCTACAAACCAAGAAATCGCTTATTTTTTCTTGAAAGGAGGAATTACCCAAATTTTAAATGGGAGAGTCAAGAACAAGGATATTTCAACATGCCAAACAAGCAAATAAATTTTAATGTTGAATACCAAATTCTTCAAGAGCCTTCATCTCTTGAACCTGCTGTGGAAAAACTCTCCCAAGCCACAACTTTCTTCATGCAATAATTTCAAGATTTCATGCAAGAAATAAAAACAAATCTCAAAAATCTAGAAATTTTCATTTGAAATTTAAAAGTGCAAGTGGAGTATGTTGCCAAGCAACTAGCAAAAAGGCAAAATCCTATGGAAGCATGTAAGGTAATTCGTGTAAAAGGCCCATATCTTTGCAAATCAGAAGAAGCTGTAAGGAGAAATTTGGCTAATCCATTAAGCCAAGAAGTTCCCAATAAAATGACTCTAACTAATTCGCCCAATAAATTAAGGAGAAAAAAGAAAAGAAGCCAGCAGATACTTGTTCAACAAAGAAGACATTCTCAAGCAATCTGAAGAGAATAAGTCTCACCATATGCGTATACAAAATCTCACAGAAAGAAAATTCTAAACCTGTAGTGCAAACACAACGAAAGCTTAATCCAACAAAAAAAATTGTTTACAAAGAGGTAATCAAATTGTGGAAAAAAAATCAGTCAGTAAGTATCTTTTCCTTTTGTTTTTGTCTTAAAGTCTTTTCTTTTAATTAATTGGAAGAAAAAAAAGTTTATATCTTTTCTGTTCTAATTAAACATTCCATATTTACATTCTTCTTCTTCTTGTTATTTTGCATTCTTCTTTCACGTTTCTTTTTTGGTTCACATTGTATTTCAAAATTTTTAAAAAAATTATTCTTTAATTTTAATTTAGTAAAATATTATGCATCCTCTTCAAAATGATTTTAAACTGTATTTTTAAATTATTGTTTTCTTTTCTTGATTTTTAAACTTAAAAAAAAGGAGGACATCCAAAGATTTTTCAAATTCAAAAAATCAGTTTTCACTTTTTTCTTCTTTCTATTTTTTTATGTTTTCTTTAAAAATTTCTGCCCCTATTTTCTCTTTCTTTTCTCTTGCATCAAAATTTGTTTTCTTTTGCTTATTCCTCAACTAATAGTTGTATTCATCTTATCCCTTTCTTTCTCATGCATGTATGCTATATGACTTACACTGTGTATTGCTAAACTTTGTTAAATTCTAAATTTGGTGTAAGCCCTTAAGTTTGGTATCGGCAATACCATAAGCCTCTAGATGATGAAGAATAAAGAAGACAGTAATAATAAACAAGTAACTGGTAAGATTAGGGTGAGATGAATCCTATATTCCGGTGGTTAGTAATTTTCTTGTTCTTGTTTTTTTTTATTTTCTTTTTTTTTCATGCATCTATTGCATACTCTGTTTTTTTTTCTTTAAAATTTAAAATTTGAATACTTGTTCCTCTAGCAATCACTTTATATAGGGGATATCTTAATGAAAAGTTTGAATAATGAATTCAAACGAAAGTGGTAACGCTTAAAAGAGGTAGTTACATTTGATGAATTGAAAATATTTGAATCTTAAGGAATTGGAAGAAGAATCTTCAAAAACAGAAATTTGAAAAAGTATTATGAGAATTCAAATCAATTTCTTGGAGCAGTTTAAAAAAAATAAAACAAAATAAAATCCGAAAAGAAAAGAAAAAAATCAAGTTACAGGTGACTAGAGTCCAATTATGTGCCTGTGATGTTTGTGTTTTAAGGAAAGACTTAGACAAGTAGATCCAAGGGGTACTTTATCACTCGATAACTTGGGCCAACTGAATCAGGATTATCGATTGAAAGTTCGCTTTAAAAGTCGCCTTAAAACAAAACATTCAGAAGTCCAAAGAGGTTTTGGGCATCGATGTTTGGGAAAATAAAACCCTAGTTATGTGCATGTGGGGAGATTATGCCAAGGAGAGGCTTGGGTGATTAGATCCGAGGGGTGCTTTATCACCGGTAACTTGGGGCAACTGGGATTATCGATCGAAAGCCCATTAAGAGTTGCCTTGTGACAGACCCTTAGAGTCAAAAGGCTCAAAGATCTATTTCCAAATTAAGATATCAAGTAACTGCCTTCAAGTCATATAGGCCCAAAATTCTCATAATACAATTTGAATTTCAGTTTTGAAAATTACTAAATCCTAAATATGCAAGATTCATGAAGGATAAGAGAAGTCGAATGTAACCACAAGAATTATCATAAATCCCACTTTTGTTTTCAATCTTAAAAGCTTTTCAAATCTTTTTCATTAAGCTACTCCATTTATCTTTCATTTTGCTTAACAATAAGCAAAATTTTAAGTTTGTTATTGTGATAACACATCATCTTAAGAGATTTTAAATTCTTTTCTATTTCATTTTCTATGATTTTAATCAAATTTATTATGTTTTCTAATATAATTTAATAAATAATTAAATATTTGGAGTTGAGATAGTAATTTTATGTTTTCAAGGATTTTTTAGCTCAAAAAACTAGCAAGAATCAAGCTTTTTCACAAGAAAAACATATAGGCGGCAAAAGCATGACGTAAGGAAGAAAAAACGTGCCCTAAGGAAATGGACCAAGTTTGGCATGCTTGGCGGACAACCTCCACACTGGGCGGATGAGATCCACACCCGGCAAATGGTCCCCATGCCCGGCGAGTCCTTCTCAGCTTCCTACACGCCGACGGATTGATGTCCCTGGAAGGTGGAATTTTGGGCTTTTGCCCAGATTCCTCTAATACAAGTCTAACTTAAAGCTAATTACAACTCTCAAGAAGCAATAATTAAGACCCAAGCTTAATTATCTACATCATTAGAAGCCTTAATCACATTCAAAAGATTCAAGATTCTAGAAGATTAGTTATTAATTCTTTTTAGAAACATAAAATATTTGTTTGTTAGGATTTGTTTCTAGATTAGATTTGAATTATTGTTTTAATTTAAATTTGAAGTAGTTAGTTATCTTAATTCTTAGCTTTCTTTCCGAGAGATAAGATTAGTTTAGTTTTGAGTTTGAATTCTAGAATTAGCATATAAATAAGTAAACCCTGTTCACAAGAAAGGACATCTCGAAGGAAGATCTTTGGATCCAAATCCATACATTTGATTCCTCAGCATATTTGATAAACCACTATTTTATAGTTTATCTTGTGTTTAATTGAGTGGTTTCATCAAGTCCTTACCCACTTATTCATATGAACTGCATGATTTTACAATCCCTTCCTAAGTTTGTTCTGTGGTTGAAAACTTGCTTCCTAGAGATCTTTAATTTGTGTATTTTAATTTTCCTTTATACCATTCGATGCCGTGATCTGTGTGTTAAGTGTTTCAGGCTTCACAGGGCAGAAATAGCTTAGAGAATGGAGAGAAAGCTTGCAAAAATGGAAGGAACACAAGAAATTAAGGAGATGATTAGCGAGAATCAACGCGCTTATGGCTCACGCGAGCACGCGGAATGGAGAAAGTCGCAGCGACGCGTGCACGTACTTGACGCGTACGCATAGATTGGAGACTGCACGAATGACGCGGACGCGTGTACGACGCGTACGCATGACAAGGAAAATTGCTGAATGACGCGCACGCATGACTGACGCGTACGTGTGACCTGCACGATCTGCAGAAATAACAAAAAATGCTGGGGCGATTTTGGGCCGCGATTTGACCTAGTTTTTGACGCAGAAATGTAGAATAAAGCCAGGGAACGTACAGAGACTCAAGAGACATCAACACACATTCTCATTAGGATAGTTTTAGGATTTTAAGATCTAGAGAGAAACTACTCTTCCTCTAGGTTCTCTTTACATTCATAGTTTATTAATTCTATGCTTTTTGCTTTGGATATTGAAGGGTCATCACCTCTGTTGAAGATACTATTCTAGTTTGTTTCCTTACTTGCTCTTTTATCTATTCCATATTCTTAATTCTTGTTTAAAGTAGTAATTGGATTATTTTCATGGATTGTTGATACAGAGGATTACTTTTATTTTTAATTAATTTTCAGTCTCTATTTTATTTAATTTATTATGTCTTCTTCTTATATTTTTCTAAGTGTTATATTCTTGTCAATGGAGTAGATTCCCTACTTGACATAGGGGGTTGATTAAGAGGAGACACTTGAGTTGGAAGGCTTAGTGAAGATTAAACTGGAAGTTGTTGGCTAGTTCTGTATTTACTAACGCTAGACCTTTCCCAAGGGAGAGGACTAGGATTTGGGAATAAGAGTTAGCTCAATCACTTTACTTTCCTTTATTTAGTAAGGATTAACTAAGTGAAAACAACAACCTTTTTGATATTACACCTAAGAGATCCCAACAAGGATAGAACTTCCAATTAATCATTCCCCCAGTCAAGGCTTTTTTTATTTAGAATATTAATAATCATTCTTAGTTTTTATTTCTTTAATTTACAACTATTTAATTGCTCATTATCTAAACTCAAACTCTCTTGAAAACACCTAATTAATAAATTAGCATCCTTTCTAGCAACTCGTTGGGAGACGACCTGTGACTTATACTCCCAGTATTTTTCATTCTAATTTTGTGACACCTTTTCTAAATTGATACGCGGAATCTTCATTGGTTAAGAGCTATACTTGCAACGCCATTTTCTCTATAAACTCTTAATCAGTGATTTTCTGCTACGTCAATTTTTGGCACCGTTGCCGGGGAGTTGCAACAGTGTGCTAATTTATTGGTTGGATTTTTATTTTATTTGCACTTTATTTTATTTTATTTTATTACCATGAGTTGTATGTATCTTTCATTGAATGACGCGTTCACTACCTGATCTGAGTCCACCCATATTTGATCCTGAAATTGAAATAACTATCTCACGTATACGGCGGGCTCGGTGTCGGTTAGTCCTTTCTGAGGACGAATTTGAAACGTCATTTAAGGAAGAAACATGCTCCCTTTCTACTGATTTGGTTGATTCGAACGCAGAAGACATGCCAGCTCCCAGGAGGATTACTCTTCAGTAGGCGGGAGCTCCGGACTTTACACTACCACCTTTCCAAGCGCGTCATCCAAATCTAGGTGCAGATATTGAACTGAAGACTGCACTAATTAATCTACTGCCAAAGTTTCACGGCCTACCTGCTCAAGAGCCTCTCAAGCACCTCAGAGATTTTCAGACATCCTGTTCTACTGTTAAGCGTAATGGTGCGACTGAGACTTCTATTCTGCTAGCTGCTTTTCTGTTTTCTCTTGAGGGGAAGGCGAGAGAGTGGTACTACACTCAACCTGAAGCAGTTGTTACTAACTGGGACACCCTCAGGAGAGAATTCTTGAAAAAATACTTTCCAGCTGAAGTTAGCGATAGACTGAGGAAAGAAATTTCAATGATTATTCAAGGCAAATTCGAGACTCTTTATGAATATTGGGAGCGCTTCAATAATCTCCTAGACGCATGTCCCCACCACATGATTAATAAGTTGGTATTGATCAGCTACTTCACACAAGGTATGAAGCCTCAGAATAAGACCACATTAGATGGTGCAAGTAATGGGTCTCTGAAAAAGTACAAGTCTACAGATGAAGCATGGCAATTGATTGCTGACTTGGCTGAATCTGCTCGAGACCACAAGCATAGGAACAACCATCCTAAGGTTGTTACAGAGGTTTCCTCTAGTAGTGAGACTACAGCTGTCACACAGGCTATATGTGAAATGACTAACCTACTGAAGCAGATGTAGTTAAATCAACAACAGCCTCAACCTCCTCCCCCACAACAGAGTCATCAACTAGTTCCTCAGAAAGTATATGGAATATGTGCGGATTACAGTCATTATATGGATGAATGTCCACAGTTCCAACAGGAGGACAATACCTTGGTAGCTACTCACAATTTCTATGATTGCCTGAATCAAGGATACTATCAACAAGGTGGCAACTACAACCAAGGTGAAAACTACAATCAAGGGTGGCAGGACAACTCCAACCAGGGTTGGAGAGATAATTCTAACCGTGGCTGGAGGGACAACTATAATAGAGGAGGCAGAGACAACAATACAAATCAGAGGTAGAATAATAACAACAGACAGTAGAATCAGAACCAGCCTTACAGAGCACCTCACCAAAGGCAGTCCCAAGCACCTCAGAACAACCAACAGCAGACCCCTCAGATTACTTACCCCCTTCTTCTTCTAATGACGAGTTGCTATACTCTATTGATTAAAGGCAGAAGACCATGGAGAACAACCTCACTTCTACCTTGAATGGTCTGAACTCTACCTTGCAAGCTCTTGTCTCACAGATTGGATCACTGAATAATCCCACCAACCAGCCTTTAAGCTCCAGTGAAATTCTTTCTCAACCCTTACCTAACCCCAAGGGTGGCATCAATGCCATCACTTTGAGGTCTGGAACCACACTGCAAGAGAGGAACAAGGAGGAGCTAAACCCACAAGAACACAGACCAGTTGAGGATATGGTAGAAGTGGAAAATGCTGAAGAGGAAGAAGAAGTACAAGACAAGGTTGAAGAAGAAGCAGCTCAGCCAAAGAATGGAGCACCAAAGGAAGCAGAAGCTGCAAATGGCACCATTCCTATCCCATTTCCACACTTTGCACAGAAGTCCAGAAAGCATATGAAACTTGATCCCAAAATGATAGAGATTTTCAAAAAGGTTGAGGTAATTGTTCCCCTTTTTGATGTTATTCAACAAGTACCTAAATATGCAAAGTTTCTGAAAGATTTATGCATACACAAAGATAAAATTAATGAATTAGAAATTATTCCTTTAGGTAGTTCTATATCTGCTTTAATGGGAGGTATACCTGAAAAATATAGTGATCCAGGTCCATGCATGGTTAACTGTACCATTAGAGGTGTATTATTTTCTGACTGCATGTGTGATTTAGGAGCATGTGTTAGTATAATGTCATTGTCTATATATGATGCTTTGAATCTCCCTCCCTTAAAAAGGTCGGCAGCTCATTTTATGTTAGCAGATAAAAGCATTATTACAGTAGTTGGAATTGCTGAAGATGTATTAGTGAGCATTAAGGGGCTCACATTTCCCATCGACTTCTATATCTTGGAAATGCCCCCTAATGACTCAGGAATACCGTCATCAATCCTGCTTGGAAGACCATTCCTAAAGACTTCGAAGTTCAAGCTGGATGCATTCTCAGGAACTTAATCCTTTGAGATAGATGGCAGAGTAGTGAGTTTCAGTTTGAATGAAGCTATGCAGCACCCTCCGGAAGACCATTCTATCTTCCAGTGCGACATCATTGATGAAACTGTAGTTGAAGTTCACCAAGAAGAAGCAGAAGAGAAGTACTTGGAGCAAGGTCCAAATGTGGGGACACCCTCTGAACATAATGAGGACACTTTGCCAATATTAATAACCCCGGATGATCCCGAGCCTAGTCATGAGCAGAGATCGGAATTAAAGCCCCTTCCTCCACACCTCAAGTATGATTACTTTGAGGATAATCAGAAGTTTCCAGTTATCATTGCAAGGGAACTCACTTTCCAACAGGAGGAGCAGCTGCTCAATGTGCTGAGACAACACAAGAAAGCAATTGGGTAGAGCTTGGCGGATATAGTAGGCATTAGCCCTCAAGTCTGTGAGCACAGAATATTTTTAGAAGAGGGAGCAAGACCTGCCCGTCAACCCCAAAAAAGACTGAATCCCACCATCTTATAGGTTGTCAAGAAGGAAGTGACTAGACTATTAGAGGCAGACATCATCTATCCCATTTCAGATAACGAATGGGTCAGTCCAGTACAAGTGGTGCCCAAGAAGTTTGGAGTCACAATAGTAAAGAATGAGCATGGAGAGCTCCTGACAACTAGAGTGCAGAACTCATGGAGAGTGTGCATTGACTACAGGCGCCTCAACCAAGCCACTCGTAAGGATCACTATCCCCTGCCATTTATTGATCAAAAGCTTGATCACTTGTCAGGTAAATCCCATTACTGCTTTTTAGATGGTTACACAGGTTATTTTTAGATTCATATAGCTCCTGAGGATCAGGAAAAGTCTACTTTCACATGTCCCTTTGGAACTTATGCTTACAAGAGAATGCCTTTTGGCTTGTGCAATGCACCAACTACTTTCCAAAGGTGCATGATGAGTCTTTTCTCTGATCTTATTGAGAATTATATGGAAGTTTTTATGGATGATTTTAGTGTATACGGTGATTCCTTTAGCCTTTGCTTGGATAGTTTATCTAGAGTATTAGACAGGTGTGTTATCAAATCTTGTTTTGAATTTTGAAAAGTGTCATTTTATGGTCAATCAAGGTATTGTTCTATGACATGTTGTCTCTAATACTGGTATTTCTGTGGATCCAGCAAAAGTAGATGTCATTTCTAGTTTACCTTACCCCTCCTCCGTGAAGGAAGTCTGTTCGTTCCTTGGCCACACAGGTTTCTACAGGAGATTTATTAAGGATTTCAGTAAGGTAGCATTACCTTTATCCAAACTACTACAGAAAGATATTGAGTTTGAGTTCAGTGAGGATTGCATGCAAGCATTTGATAAGCTAAAGATCGCCCTGACTCAAGCTCCAATTGTGAGAGGACCAAACTGGAGCCAGCATTTTGAGATTATGTGTGATGCCTCTAACCATGCAGTAGGGGTGGCGCTAGCTCAGCGCGAAGGTAAGGATCCTTTCGTAATAGCCTATGCGTCTAAGACCTTAGATGTTGCTCAGTCTAATTACACCACTGCTGAAAAGGAGCTTCTTGCTATTGTTTTTACTCTAAATAAATTTCGAGCCTATTTACTTGGTACTAAGGTAGTAGTGTACTCGGACCATGCAGCTCTAAAATATTTATTAGCTAAAAAAGAGTCCAAACCAAGGTTGATACGTTAGATACTGTTGCTACAAGAATTTGACTTAGAAATTAAGGATATAAGTGGTAACCAGAATTTAGTGGCAGACCACTTGAGTCGCCTTGAGCATATTAAGGATGACTCCACTCCTATCAATGATTCTTTTCCATTTGATAGCTTGCATGCAGTATCTGAACTAGCTCCTTGGTATGCACTTGTAGCTAATTATCTAGTTAGCCATACTTTCCCTCCCAATTTTACTAAGCATCAAAGAGAGAAGCTAAAAAGCGAGTCCAAATATTATATATGGGATGATCCATATTTATGGAGGTGTGGTGCTGACCAGGTAATTAGAAGATGTGTACCCGAATCAGAATTCTGGTCCATTTTAGAGGCCTGCCACTCTTCTGAGAGTGGAGGACATTTTGGCCCTCAAAGGACAGCTAAAAAAATTTTAGACTGTGGATTTTGGTGGCCTACTCTTTTTAAAGATGCTGCTAATTTTTGTAAATCTTGTTCCTCTTGCCAAAGGTTTGGTAATATATCTAAGAGGGATGAGATGCCTCAACAGATCATGCTTTTCTGTGAAATTTTTGATGTTTGGCGCGTTGACTTCATGGGTCCATTTCCAAACTCTATTGGGTACCTTTATATACTGTTAGCTGTAGATTATGTTTCTAAATGGGTGGAAGCAATTTCTACCTGTACTGATGATGCTAACACTGTTGTTTCCTTTGTTAGAAACCATATTATCTGTCGCTTTGGATCACTACGAGCAATCGTGAGCGATCAAGGCACTCACTTTTGTAACAGGAGATTAACAGGATTACTGAAGAAGCATGGGATTGTCCACAAAGTAGCAACAACTTATCATCCCCAGACCAATGGGCAAGCAGAAGTATCTAACAGAGAAATTAAACGCATTTGGAGAAGATAGTAAAGCCTCATAGGAAGGACTGGAGTGCCAAGTTACAAGATGCGCTCTGGACATATCGAACAGTGTACAAGACACCTATTGGGATGAGCCCCTTCCACTTAGTGTACGGAAAGGCTTGCCACCTTCCAGTGGAAGTGGAACACAAGGCCTTTTGGGCTGTAAAGGAATGCAACATGAATTTTGAGGAAGCTGGTGCCGAAAGAAAGCTGCAACTAGCAGAATTAGAGAACCTTCGCCTAGAAGCATATGACAACTCCAGGCGATATAAGGAAAAGATGAAGGCTGTCCATGACAAGCACATAAAAAGGAGAGAATTCAGATCAGGGAAGTTAGTCCTTCTTTATTACTCTAGACTGAGGCTTATGCCAGACAAACTGCGATTAAGATGGGAAGGTCCCTACAGAGTAGAAAAGGCATAGCCATACGGAGTTTTTCACCTGCGTCATCCTTCTAGCTCCAAATTCATTAAGGTCAATGGACACCGCCTAAAGCTTTATCACGGTGAGAAGATAAAGGATCACAAAGAGCTAGAGGTCTTCCTCCTGGAAGACCCACCAATAGAAGCAGAATGAGCCTAAAGACCGTCCAACTTAAGGACGTAAAAGCAAAGTGCTAGGTAGGAGACAACCCACCATGGTATGATCGTTCCGTTTCAGTATTAGTTTTTTTCATTGTCTACTTTATTTTTCTTAATGACTCTTCTCATAATCTCTACACATAGTCTGCATCTGCATTCGCATTCTGCATAAAAAAAGGGAAAAGAGCATGCGACGCGCAAACGTCGCTGACGCGTACGCGTCATATGTGCTTTCGTAACCAGAAGAAAAGAAGCAGAGAGTTTCGCGGGAGCTTGGCTGGAGGCATGCCATAGGCACAGAACATGCCCACGCGAACGCATCCCTGACGCGTTCGTGTCACTTGCGAATTCAGCCTTCCACGCGTGCGTGTCACTCACGCGCACGCGTGACTCTACAAAATTGACGTAAAGAGGTATATGGCAGAGAGTTGTGATATAGTGGGGCTGGAATGGTGCTGGAAACACAAGCCCCATCACGCGAATGCGCGCTCCACGCGTCCACGTCATTATTCAAATAGAGGCCATTCACGCTTGCGCATCACCCACGCGCACGCGTCACGCCAAATTTTGGCAACATGCAAACGAAACAGAAAGTTGTGCGTACGCAAGGCTGCACTCGCGCCAAATAGCACAAATCAGGTCACGCGCACATGTGACCCACGCATCCGCGTCACGTGAAATTATCACAAACCACGCAACCGCATCCTCTACGCGTCCGCATCACATGCGACGCACGGCTTATCCAGATCAGCGCCAGATATCTTATCTTTTCTTCCCCAATCCTAATTTCCCTTATCCCTTCTTATTTCTTTCTTCTCCCTTCTTCCTTCTTTATTCTTTCTCACTTTTCACTTTCTCCTCCCTTATTTTTCACATCCATTATCAAGGTTCTTTACTTTTTCATTATTCTTTTCATTTTTATTTATGTTTTCTTCTTCCTTTTTCTTTTTATTTTTATTATTTATGTTTTCTTTTTCTTTCCTTTCCGTTTTATTCTTTTTAATTGGTGTTAGAAATTTAATTGGGTGATTATTTTCTTCTATCTTTCTTTTTCTTGTGGATTGTTTTGGAATTGTTTGACAATTGTAGATTCCTCCTTAAAGGGTTGCTTGCATATTAAATTTAATATTTCAATAACATATTTACCATGCATGCTATGTGTTTGGAAAAAAGCCCGTATGGCATTCTGCATTATTTTAAATTATTCTATTCTACCACTCTAATGCCTATTTTTCACAAAATTCCTTTTATATTTTATTGATTAAATATAATTGTCAATACAAACATATTGTTAGTTTGAAAGAGTTGATAATTAAACTTGGACATTTAATGCTTGATCTATGCTACTCATGCCTTTGCCGACATGCCAATAAACATCTTGCATCTAATTGCCATCACATGCACTTGCTATGTTTCCATTGATAAACTGATCACATGTAGTCATGACCATGTATTAACGACATCCTTCTTTACCGTGCATTGATTATCACGTATCCTATCCTCTTCCTTGCTCTAACCCTTGAAGTTTTAAAGTACTTACCTTTTCCCTTTCAGGATGGCCACCAAAAAGAGCACTAATGGCAGAGCCATCTTCAACAGCTGTAAAGCCTTCAACAAAGTGAATCAAGAGGATCATCAAGGTCGATGAAAAAGAGAAAGTCTTTCCAGCAAAGGACACTGCGCGGTTCACTAACTACTACTGTGCGAAGATGTTCCCCATACTGGCTGGGCAGAACTATAACAATGAGTACCTACTCATCCTCCCGACCCACATCGTTGAATTTGTTGAACCCCACATTGAGCAAAGAAAATGGGGATTCTTATGAAGACAGCCACGGTAGGTTAATCTATCATGTGTAGTTGAATTCTACTCCAATTTTCACATGCCAACACTGCAGTCTGTCTATATCCGTCAGAAGCAAGTCCCCATAACTGAAGAGGCCATTCAGCGAGCTTTAAATCTTTCCCCTGCCCCTGAAGGATTGGACGTATTTCAGGAGGCTTCTGTTCAATGCTAGACATACAAATTTGACTAGGACGTCATTCTCAGAGTTATAGTACAACCTGGCAGCAGATGGATCTATGGATACCATCGTTCCCGACCTAAAGGGATATTGGCTTCAGCACTTACCTTAGAGGCTCGAGTGTGGGCACAGATTATGTCCCACTATGTTTTTCCGAGCACTCATGAGTTCTCTTTCACTACAGACATGGTTGTTTTACTCTGGTGTATCCTTACAGACCAGCCTCTCAATTTACCACGACACCTTCAGCATGCTATGTGACACGTTCAAATTGTGGGCAACCTACCTTTTTCCGCCTTGGTTTCAGATCTAGTCTCAGCAGCCAGAGTCTCCTACAGAGCTGGGGACACGAAGGCCATCATTCCACGGGATGATCAGTACGTCCCTAATGGGAAGTACATCAGACCTCCAGCAGCCACGACTAGCCGGCCTGCAGAACTGGCCGGAGATATTCCTTTTCCTTCCACATCACAAGCACCTCCAATAAACCAACTGCTCCATCAGATACTTGAGAGATTGGACCGGCTAGAACGGCAAGGAAAGCGAAGAGAGCACCGTAACAAGCGCCAATTTACATACCTCAAGGAGCTGCTTGTTGGCAACCACCCACCCGAGGAAGATCCGGACTCTACTTCATTTACCAGTACAGGGAGCCATGACGGTCCCGCTTGTGGAGACACTACTACCAGCCCCCCTTTGTTTTTGACAGATAGCACCGAGGATGGTGCAAAGCTTTAGGTGTAAGGAGGTCAATCAGTACCTGATTTTTGGAGATAATTTCTCTTTCTTAAACACCAATAGGATTTTTATTTTTCTTTTGATAGAATATGATAAATTTCATAGTAATAGGTATTTACATGCATGTTCTAATTGGTTGAAAAATAATAAGTTTCTTTTTAAGACCTTATTTTTGAAAAATTTTACTAATTTAAATTAAAATCTTTTCGTTAAAACTTGTTCGAAGTTGTATGGGGAACATAAAATGATAGCTGATGAGCGGATAATTTATACGCTTTTTGGCATTATTTTTAGTATGTTTTTAGTATAATTTAGTTAGTTTTTAGTATATTCTTATTAGTTTTTAGCAAAAACTCACTTTTCTGGACTTTACTATGAGTTTGTGTGTTTTTCTGTGATTTCAGGTATTTTCTGGCTGAAATTGAGGGTCCTGAGCAAAAATCTGATTCCAAGACCAAAAAGGACTGCAGATGCTGTTGGATTCTGACCTCCATGCACTCGAAGTGGATTTTCTGGAGCTACAGAAGCCCAATTGGCGCGCTCTCAACGGCGTTGGAAAGTAGACATCCTGGGCTTTCCAGCAATATATGATAGTCCATACTTTGCCCAAGATTTGATGGCCCAAACCGGCGTGGCAAAACAGCCTAAGAAATTCCAGCGTTTAACGCTGGAACTAGCATAAAACTTGGAGTTAAACGCCCAAACTGGCATAAAAGCTGGCGTTTAACTCCAGAAAAGGTCTCTACACGAAAATGCTTCATTGCTCAGCCCAAGCACACACCAAGTGGACCCAGAAGTGGATTTTTACGTCATTTACTCATTTCTGTATACCCTAGGCTACTAGTTTACTATTAATAGGATCTTTTGACATTGTATCTGTACCTCATGACACTTTACACGTTTTCTTTGTGTATCTTCCACGGCATGAGTCTCTAAACCCCATGGTTGGGGGTGAGGAGCTCTGCTGTGTCTTGATGGATTAATGCAATTACTACTGTTTCTTATTCAATCATGCTTGCTTCCATTCCAAGATAATACTTGTTCTTAACCCGGATGAATGTGATGATCCGTGACAATCATCATCATTCTCAACTATGAACGTGTGCCTGACAACCACCTCCGTTCTACCTTAGATTAAGTAGTTATCTCTTGGATTCTTTAACCGGAATCTTCGTGGTATAAGCTAGAACTGATGGCGGCATTCAAGAGAATCCGGAAGGTCTAAACCTTGTCTGTGGTATTCTAAGTAGGATTCAATGATTGGATGACTGTGACGTGCTTCAAACTCCTAGCAGGCGGGGCGTTAGTGACAGACGCAAAAGAATCGCGGGATTCTATTCCGGCCTGACCGAGAACCGACAGATGATTAGCCATGCTGTGACAGAGCATAGGAACATTTTCACTGAGAGGATCGGAGGTAGCCATTGACAACGGTGAAACCCTACATACAGCTTGCCATGGAAGGAGCCTTGCGTGTTTGATGAAGAAGACAGTAGGAAAGCAAAGATTCAGAAGATGGAGCATCTCCAAAACCTCAACCTATTCTCCATTACTGCAAACAAGTAATTATTTCATGTTCTTTTGTTTTCCACAATCAATCCTGATAATTTCTGATATCCTGACTAAGATTTACAAGATAACCATAGCTTGCTTCAAGCCGACAATCTCCGTGGGATCGACCCTTGCTCACGCAAGGTATTACTTGGACGACCCAGTGCACTTGCTGGTTAGTTGTGCGGAGTTGCAAAAGTGTGATTGCAATTTCGTGCACCAAGTTTTTGGCGCCGTTGCCGGGGATTGTTCGAGTTTGGACAACTGACGGCTTATCTTGTTGCTTAGATTAGGACTGTTTTATTTTTGTTGGTTTAGAGTCTTTTAGTTGAGTCTAGTTTCATATTTTAAGTTTGGTGTCAATTGCATGCTTTTGTTTTTCTTTTAATTTTCGAATTTGCATGTCCTTAGTCCCTTTTTGATTCATAAAAATTCTAAGTTTGGTGTCCTCTTTGTGTTTTTTCTTTAAAAATTTTCGAAAATTAGTGTTTGATTTTCTAAAAATTTTAAGTTTGGTGTCTTTTTGTTGTTTTTCTCTTTCCTCTTTTCAAAAATCAAATCTTTTTCATAAAAATTTTTCAATCATATCTTTTTAATTGCTGTTTTCAAAATCTTTTTTATTAACTAATTGATTCAGTTCTCAATTTGCTTTGATCTTATTTTCTTTTTGATTTTCGAATTTTCACTTTAATTTTCTTTTGTTTTATTTTATTTTTTTCATTTAATTCAAAAAAAAAACAAAATATTTTATCTATTTGCAATCCATATCATTTCCCTTTATCCATTATGGACCTAAGTGGAATTGATCAGTCCAGAAGGACTCTGGGGTCATATGCTAACCCCATTACAGCTGCATATGGGAGTAGCATATGTACACCTCCCATCAAAGCAAGCAGCGTTGAGCTAAATCCTCAACTCATTATCATAGTGCAGCAAAATTGCCAGTATTCCGGTCTTCCACAGGAAGAACCTACTGAGTTTCTGGCACAGTTTTTACAAATTGCTGACACAGTACATGATAAAGAGGTGGATCGGGATGTCTACAGATTATTACTGTTTCCATTTGCTGTAAAAGATCAAGCTAAAAGGTGGTTGAATAACCAACCTACAGCAAGCATCAAGACATGGAAACAGTTATCAGACAAATTCCTGAATCATTTTTACCCTCCAAAGAGGATGACACAGCTAAGGCTGGACATCCAAGGCTTTAAACAAGAGGATAATGAATCCCTTTACAATGCCTGGGAGAGGTATAGAGGTATGCTAAGGAAATGTCCCTCTGAAATGTTTTCAGAGTGGGTACAGTTAGACATTTTCTACTATGGGCTTACAGAAAAAGCTCAGATGTCTTTAGATCACTCAGCTGGTGGATCTATACACATGAGGAAGACAATTGAAGAAGCTCAAGAGCTTATAGACACTGTTGCTAGAAACCAATATTTGTACTCTAGCAATGAGTTCTCTCCAAAAGAGGAAGTCATGACAGTAGTCACTGACCCTAGTCCTCAAGAACAGATAATTGAGCTTAATCAACAATTGCTCCTGATGACAGAACAGTTAGCAGACTTTAAAGAGATGCTCCATGAAACTAAAGTTGCTAACAAGAGCATAGAACTGCAGTTGAATCAAGCAAAACAGCAAATATCTAAACAGATAACAGAGGAATGTCAAGCAGTTCAATTGAGGAGTGGGAAGACCCTGAATAACATTGCTCAAAAGAGTAAAAAGCCAAACAAGGAACAATTGACAGAGGACAACCAAACCACTGTTCAAAATCCCTCTGAGGACAGTAAGAGCCCAGAGAGGAATGTTATTGGCGTTCAAACGCCAGAAAGGGAAGGAAAGCTGGCGTTAAACGCCCATTCCTTGCCCAGTTCTGGCGTTCAAACGCCAGAAAAGGGGGAAAAGTTGGCGTTAAACGCCCATTTTCCACCCAATCCTGGCGTTCAGACGCTTAGGAGGGATCAGACACCTGAAAGTGCTGACAGTAATCCCTCTAACAAGGCTTCTTCAACCACTTCTGTAAGGAATAAACCTGCAGCATCTAAGGTTGAAGAATATAAAGCCAAGATGCCTTATCCTCAAAAACTCCGCCAAGCGGAACAGGATAAGCAATTTGCCCGCTTTGCAGACTATCTAAGGACTCTTGAAATAAAGATTCCGTTTGCAGAGGCACTTGAGCAAATACCTTCTTATGCTAAGTTCATGAAAGAAATCTTAAGTCATAAGAAGGATTGGAGAGAAAATGAAAAAGTGTTTCTCACTGAAGAATGCAGTGCAGTCATATTAAAGAGCTTACCAGAAAAGCTTCAAGATCCAGGAAGCTTTATGATACCATGCACATTAGAAGGTTCTTGCACCAAGACAGCCCTATGTGATCTTGGAGCAAGCATCAATCTAATACCTGCATCCACTATCAGAAGGCTTGGGTTGACTGGAGAAGTCAAACCAACCCGGATATGCCTCCAACTTGCTGATGGCTCCATTAAATATCCATCAGGCATAATAGAGGATATGATTGTCAAGGTTGGACCATTCGCCTTTCCAACTGACTTTGTGGTGCTGGAAATGGAGGAGCACAAGAGTGCAACTCTCATTCTAGGAAGACCTTTCCTAGCAACTGGACGAACTCTCATTGATGTACAAAAAGGGGAAGTAACCTTGAGAGTCAATGAGGATGAGTTCAAGTTGAATGCTGTAAAAGCTATGCAGCATCCAGACACACCAAATGACTGCATGGGCGCTGACATCATTGACTCTCTGGTAGAAGAGATCAATATGACTGAGAGCCTAGAATCAGAGCTTGAGGACATCTTCAAAGATGCTCAACCTGATCAAGGAGAACCAGAGGAAGCAAAGGAATTTTCAAAAATTCCTCAGGAGGAGGATAAACCTCCCAAGCCTGAACTCAAACCACTACCACCATCCCTGAAGTATGTATTTCTGGGAGAGGGTGACACTTTTCCAGTGATTATAAGCTCTGCTTTAAATCCACAGGAAGAGGAAGCACTGATTCAAGTGCTAAGGACACACAAGACAGCTCTAGGGTGGTCCATAAGTGATCTTAAGGGCATTAGCCCAGCTAGATGCATGCACAAGATCCTATTGGAGGATAATGCCAAACCAGTGGTCCAACCACAGAGGAGGCTAAATCCAGTCATGAAGGAGGTGGTGCAGAAAGAGGTCACTAAATTACTAGAGGCTGGGATTATTTATCCTATTTCTGATAGCCCCTGGGTGAGCCCTGTCCAAGTTGTCCCCAAAAAAGGAGGCATGACAGTGGTTCATAATGAAAAAAATAAACTGGTTCCTACAAGAACAGTCACAGGGTGGCGTATGTGTATTGACTACAGAAGGCTCAATACAGCCACCAGAAAGGATCATTTTCCTTTACCATTCATAGACCAAATGCTAGAAAGACTAGCTGGGCATGACTATTACTGCTTTTTGGATGGCTATTCAGGCTACAACCAAATTGCAGTAGATCCTCAGGACCAAGAGAAAATAGCATTTACTTGCCCTTCTGGCGTGTTTGCCTACAGAAGGATGCCTTTTGGTCTGTGTAATGCACCTGCAACCTTTCAGAGGTGCATGCTCTCTATCTTCTCAGATATGGTAGAGAAATTTCTGGAAGTCTTCATGGATGACTTCTCAGTATATGGAGACTCATTCAGTTCCTGTCTTAATCACCTAGCACTTGTCCTGAAAAGATGCCAAGAGACTAACCTGGTTTTAAACTGGGAGAAATGTCACTTTATGGTGACTGAAGGAATTGTCCTTGGGCATAAAATTTCAAGCAAGGGAATAGAGGTGGATAAGGCAAAGGTAGAGGTAATTGAAAAATTACCACCACCTGCCAATGTCAAGGCAATCAGAAGCTTTCTGGGGCATGCAGGATTCTACAGAAGGTTTATAAAGGATTTTTCAAAAATTGCAAAACCTCTGAGTAACCTGTTAGCTGCTGACACACCATTTGTGTTTGACACACAGTGTCTGCAGGCATTTGAGACCCTGAAAGCTAAGCTGGTCACAGCACCAGTCATCTCTGCACCAGATTGGACATTGCCATTTGAATTAATGTGTGATGCCAGTGACCATGCCATTGGTGCAGTGTTGGGACAAAGGCATAACAAGCTTCTGCACGTCATTTGTTATGCCAGCCGTGTTCTAAATGACGCACAGAAGAATTACACAACTACAGAAAAAGAGTTACTTGCAGTAGTCTATGCCATTGACAAGTTTAGATCCTATCTAGTGGGATCCAAGGTGGTTGTGTACACTGACCATGCTGCTCTTAAATACTTACTCACAAAGCAGGATTCAAAACCCAGGCTTATTAGATGGGTGTTGCTTCTACAAGAGTTTGATATAGAAATAAGAGACAGAAAAGGGACAGAGAACCAAGTAGCTGATCATCTGTCCCGGATAGAACCAGTAGCTGGGGCGTCCCTCCCTTCTACTGAGATTTCTGAGACTTTCCCAGATGAGCAACTCTTTGCCATTCAGGAAGCTCCATGGTTTGCAGATATTGCAAATTATAAAGCTGTGAGGTTCATACCCAAAGAGTACAGCCACGTGCAGAAAAAGAAATTAATTTCAGATGCCAAGTACTACCTATGGGATGAACCATATCTCTTTAAGAGATGTGCTGACGGAGTGATCCGCAGATGTGTGCCCAGAGAAGAAGCACAAAGGATCCTATGGCACTGCCATGGATCACAGTATGGAGGACATTTTGGAAGTGAGCGAACAGCCACTAAAGTCCTCCAATGTGGCTTCTACTGGCCTACTCTCTATAAAGATTCCCGAGAGTTTGTGCGTAACTGTGACAGTTGCCAAAGAGCTGGTAACTTGCCTCATGGATATGCCATGCCTCAACAAGGGATATTAGAGATAGAATTGTTTGATGTATGGGGAATTGACTTCATGGGGCCATTCCCACCATCATACTCAAACACTTACATTCTGGTGGCAGTGGACTATGTATCTAAGTGGGTAGAAGCAATTGCTACACCCACTAATGATACCAAGACCGTGCTGAAATTCCTCCAGAAAAACATCTTCAGCAGATTTGGTGTTCCCAGAGTATTAATCAATGACGGGGGCACTCATTTCTGCAATAGACAGCTATACTCTGCTATGGTTCGATATGAAATTAGCCACAAAGTAGCAACTCCGTATCATCCACAGACAAATGGGCAAGCTGAAGTCTCTAACAGAGAACTAAAGAGAATCCTGGAACGGACTGTGATGGCCCGAAGAAAGGATTGGGCAAAGAGCTTGGATGATGCTCTGTGGGCATACAGAACAGCATTCAAGACTCCTATAGGAACCTCTCCATACCAACTGGTATATGGGAAGGCCTGTCATTTGCCTGTGGAACTGGAACATAAAGCCTACTGGGCAACCAGATTCCTAAACATGGATGCACAGTTAGCTGGTGAAAAAAGACTGCTCCAGCTAAATAAGCTAGAGGAATTCAGACTCAATGCCTTTGAAAATGCAAAAATTTATAAGGAAAAGGCAAAGAAATGGCATGACAAGAAGTTGTCAACCAGAGTCTTTGAGCCAGGACAAAAAGTCCTGCTCTTCAACTCTAGGCTCAGACTGTTCCCAGGAAAACTCAAATCCCGGTGGAGGGGTCCGTATGTGATTACAGGAGTGTCACCATATGGATATGTTGAGCTTCAGGATATTGATTCTGACAAAAAGTTCATTGTTAATGGACAGAGAATCAAACATTATCTTGAAGGCAATTTTGAGCAGGAATGCTCAAAACTGAGACTTGAGTAATTCTCAGTGAAAGTCCAGCTAAAGACAGTAAAGAAGCGCTTGCTGGGAGGCAACCCAGTCATTAGGAAGTTGTATGAATTGTTCTTACAGAGGCAAGTATCAAAAATGAAGGAATTCACAGAGTTACAGAAGGATTCAGCTCAAAAAGCATAGAAAAAGAGCTTACTGGCGAAAAAACGCCAGTAAGGGGCATTTTGGGCGTTAAACGCCAGAATGGGTACCATTCTGGGCGTTTAACGCCAGGAATGGTGCCATTTTGGGCGTTAAACGCCAGAATGGGCACCATTCTGGGCGTTTAACGCCAGGTGTGCAGCATCCTGGGCGTTCAGAAAAACGCCCAGTGCTAAAGGATTTCTGGCGTTTAACGCCAGCCAGGGCACCTGGCTGGGCGTTAAACGCCCAAAAGGGGTGCCAAATGGGCGTTAAACGCCAGAATGAGTGCCATTCTGGGCGTTTAACGCCAGAAAGGTGGGGGGACCACAGTTTTGTTTTCAATTCAGATTTTTTCAAACTTTCCTTTTCTTACCCATATTTTTCTACAAAAATACATTTCAATCTCTCATCATTCACTTTCAAATTTTCAAAAATCTAAAATCATTCTTCAAATCTCTCAAATCATTCCCAAATTTTGTTCAAAAAATTTACCCTTTTTTCAATTTCTTTCCATATCTTCTCAAATCTCCTTTCAAATCTCTCTTTTTTTTTCGAAAACTCCCCTCCCCACCTTATAAATTCACGTTTGGCTCTCCCTTTCCACCACACCATTCGAATTTTCTCTTCCTCCTCTCTCTCTTCTTTCTTTTCTTTTGCTTGAGGACAAGCAAACCTCTAAGTTTGGTGTGCTTTTCCGTGATCACTAAGCCGAGATTCATCAAGATCATGGCTCCTAAGGGAAAACAAACAAATTTAAGAGGAAAGAAAGAGAGTAATCCAAAGAATCTTTGGAATCAAGAGAAGTTCTTAACCAAAGAACATGAAGACCATTATCACAAAATAATGGGTCTGAGGTCAGTGATCCCGGAAGTTAAATTTGATCTGAAAGAAGATGAATATCCGGGGATCCAAGAGCAAATTCGAAACAGAGGATGGGAAGTTCTGACCAATCCTGAAATAAAGGTTGGAAGGAACATGGTTCAGGAATTCTACTCAAATCTGTGGCTAACAGATAAGCAGAGAATGACTGGAACTGCTTACCATACCTACAGAACCATGGTCAGAGGGAAAGTTATGTACTTCCATCTGGACAAAATAAGAGAAATCTTCAAACTACCTCAACTGCAAGATGATCCTGAATCCTTTAATAGGAGGATGGTGAGAGCAGATAAAGGGTTGGATCAAGTTCTAGAGGACATATGCCTCCCTGGAACTAAGTGGATAACTAATTCAAAGGGTGTCCCAAACCAACTCAAGAGGGGAGACCTCAAACCAATTGCAAGAGGTTGGCTAGACTTTATTGGGCGTTCCATATTGCCCACTAGCAACCGTTCTGAGGTCACCATCAAGAGAGCAGTGATGATTCATTGCATCATGCTTGGAAAAGAAGTGGAGGTTCATCATGTGATTGCTTGTGAGATCTACACAATTGCAAATAAGAATTCCACTGAAGCCAAATTGGCTTACCCAAGCTTGATCTCCTTGCTCTGTAAAGAGGCTGGGGTGAAGATGGGAGTAGATGAGTTCATACCCATTGAACACCCAATCACCAAGAAGTCAATGGAAGGACAAATGCAAGACAACTCTATCAAGAGGAGGGCGCAGGAATTCCTCCCTGAATTCCCAAGAATTGACTACTGGACCAGCCTAGAAGCATCTATCACCAAGTTGCAAGAGACCATGGAGCAACTGAAGGAAGAACAGCAGAATCAGAACTGCATGCTCTGCAAATTGCTGAAGGAACAAGAGAAGCAGGGGCGTGAACTCCAAGAGTTGAAACGCCAAAAGCTATCCTCTCAAGCTGAGGGAGCATCCACTTCTCAAAATCAAGGTTGTTGAGTCCTAACTCTGTGAAAACCTCTATCATTAGGAGCCTATGTTTTTGCGTTTTCTTTTTCTTTTGTTTTGTTTTCTATTTTTATTTTTTTTTTGTCTTATATCTATTTTTGAGTCTTGTTCTTAATTCATAATTAATAAAATTGAAATTTTATGCCTTAAGGCTATGAATGTCCTATGAATCCATCACCTCTCTTAAATGAAAAATGCTTTAATCACAAAAGAATAAGAAGTACAGGATTTCAAAATTTATCCTTGAAACTAGTTGAATTAGCTTGATGTGGTGACAATACTTTTTGTTTTCTGAATGAATGCTTGAACAGTGCATATGTCTTTTGAATTTGTTGTTTTGAGAATGTTAAAATTGCTGGCTCTTGAAAGGATGAGGAGAAAGAGAACTGTTATTGAGGATCTAAAAATCATTAGAGTGATTCTTGAAGCAAGAAAAAGCAGTGGATACAAAAAAAAATATTTCGAAAAAAAAAAAGAAAAAAAGAGAGAAAAGAAAAAAAAAAGAAAAGAAAGAAATAAAGTTGTGATCCAAGGCAACAAGAGTGTGCTTAAGAACCCTGGACACCTCTAATTGGGGACTTTAGCAAAGCTAAGTCACAATCTGAAAGGGTTCACCCAATTATGTGTCTGTGGCATGTATGTATCCGGTGGTAATACTGGAAGACAGAGTGCTTTGGGCCACAGCCAAGACTCATACACTAGCTATGTTCAAGAATCATTATGCTTAACTAAGAGAATCAATAACACTATCTGAGTTCTGAGTTCTTATAGATGCCAATCATTCTGAACTTCAAAGGATAGAGTGAGATGCCAAAACTGTTCGGAGGCAAAAAGCTACTAGTCCCGCTCATCTAATTGGAGCTATGTTTCCTTGATATTTTGGAGTCTATAGTATATTTTCTTCTTTTTATCCTATTTTGATTTTCAGTTGCTTGGGGACAAGCAACAATTTAAGTTTGGTGTTGTGATGAGCGGATAATTTATACGCTTTTTGGCATTGTTTTTAGTATGTTTTTAGTATAATTTAGTTAGTTTTTAGTATATTCTTATTAGTTTTTAGCAAAAACTCACTTTTCTGGACTTTACTATGAGTTTGTGTGTTTTTCTGTGATTTCAGGTATTTTCTGGCTGAAATTGATGGTCCTGAGCAAAAATCTGATTCCAAGACCAAAAAGGACTGCAGATGCTGTTGGATTCTGACCTCCATGCACTCGAAGTGGATTTTCTGGAGCTACAGAAGCCCAATTGGCGCGCTCTCAACGGCGTTGGAAAGTAGACATCCTGGGCTTTCCAGCAATATATGATAGTCCATACTTTGCCCAAGATTTGATGGCCCAAACCGGCGTGGCAAAACAGCCTAAGAAATTCCAGCGTTTAACGCTGGAACTGGCATAAAACTTGGAGTTAAACGCCCAAACTGGCATAAAAGCTGGCGTTTAACTCCAGAAAAGGTCTCTACACGAAAATGCTTCATTGCTCAGCCCAAGCACACACCAAGTGGACCCAGAAGTGGATTTTTACGTCATTTACTCATTTCTGTATACCCTAGGCTACTAGTTTACTATTAATAGGATCTTTTGACATTGTATCTGTACCTCATGACACTTTACACGTTTTCTTTGTGTATCTTCCACGGCATGAGTCTCTAAACCCCATGGTTGGGGGTGAGGAGCTCTACTGTGTCTTGATGGATTAATGCAATTACTACTGTTTCTTATTCAATCATGCTTGCTTCCATTCCAAGATAATACTTGTTCTTAACCCGGATGAATGTGATGATCCGTGACAATCATCATCATTCTCAACTATGAACATGTGCCTGACAACCACCTCCGTTCTACCTTAGATTAAGTAGTTATCTCTTGGATTCTTTAACCGGAATCTTCGTGGTATAAGCTAGAACTGATGGCGGCATTCAAGAGAATCCGGAAGGTCTAAACCTTGTCTGTGGTATTCTAAGTAGGATTCAATGATTGGATGACTGTGACGTGCTTCAAACTCCTAGCAGGCGGGGCGTTAGTGACAGACGCAAAAGAATCGCGGGATTCTATTCCGGCCTGACCGAGAACCGACAGATGATTAGCCATGCTGTGACAGAGCATAGGAACATTTTCACTGAGAGGATCGGAGGTAGCCATTGACAACGGTGAAACCCTACATACAGCTTGCCATGGAAGGAGCCTTGCGTGTTTGATGAAGAAGACAGTAGGAAAGCAAAGATTCAGAAGATGGAGCATCTCCAAAACCTCAACCTATTCTCCATTACTGCAAACAAGTAATTATTTCATGTTCTTTTGTTTTCCACAATCAATCCTGATAATTTCTGATATCCTGACTAAGATTTACAAGATAACCATAGCTTGCTTCAAGCCGACAATCTCCGTGGGATCGACCCTTGCTCACGCAAGGTATTACTTGGACGACCCAGTGCACTTGCTGGTTAGTTGTGCGGAGTTGCAAAAGTGTGATTGCAATTTCGTGCACCAATAGCTAAAGAACACACAACCCGTGAGATTTGAGCTTAATTACATGGTTACATTATTTAACTATAACATTTTATTCTTGTGTGTTTTCTTCTCTATGATTGTAATCTTTATTTTGTTCCATCCTATATGTCCAATAGTTAATGTGTTATATGCATGCATATGATTGAGGCCATTAATTGTTTTAGCTCACTTATCCCAAAATAGCCTACCCTTTCAATTATCCTTGTTAGTCACTTTGAGCCTTTTAAATCCCCATTTATTCTATATTTTACCACATCACTAGCCTTAAGCGGAAAAATAATTAAATACCCCAATTGAATCTTTGGTTAGCTTAAGTTAGAGATTGTGTATCAATTAAGTATGGGAAGATCGTGGGAACATGGGTTAATAAAGGAATATGTCATGATAAAATAAAGGGAATTTGGGTACCTACTCATGTAAGACCAGAAAAAATTAAAAATCCATGTGCATTGATAATGTTATGTTTATTTTTATGCTAAAAAAAACCAAAAATATTCAAGTAATTAAGTAATTAAATAAGGGGACAAAATTATCCCAAGGCTAAGTTAAGTTAATAAAAAGATCAATGCATATGTGATAAAAAATTAAAAGAAAGGGTGATGCATGAGTATGTAATACAAAAGTGAGAATTTTGAGTAGCTAGGCATGAATTTAAAAGTTTATAAAGTATGTATAGGTAAGAGCTTAGGTTAATCAAGGATTCAATTTATAGCTCACTTAACCATATATATATCCTCACCTTTACCTTGGCGCCATTACAACCTTGAAAAAATCTCATGATGTTTGCATTGGTACATTAATTATTTGTTGATTGGTTAGGTGAAGAACAAAATTTAGAAAGCATGACTAGAGAAGAGTAGAGTGATTACCCTATACACTTGAGTTATTAGAGTGCACATACACCATCAGTAAGGGTTCAACGCTTAGTTCTATGTTCCCTGCTTTCATGAGCTGTCTTCTCACAAGTTTACCTGTCTTTACTTTATGATTTTAATTAGTGGAATTTGATTTATTTTTGTCTTGAAGAACTTATCTACTTTTAACCAAAGTAGACAAAATCATCTTAGCATATAGTTGCATTGCATTGCATGAGTCTTACTTTTTTCCTACTTGTTTATTTTATCTCCTTGAGCTAAGCATGAGGACATGCTAATGTTTAAGTGTGGAAAGGTTGATAAACCACTATTTTATAGTTTATCTTGTGTTTAATTAACTGGTTTCATCAAGTCTTTACCCACTTATTCATATGAACTGCATGATTTTACAATCCCTTCCTAAGTTTGTTCTATGATTGAAAACTTGCTTCCTAGAGATCTTTAATTTGTGTATTTCAATTCTCCTTTATACCATTCGATGCCGTGATCCGTGTGTTAAGTGTTTCAGGCTTCATGCCGTGATCCGTGTGTTAAGTGTTTCAGGTTTCACAGAGCAGGAATGGCTTAGAGAATGGAGAGGAAGCTTGCGAAAATGGAAGGAACACAAGAAACTAAGGAGATTATCAGCGAGCATCGACGCGCGCGCATGGCTCACGCGAGCGCGCGAAATGGAGAAAGTCGCAGCGACGCGTGCGCGTGCCTGACGCGTACGCGTGGATTGGAGTATGCACGAATGACGCGCACGCGTGGATGACGCGTACGCGTGACAAGGAAAATCGTTGAATAACGCGCACGCATGACTGACGCATACGCGTGACCTGTGCGATCTGCAGAAATAACAAAAAACACTGGTGGCGATTTTGGGCTGCGATTTGACCCAGTTTTCGACCCAGAAACGCAGAATAAAGCCAGGGAACATGCAGAGACTCAAGAGACATCAACACACATTCTCATTAGGATAGTTTTAGGATTTTAAGATTTAGAGAGAAACTACTCTTCCTCTAGGTTCTCTTTACATTCATAGTTTATTAATTCTATGCTTTTTGCTTTGGAGATTGAAGGGCCATCACCTCCGTTAAAGATACCATTCTAGTTTGTTTCCTTACTTGCTCTTTTATTTATTCCATATTCTTAATTCTTGTTTAAAGTGGTAATTGGATTATTTTCATGGATTGTTGATACAGAGGATTACTTTTATTTTTAATTAATTTTCAGTCTCTATTTTATTTAATTTATTATGTCTTCTTCTTATATTTTTCTGAGTATTATATTCTTGTCAATGGAGTAGATTCCCTACTTGACATGGGAGTTGATTAAGAGGAGACACTTGGGTTGGAAGGCTTAAGTGAAGATTAAACTGGAAGTTGTTGGCTAGTTCTGTATTTACTAACGCTAGACCTTTCCAAGGGAGAGGACTAGAATTTGCGAATAAGAGTTAGCTCAATCACTTTACTTTCCTTTATTTAGTAAGGGTTAACTAAGTGAAAACAACAACCTTTTTGATACTACACCTAAGAGATCCCAACAAGGATAGAACTTCCAATTGATCATTCCCCCAGTCAAGGCTTTTTTTATTTAGAATATTAATAATCATTCTTAGTTTTTATTTCTTTAATTTACAACTATTTAGTTTCTCATTATCCAAACTCAAACTCTCTTGAAAACCCCTAATTAATAAATTAGCATCCTTTCTAGCAACTCGTTGGGAGACGACTTCGGACTCATACTCCCAGTATTTTTCATTCTAATTTTGTGACACCCTTTCTAAATTGATACGCGGAATCTTCATTGGTTAAGAGCTATACTTGCAACGCCGTTTTCTCTATAAACTCTTAATCGGTGATTTTCCGCCATGTCAATATTTTTTTCTTGTTTTTCTTCCATTCCATGAGTAATTAATTCTTTGTCAAAAGGTTAGGAGCTCTGTTTATATTTTTTATGGGTTATTAATATAAGTTTATTTTATTTTGAAGTCTTGCATTGATCTATTTTATGATTGAATTATTTGTTCTTCATTCGGATTAGTGGTATCGAAAGGTATTCTATTCTCTTTTAACTCTTTTATTATAATTGAAAATTTTTATATTTGAATTAAAGTTTGAAAACTCTTTCACATGTCTCTTTGAATTCGGCTAGAAATAGTAGTTCAATTAGTGTGCGACACATGCATGTATTTCAATCACTCTAATTTTGAATAAGTGACATATAATTCGGATTAGAACAACTTTTGAAAATTGTGTTTTTCTTCTAAAGGTTTAACTGGACAGTACTAGTTTGAATAAGTGACATGTAATTCGACCTAAGAACTACTTTTAAATCTTATTAGAAAACTGAATTAGTTTTTGTGCTTAATCTCTTGATTAATTAATTGACGACTAATTAATGATTGAAAAACTGAAGAACCAAGGAATTGAAAATCTGTAACTAAAGATTTTTCGTGAAAGATCTTTACAAACTTCAAGAAAGTAAATAAGGTTTGATTTCTCTAAAAGTATAAACATCTCTGAAGCCCTTTACTCTTACCATTATTATCTTCTCTCAAATCAACATTCGAACTCTCTATCCGAAAAACATTCAAGTATTCAAACACTCAAGGTTCTCAAGCTCTCAGTAAGACACGATCTTATTCCCCTTTAAATTAAGTTTTATTAATTTAATTAGAAATTTAATCTGATAATTACCCGTTCATTCTTTTAATTCTTGTAGAAATGATATTCATTTATTGTGATATTATTTGAGCGATTCGATTCACTTGTAGTATCCATAAATTTTAATTTTCGCTCATCAATCATATTCTGAAAAGGATAAATATGTCTCAATTCCAGAGATTGGAGTTATCCCTGGGCCAGCTCGTTTCTTGATGAATAGATGTTATAGTTTGGGGGATAATAATGTTGTTAGTATTAGCAGGATCTGTGACATGCATTACTAACACTTGTAGTATAATTATTATTAAACATAGATGAAGAGGATTTATTTAAGAATGTATTGATCATAGGTATACCAGAATTACTTTCTTGTTTGTTGTTAACAGTTTTTGGTATAAAAAGTTTATTATAAAAAAATTATATTCATTAAATAAAACATCTCTAGATATAAAAATCTTACCAATAGGGTGATAAATACTTATATCCTTTATGATCTAATACGTAACCTAAGAAAATACATTTATGTGATTTTATTTTTATTATAAGGCTTAGCAGTGGATAACAAACACTGCTAAAGGTCTTTAATAGAGCATAATTTGGTTTTTTGTTAAACAAAATCTCATAGGAAGACTTATCTGACAACTTTATTTGATAAGAGAGACATTTCACAGATTGCAAAAGGTGACTTTTTTACTTTTTTTTTTATATTTCATAGATTGCGAAAAGTGGTATGCTTTTATTTTTAAGGGAAGAGCTGGTGTGCTCATTGTAATTATTTTGAGTGAACTAATATAAGAAAGTAGATTAGAGTATTTTATAACTGAGTTAGGTTGTTCTAGTGGCTAACTCATTAGTCCACTTAAGTAAGTGTTGGGGATTTGAATCTCGTCTTGTGTATGCAGCAACCCATTTGCCAACGATAAACCTTTAAATAGAGTTCAGTACCGCGACAAATTAGTTCTTGACTCGTCGGACTGGAAAATACCGTAAAAGAAAAGAATATTTTATCAATATAGCCATATTTAATAGCAAAAATCACAAATTTTTGGCTTAAAAAAACATAATTGGAAGAGAAAATTAAAAACACTAAAAATAGGTAATGACAGAAATATATTTTCATTATAATTAGGGTAATAAAGTATATTTTTTGTCCCTAACATTTTTAAAAATTTTCAAAACTACTCTTAATATTTAATTTGATTCAATTTTATGCTTAACGTTTGAAATAAGTTCAATTTTACCCTTACGGTTAATTATTTAATAGTCAACATCTAGTCAAACTTTTTTTTCCAATTTTATCCTTTTAAATATCTAACCCTAATTTTGTAACCCATAAAATATCCAACTCCGTTATCATCAAATCAACACCACCCATTCTCAACCCCTTTCTTCTCACCCATTCCCACTCGTTCCTTCTCACCACCACTGCCTCCTTAGCTTCAGCGTCGCCCTTATCACTGCTGCATCCCTTCTCTTCCAACTGCCACCACTCACCTTCATTGTTATCCCATCATCATTAGAGTTCGGAGAAAGGCATGTGGGGCTCAAAGAGGACAGTGAACATAAAGCGAGGATGAAGGTGGGGAGAGGCTTGCGAAGCTCAGAGAGGGTAGCATTAGTCTGGCCGCAAGTGGTGGCAGGACTCATGCTCGGTGATGGAGTAGTTGCAGTGTCATGCCCCCATCCTCTCTCCTTCTTCCGTTCTCTATCTCTCTTTCTGTTATTCTTTTTTTAACACAAAAGATTTGCTACTATTGTGGGTAAGGGCGTGGCGGAGTAGGTGGTTGTTGTGGATAATTTGAGTGGAGTGTGCTATTGTTAAGAGGAGTACGATGATGATGGTGGTGGTGGTAGTGGTGTTGGTGAGGTGAAGAATTAGAGGGGTTAGGTTTGGAACGATGAGTTAAGATTAGGGTTAGATGAATGAGGATTAAGATTGGAAAAAGAATTTTTTATTAACTATTGACTGTCAAAAATTTTATAGTAGAGACAAAATTAAAATTATTTCAAACGTTAAGGACAAAATTGAATATGATTAAATGTTAAAGATAATTTTAAAAAATTTTAAGAATGTTAAGGATAAAAAGCATACTTTACTCTAATAAGTATAGATAATTGTAGATTAGACCTATTTCAAAGTAGTCTAATAACAATCCAATTTCATTCTTTCGTTTATTTGTTTGTCTTTATCACTTTAAGTAGAAGCAAAGTGTTGGTCTCATAACAAATTGTCTAGCTCCATCTTTCTAAAGTTAATTATACAAAATGTTAGTGCAAAGTTCAACTTTCGACCAAGAACCAAGAAAGTGATCGAGATAAGACATTGGATCCCAGGATAAATCTCTTGGAGGAAGGAGAAATTGGTTTGTGATGCATGAACATCCTTAGTTTTCTTTATTATTTCTTTGAATAAAGTTAGAAATTTCCTTATTTTAATTGATATTTTTGTGATTTAATCAATGTTTCTTGGAGTTGCTTTGAACTTTGATGTGTTTAGAAAGTTATTGAAAGATTTTACACAAGAACAAAAGAGGAGAAGGACAACTAAAGAAGCTCTTGGGAGAACCAAGGAAGGTGACATGCAAAGGGAAGTAACCTTCCAGGGAACCAATAATTGAAGACAAGCCCCAGGAAAGTGCAAAGAGAATTTGTAGATGCTGTCAATCCTGACCTCTTCATACTTCAGTGAGCATAACTTGAGTTATAGAGGCCAAATAAGGTAGTTCTAGCAGCATTAGAAAGCTAACATCTAGAGCTTCAAAATGATATGCATATGTCTATAGTGAACGTTCAATTTGGGCCACAAATAATCCTCATCTTTGAGCTCGAAAAGTCAGTACAAAGAAGCCTGAAATGCGATGTCCAAAAATGCCCTTCATACACCAAAAACCCCTGGGAGGTGCTATTCGAAGGCATGCAATGCCTCCAACATGCCCATACATTCCTCCCACGTCCAAAACACGCCCATACACCCCATTCACCTCCAAGCAAGGATGTCCCACTTCCCTCTACGCCAACCCACACGCCCATACACTCCATCTACCTCCAAGCAAGGACGTGCCACTTCCCCACATGCCATTCCACGCCATGCAATACTCCAAGCACCAATATGCGTTGGCGTGCCACGCCACAGCAATGCCTATGCACACCAACTTCTCCATGCATTGGCGTGCCACGCCTAACCATTGGCGTGTACACGCCGCGTCAAACTCCAGGAGGCCAAGATCAAGCAACCCTCGAAAGGATGCCACGCCCTCCACACGCCACACACCAAGGAGGTTGGCGTGCCATGCTCCCACTCGCTAGACACAAGCTCGTGCATCCGCCACCTTGGGCCAACTTCCAATGACCACCAAAAAACCTTCGCAAGCGACTCTACTTTCACCAATTGTCCAAGTGTCACACCAATTCATTCAAGTCCAAGACCAATTGCAAGGTCCATGATTCCAACACTTAAAGCAACTACCAAGTTTTGATTATCAATTAGGAAAAAGCAGAGCACTCTTAGTTTTAAATTCATTAGGAAAAGATTTAATTAGATTTGTTTTTATTTTAATTTGAATTTGAAAGTTAGGTTTAGGTTAGAATTTAAATAAGTCCAGGAACTATTCTACAGACATCACACATTACACGTACTATATCACATTTCACAATCCTTGTTTTTTTTTTGTCTCTGCACTATGAGCAACTAATCTCTTCTGTTATGGTTAGAAGCTCTGTTTATCTTTTTATGAATTATTAATCTAAGTGTTTTATTTTATTTGAGATTTATGCTTTGATCTATTTCATGATTGAATTTTCATTTTTCATCCCTAAGATTAGAATTGTTGGAAAACATTCTAATTCCATTTTGAATTCTAATATTACTTTGGAAAATTTAATATTGGAATTAGATTGAAAACTCTTTCTCATGACCTTTTAATCTAACTAGGAGTAGGGCGTTAAAAAGTGTGCGTAATTCTCATGATTTTCAACTGGATTAGAACTATTTTGGATAAGTGACATATAATTCAACCTAGGATCACTCTTGAATCTTATGTGAATATAAATTGGAATTGTGCTTAACCTCTTTTCTTAATTAATTGACTAAGGAATTAGTGAATAAGTAATTAAAGAGAAATTGAATTGCCAAAGAATTGAAATTTGGTTATTTATGATTTATCGTGAATTGATCTCTACATGCCTCTAAATAAATACACATAAGAATTGATTTTTCTGGAGAGTGAACATCTCTAAAACTTTAACATTCTCTTCATTATTGTTTTTATTCGTTGCTTTGCTATTTGCTTTGCCTCTGTTTAACGTTTGATTCTCATTCTTCTGATTTTGATTTGTCTAATTAGAAGTAATTAATTAATTATTGCTTGCTCATTCTATTAATCCTTGTGGAAACGATAACCTACTCACTGTAGTATTATTTTATACGATTCGATGCACTTATCGAATTTTAAAAATCCTCCATCAGTTCCACCAAATGTATCCTTCAACTCTACCATGACTATCTATGCTAAAAATGAATCTCAATTGTAAGAGTTAAGAATGTAGCTATGATCGCTTTGGACTTATTTTGGTTGAAACAAGGCATGAGGCCAGAGGGTGTTGAAACTTGCTAAGTATGACTCTTAGCGAAATTTTAAAGAAGTAAGTAAAAGGCAAATTCAGTCGAATCTTAAGAAATCATAATTAAAACGTGTCTAAAATTGTTAATATGATCCAAAAGAATAATTGTCATGAATGTGAGGTAAATTATTTAATCCCTAAACTGAAAAATAGGTAGTTGAAGATTGATCAGTGACTTCTATTGGACAACTCACAAAATTACGCAGAAATTGTGAAAATTTAGTCACACTAACGTAATGAAACAATAGAGTGCAGGTGCATGTGAGTATTGAAAGCCACTTTATTTATTTTTTATTTCAATTCTAGTTTACCTTTCAATTTCTTTAATTTTGTTTTTCAAATTATTTGTTTATTTTCTAGTATTCAAGCATTTGCTTTGTTTCCAATTTCAAGTTTTTGTTTTGCGTTTGATTCTACTTTCTATTCAAACCCTTGGGAATTCTATTTGTAAGGGTATGCCAATATTAATAAAGTTATTTAGTTTTGTGGAAAGTTTCAATGTTTTGAGTCTATAAGTCTTTAGGTCAAACTCTTCGAGAAGAGTCTTATAAGCTTTCTAAATTATTGAAATATTGATACAAACTTAGCCGACACACTTTGTTGAACTCAAACCAAAGTCTAAGAAAAAACAATTTGGCACGTTTAGTGGGACCAAACTAATTTTTATGTTATAAACTTTGCATGTGATGGTAAAGTGAAAAAGTCATAAACATGCACTATAAAAAAAACGTTGAGTATTGTCGGATTTAGTGATAGATTGACAAAAATAATCTGTAGGTAGTATATTTAGCAGTGAATTTTTTATCGAAATTAATCCAACGGTATAACCCTTAGTGGTAACTAATTACCATGAGATTATGTGATGGATTTTTTATTTAATCTTCCGGTAATTTTGGTACTCCACTATTTTCTTTTTCGCTTAATTACCGCTAAATTTTGCCCCCAGCAAATTTATTTTTTTACACAATAGGTGGTCAAATTCTATTTTTTATTTTTTATTTAATTTTTTTTTTGTACAATTAGTAGTCAAATTCTAAATAATAGAAACCAAATATGGTAAATTAAATATCAAGTGTACAAAAAAAATTAAAAATAAAAAAAAGAATATATAATAAAACAATCTACAAAAAAACTCTAACAACCAAAGATTCTGATAGTCATCGTCGTCATCCCCCTGGTCCTGCTAAGGCGGCGGACTATAAGCAGTGATGTCGATGCCCCTATAGCAGCGCCATTGCCATCAGCAGCATTGTTGCCACCAGTTGTGCTGTTGCCACGGGCTTGTGCCTGATCATAGTACACCGCCATCAGTTGTTCCATCTGCTGAAGCTGCTCTAGCTCCTGCCTCCGCTCCAGCCTGAGAAAATTTGTATCTAAGACGCATGTGAGTATCTTCTAATACTTCTCCTCAAACTATTGCAACTATTGAGCTTGTTGGTTGAGGCTCCGGGTGAGTTCCAATACCTGCTAACTCAAATCGATGCCGTCCTCGGGATCGACGGGTTGGCAGATGGTAGAGGTAGATGAATGTCTCAGTGTGGATGTGGGGAGGTTGTTGGAGAAGAACGATCCCATCCCGTAAATACGGTCTCGCACCAACCGTGTCTGGATTGACTTCATCTACAGAGCATTGTTTCCATTATCTTCAATTTTCTGAATGATGCGTGAGCATCTTTTCAATCTTTTCCTAGTGAATTTGCTTTTAATTTGTTAAGTTTAATCAAGAATTAATTATCTTTTAGCCACTATGGATGCTACTTTGAGTCTTGTGCAATTCTGTTTATTTTAGGTAGTATTCGGCTGGATTTGATGGAGTTTCTGCAGCACAAGAATTAAAGGAGAGGACAGCGAAGAGCGACGCGCGCGCATACCCAACGTGTGCGCATGATTTGGAGCTTTTCATTGTGACGCGTGCGCGCACCTGACGCGTGCGCATGATTTGGAGATTTGTGTAGCGACGCGTGCGCGTACCTAACGCGTACTCGTGACACACAGAATAGACCATCGACGCGTACGCGTGACTGACGCATATGCGTGACATGCGCCATGTGTAAAAAACGCAGAAAACGTTGGGGACAATTTCTGGGCCCCATTTTGGCACTCAAGTAAGGCGCAGCTCTCTGCCAAGTTAGGCGCGGATCCAGTGAAGCCAAGTGGTCCCCACGTTACAAAGTGCGGATTATTTAATTGATTCTGATTCAAATTTGAATTTTAAGATAGGAAAAGATATTATTTTAATTTTAGAAATTTAATTTTAAATTAATTAGGATTAGTTATAAAAAGGAGAGACTTTCTTCTAGTAGAGGGGGGATTCTATTAGGGAATTCTATACCAATTAACATTTCGTACTTCAGAGTTGACCTGAATCCTAGTTTTCTTCTCTGAGTCATGAGCAACTAAACCTCCATTGTTGAGGTTAGGAGCTCTGTCTATTGTATGGATTGACATTATTACTTTTCTATTTCAATTCATGTTTTGATTTATATTTCAAGAATTATTTCGTTCTTTATTCTATGAATTTGGGTGGAACGAAAGTATGACCCATGTTCTAATTGAGTTCTTGTATAACTTAAAAAAAGCTCTTTACTTGAACAACAGCTTGAAAACATATTCTCCTGAATTTCTAATTATTTGTATTTAACGGGATACGTGACATATAATCCCCTTATATCTAGATAATTAGGATTCTTGTGGCATATAAACTGGAATTTGATCATCACCCTTTAATTGGAATTAATTGACCAAGGAATTGGCAGTTAATGAATTTTAGAGGTGACTAGGAAGGTCTAAGGAATTAGGGTCTAGTCACATATAGTTTGCCATGAATTAAATCTTGCATGATTAAAATAGTTAGTAAGAAAAGTCAATCCAGAAAATAGATAACTCTGAACCCTTAACTATTTTCTCTCATATTTTATTCCCAACTTATTCACCTGCTGTCTTCAAACTCTTAATTTATTGTTTAATGCTCTTTGAACATCCAACACTCTTTTCTGTTTGCCTAACTAAGTGGTTTAACCAACTATTGTTTCTTGATCCATCAATCCTCGTGGGATCGACCCTCACTCACCTGAGATATTACTTGGTATGACCTGGTGCATTTGCCGGTTAGTTTGTGGGTTATAAATTCCGCACTAAGTTTTTGGCGCTGTTGCCGGGGATTGACTATGATTAACAACTATCAGTTGTTTGATTGCTTAGATTAGGCGTTTTAGTTTTAATTTAATTTAAATTTTATTTTAAAAAAATTTCAAAAAAAATTTCTGTTCTGTCTTCTTTGTTTTTCCTGTTTACCACATGGTGCGTTTAATTCTGTTTGGTGTTTTGTGCTAAGGAAAAATAATGGAGAGAGATCATATGGGTTACTACTCACACCCAAGTAGTGATTCATATTATGGTGGATGGAAGAACTATCCAAATTTCGGTTGGCAAAATCAAAACCAAAGAAACTTCAATGCTCAATGTTCCAACTATCTAGAGCCACCACCTCCATATTCATATCAAGAACCACCATCTCCATATTCATACCAAGAACCACCACCTCTCTATCCATATCAAGAACCATCATCTTTCTACCCATATCAAGAGCCACCATCTCCCTATTCATACCAAGGATCATCCTCTTTTTACTCTTATCAAGAATCACCATCTCCTTCTTATTCATATCAAGAGCCACCATCTCCTTATTCATCTCAAATACCATAAGATCTTGAGCTTCTCATGAAAGAATTTATACATGATATAAAGACGAGTGTCAAAAATATAGAGAATTATGTGCAGTTGATTACCAAGTCCCAGGAAGAAGAACAAGCAAATTCCTTCCCAAGAGATATAATGCAAGATCCTATAGAAAGTGAGAAAATCAATCAAAGGAGTTAATACTCCATTGAATTGGAGAACTGTCCATCTTCACACATGGAAGAAGAGGAAGATGCACAAACAAAGGAGGTTGTAAGGGATGAAAACAATTATGGGAATCTACACTCCAATGAAGTAGAGACAGGCATAGATAGTGAGTTTATTGAACCACCAATTCAAGAAGTTCTTGATGAAGGGTACACGCTAACCATCACACAACACCCAGATTTTGAAATCAAAGAAGTAAAGAAAACCAAGAAAAGCACTGAAAAGGGGATTGTGACCAAGAAACCGAAGAAAATATCCATGAAAAAGAGAAGGTCAGAAAAAAACAATCCAATCTCTACACCAACAAGCAAGGTGAATCAAGTTAATCACAATAAATGAAAGCTTGTTTGGAGGAATTTATATCAGGGGGCACTAATTTTCACCTCTCCCCCCTTGGAGACATTTCTTCTAACCATCTGGAAGAAGATGAAGAAAATTCAACAATCAAGTGTCAATCTAGTGACATTAAAGAAGCGCTTGTTGGGAGGCAACCTGATAATTTCGTATCCTTAGCTACTCTTCGTAGTAGTAGCTTTTTTTACTTATTTGATATTTTGAATTTTTACTATTTTTCTGATCATGCAGCTATTTTAGAACAGAAATAGGATATTTCAAGAAAAAAAGAGCACATGACGCGCAAGCGTCACTGATGCGTACGTGTCATATGTGTGTGCGTGAAAAATAAAAAGTGAACAGAAAATTATGCGGGAGTGGGGCAGGAAGTGTGCCTTCTGCACAAATATGCTCACGCGTACGCGTCCATGACGCGTGCGCGTCATTGCGATTTTGGCACTCCACGCGTACGGGTGAAGCACGCGCACGCGTGGATGAGAAAAATCGGCGTAAAAGGTGTTTAGCCAGAGAGTTATGCTGGTGTGGGGCTGGAACTATGATGGGCGCACAAGCCCCACCACGCGGACGCATCCCTGACGCGTTCGCGTCGTTTTCCCATCCTGGCCTTCAACGCGTACGCGTCCCTGACGCGTACGTGTCGCTTGAAATTCGTGCGATCCATGCATGCGCGTACCTCACGTGTACGTCTCGCATGCGACGCCCAATTGAAACACCTCAGCGCCTGATTTCAAATCATCCACCTCCCAAATCCTAATTCTCTCTTGTTCTTTTATCGTTTTCTTCTTCTTTCATCATATTAATTGCTTTTATGTCTCTCTCTGTTTTCAGTTCTTCTTTGCTTGAGGACAAGCAAACCTTTAAGTTTGGTGTTGACGCTTTGCTTATGGCTTTTCTGTCTAGCACCAAAGGGAGAAGAATGTTCTTCATGAAGGAATGAGATGACCAACAGCATAACCGAGGTGGTTGAGTTCCTTTCATTCTATTTCTCCTCCGTTCTTATTGTGTTATCGTCTATTTTCTATTGCTTTGATTGCTTGCATGATCTTTAGTACTTTTAGTAGAAAAGAAATTTGTCTCATGTATTGCTCACTGAGCTTGAATTTAAAAGAAAAAAGAAGTGATGTATTACATGAGAAATTGAGTTATATTTAAGAGTAGTCTTATTGACTTAAATGTGGTGGTATTACTTGTGATTTTGAATGCATTACATGAACAATGCATATTTGAATTGAATCAAAGGATGTTGATGTATAAGGAACGGAAATTTAGAGAATTATTATGACTTCTCTGAAATAAGTAAAAGTTTAATCCTTGAAGCAAAAGAAACAGCAAAAAAAATATATAATAATAAAAGCAAGGTCCAAGGCTCTGAGCATCAATGACTAGGGAGGTCAGACATGGTTAAAAGCTCAAAGAGTTGTTTCCCTAGTCATATGCTTGTGGTATGATTGTATCAAGTAATCCTTGAGACAGAACACTTAGAGTCGAGACCAAGTGCGTTTAACAGAGTATGCCAAAGACTTTAAGCACCACTGTCTGGGAGTAACTAAAAGAAAAAGCAAAACTTAAAGGAAGTTCCCCAGTTAAATGCTTGTGGTATTTCTATGTCAAGTAACCCTTGAGACAAAACATTTAAAGTCACGGCTAGGCTCAAGGTGCAAAGCACCAAAGAAAAATAAATTAAAGAAAATTATGCTGTGTTCAAGGATTAAGCTGGAGTATAAAGATCAGAGAATTCATAATATGATCCGGATTCTAATTCCGAATAACACTGACGTTCCTCTGATTCAAAGGAGAGAGAAATTCCAAAACTGTTCAAAATTACAATCAATAAACCCCATTTTAAGAATAGACTTGAGCTTAATTGAACTCTCCTTCTCATGCAAATTCACATCCTAAGCCTGTATTATTTTAGTTGCTTGAGGACAAGCAACAATTTAAGTTTGGTGTTATGATGCGTGAGCATCTTTTCTATCTTTTCCTAGTGAATTTGCATTTAATTTGTTAAGTTTAATCAAGAATTTATTATCTTTTAGCCACTATAGATGCTACTTTGAGTCTTGTGCAATTCTATTTATTTTAGGTAGCATTCGGCTGGATTTGATGGAGTTTCTGCAGCACAAGAATTAAATGAGAGGACGGCGAAGAGTGACGCGCGCGCATACCTGACGCGTGCGCATGATTTGGAGCTTTCCATGGTGACGCGTGTGCGCACCTGACGCGTGCGCGTGATTTGGAGATTTGTGCAGCGACGCGTGCACGTACCTGACGCGTACGTGTGACACGCAGAATAGACCACCGACGCATACGCGTGACCGACGCATACGCGTGACATGCGCCACGTGCAGAAAACGCAGAAAATGCTGGGGTCGATTTCTTGGCCCCATTTTGGCACTCAAGTAAGGCGCAGCTCTCTGCCAAGTTAGGCGCGGATCCAGTGAAGCCAAGTGGTCCCCACGTTACAAGGCGTGGATTATTTAATTGATTATGATTCAAATTTGATTTTTAAGATAGGAAAAGATATTATTTTAATTTTAGAAATTTGATTTTAAATTAATTAGGATTAGTTATAAAAAGGAGAGACTTTTCTTCTAGTAGAGGAGGGATTCCATTAGGAAATTCTATACCAATTAACATTCCGTACTTCAGAGTTGACCTGAATCCTAGTTTTCTTCTCTGAGTCATGAGTAACTAAACCTCCATTGTTAAGGTTAGGAGCTTTGTCTATTGTATGGATTGACATTATTACTTTTTTATTTCAATTCATGTTTTGATTTATATTTCAAGAATTATTTTCGTTCTTTATTCAATGAATTTGGGTGGAACAGAAGTATGACCCATGTTCTAGTTGAGTTCTTGTATAACTTGGAAAAGCTCTTTATTTGAACAACAGCTTGAAAACATATTCTCCTGAATTTCTAATTGTTTGTATTTAACGGGATACGTGACATATAATCCCCTTATATCTGGATAATTAGGATTCTTGTGGCATATAAACTGGAATTTGATCATCACCCTTTAATTGGAATTAATTGACCAAGGAATTGGCAGTTAATGAATTTTAGAAGAGACTAGGAAGGTCTAAGGAATTAGGATCTAGTCACATATAGTTTGATATGAATTAAATCTTGCATGATTAAAATAGTTAGTAAGAAAAGTCAATCCAGAAAATAGATAACTCTGAACCCTTAACTATTTTCTCTCATATTTTATTCCCAACTTATTCACCTGCTGTCTTCAAACTCTTAATTTACTGTTTAATGCTCTTTAAACATCCAACACTCTTTTTTGTTTGCCTAACTAAGTGGTTTAACCAACCATTGTTGCTTGATCCATCAATCCTCGTGGGATCAACTCTCACTCACCTGAGGTATTACTTGGTACGATCCGGTGTACTTGCCGATTAGTTTGTGGGTTATAAATTCCGCACTACTGAGTTTTCCGAAGAACGATCCCATCCCATAGATACAGTCCTGTGCAACACATGTTATGATTCAGACTACAGTTAACTAAAAACTTTATATCCCATGATGTTTACTCACATAATGATCCGCAGCCCGCTAATCAGTAAATCTCTCCTTGTTCTCTTCAAGGTGTGAGTGTACTTAAAGGCCTCTGCCATCGTCGCATCACGACTTAACGAATTAGACTATGCAACAATATATTAAATCAAGTAATAATGACATTATATTTCAAAAACAAAACAAACTTAATAACAAACTGAAACAAGTTACATACCCGCCTGGCCTTTCTCATCATAAAAGTTGTTGACCCACCAGTATACTTCGACAACCTAGCCGATGTCCTATTAGCTCTGTTCGTGAGACAACGATACTTGAACTGCTCACGTGCATCCTCCATCACCTGCTATAGCCGCCTAGCCATCCGATGGTCGAAGATCTTCCTAATTATCACATCGTCAGTCTTGTTGTAAGATTCCGAATTTTGAAAAGAAATTAATAAATTATTTATGATCCATTAAATTTATTTAAGATAATATTTTTGGAGATTTCTATATATAAAGGTTGAGTAAACTCTTATTTATTATTTAGAATCCTTATAATTAAAAAATAATTAGTATTTCATGTCTTAATTTTAATATATAAATTTTAACCTTATTTTATAAATAAAGGAGGATTAATTTACTTATCTCCAATTTTCACTAAATTGGTATTTAACCGAAAATTATTTAAAGATTATTAATTAGAAGATATTTTTTTTTAAAGATGGATACTTTATATTTAATTTGATTTTTATTATTATCCTACTTTTTATTTATTTCATAAAATTACACTACTATTCCTATTGTTCACAAAAAATACCTAAACCTAATTTTCTATCCTAACCCTAACTAAAGTACACTCACCTCACCCCACACCCATGGTTAGCCCACACAACCCACTATCCAGCTCACCAACACTCAAAACAAAGAAAAAAAAAGAGAGAGAAATGAAAGAAAGGGATGAAAGGAGAGGGGAGCTACGATAAGGGAGAAGGGGGAAGGGAGGGAGAGAGCGACGGAGAGCTGCGCCCTGCCGTCGATCCACCACTGAACTCGCCGCCCAGCCGTCGTCACGCCACTACCCAGCCACCATGGCATCGCTGCCTGCTGCTGCCGAACCTATTCCGCTGCCGAACCGATTATCGCGTTCTAATGCACGCCGTCACGGAGGAAGACCAAAACCTAGGGAGAGGGCCGCGCGAGGAGAGGTCGGCGTCGCCGTTCCCTGAAGCCCGTGTCGCCGTCGAGCCCAGATGAGAGAGGAGAGACCGAGCCTGAACCCCGACGAGCTGGGGAGAACCAGCGCCGCCGCTGTGCCGTCGTCGTAGACACCATCGCCGCCATTCGTGCTTCTAATTCGTGCCGGTGTGACTTCTGTCGCCGTTAGGCTGTCTGCTGACATCACCGCCGCCATAACCGCCGTTGCTGGTGACCACAAGTGGAACCCTGATCGTCTTGGTAAGTATTTCGTTCTGGAACCTTTGAAATCAATATTCTGTTATGTTTGGCTAGAGATTCTGAGATCTTGGTTACCGTAGGGTCGAGCTCCGAGGTTTGCATGTCGAATTTTTAGGTTACCGTTGAACCACTGGAGTTTCTAGCCGTTGTCGAAGCTCCCACTGAGTCAGTTCGGGATTGCTGCTGCTTAGTTCTGCTGTCACCATAAGTGTACTCTATTTCGAACCCTCATCGTTAGTTTTTCGTTATGGGTTTTAAGATTTTCATGATATTAATGTTTTTAGGAATTAGAAATCGAGTTTGCATGTCACGATTGAGGCTGTTCTGCTATTGAGGAAGTAAGCGGAGCTGAGGTTTTGGTTGCTGTTGATTCTGGGCTGAGAGAAAAGAGTTCAGTTGACATGTTTGGATTATGTTTTCACTTACCGAGGTAGGGTTTTTATAAAAATAATTTATTTTAAAGTGGAATTGTTATAAATTGATACGATAAGCGAAATGCTTTTTTGGTGATTATGTAAGTCATATGCATTGTTTGGTTTATCTTAGATGAATATGGTTGTCTGCTTGACTGAGATAATGTCTAATTTTATTAAAATTGAGATTTCTGATTGGTTTGGCTTGAAATGATTTTTGATATTTAAAGTTCTAAGTTTTGTTTGTTGGAAACTGATTTGGTCTTGAATCTTTTGGAAATGAGTTGAGGATTGGTTTGGTTGGGACCCGAAAGGGCGAAAAAGTCTAAGTTTTAGGGGAGATGCTACCAAATTTTCATAAAAATCTAGATTCTGTTTTAAAATGTGATTTAGAAAAAGATTTGGACTTGAGAGGTTCTACAAATTGGTTCTTGATTTATTAAGAAATTGGTGTTTTGAGTTTAAACTGTTTAATAAAAGTTTATGTTTCCCGATTGATTTAAATATGAAGGGGCCTATGTTTTGAAGTTTGGTTAAAGCCTTTGGGTGAGTTTAGCGGAATTTGAAAGAAATTGAACTTGATTAATTAATTTTGTGTTGCTCTTAAAGTATTCTTTAAGTTTGACTTTAAGTTCGACTAAACAATTCTGAGCCTTTCGGAGAGTTTCTGATTTAAGAATGAAAAGAAATTGGGTTTTTTTGGACTTAAATAATTTTGGTTTTGAAACTGGTTCAGAACTCTTGGCTTACATGCTTTGGTTTTGATTTTAAATCTTTACTTTAATTTATCTCAACTTAAGCAACTATGATTCCGAGAATTTCTGAAGAGTTTAAGAAATGAGGCAGGTTATTCTTCCCTAAAGTCTTGAGTCCTTGCCAAGGTTGTTGATTAATAACTCTTGATTTCAAAGTGATGGAGCGAATGATTTGAAAATGAGTGATTTTGAGTCTTTCAGAAGAGATTTTGAATCTGGCTTGGTTATGAAGTTGTTTGAAAGTTTTGAAAAGAAAATTTACTTAAAAAAAGTAGTTCTTGGCAAGATGTGAACTGAATACGTTTTTGATTTGAAAGTGGGCCAAGAATGATTTTTGAAATAAGATTTTGAGTCTGATTGACTGTGGATGTTATTGAGAATATGATGAGGCCTGGCAAGGATGGTGGTAAAGTCCCGCTTACTCAGTGCGTAAACCGTTATGCAGGGATCATTGTTTTGTCCCGCCTGCAGTGAGGATGGTGGTTTTGTCCTGCTCACATATTGATAAATTATTTGGCAAGAACGGTGGTTTAAATCCCGCTTGCGTGTTCCGGGCAAGGATGGTGGTTTAGTCCCGCTTGCTTGTGGAACCTACGGATAAGGATGGTGGTTGAATCCCACTTATCCGAGTCGGGTCTGGCAACATAACCGACGCGTGAGCTCATGGCCAGTAGGACAGGCATGCATCATATGCATTAATATGACATTGTTTGGGTGTGCATATTATAATTGGTTTGCCTATGTGAATAGTTATGTTAATTGCTAATTGCTCTACTTGATATAACTGCTTGATTGTGTTTGAACCTTCTTACTTGTGTTTGTGGCTGAGAATTGGTTGGATTGTGATGAATTAGTTGTTGATTGAGCTGCTTGGGCCTAGGGCCGTGGTTGATTATGAGATGGGCTGAATGCTGTGTTTGGTTGTGTTTTCGGTTTAGAAAAGTATGAAAAATCAAACGGTTCAGCATAGACTTAATGAACCTATGCTTGGAACAGTTTGGTCATTCATGCTGTCTAAGGAAAAACTTTAAAAAAAAGAGCTTTTGGATTTTTGAGAAATTAACAGCTTTCCCTTTTAGAAAGGATTTCGGATTTTGAATATTAAATCTTTGGTTTTGAAAAGAAGCATAAGGCGGTTATTAATCACTATACATTAAAAACGGTTTTATTTTTGTACCTTATTATAGCAATTCTATAACCCTATAGTGAGAACCCTTTTAAGGACGATGTTCTCACTCCCCTACAGGTTTTTCCCTTTTTAGGATATGGGCGACGGAGTTTCAGGAGAGTTATATTTATTTTCTGTTTATTCGACATTATTTTGTATTATCTTAGTTTTATATTTCCCTCGCCTTTAATTTTGCAAGTCTTCACAAGAGGGATAGGATTTTGATTATGTAATGCTTGTAATATTAATAATATGTAGATATATGTATATGTATCTTTTGTAAGTATTATGGTTTGTTTTGTAAATGTGGTTGTATGTTATCAGATAAGAAGCCTCTTGAGCGGTTATACAGTTTAATTTTTTTAAACAGGCTCATATTTTAGTATTAAATATTTTAAAAGTCATCGTAGTACCCGAGCTATCAGAGTGCCGTAGCTGGAAGCGTGACATTTTGATAGTTAGGGTGTTACATTATGGTATCAGAGCGGTCCTTCCTGTAGAGCCTGAGGAATGGACCGATTATGCTTTATTTGCATACTCTGAGCGTCTGTCTTGTAGTAGGTCTTGTTCGGATAACAAGAATTAGAGCTTTATGCACATGACTGTCTATTGATTAATGTTGTTAGCCTGTCATTGTATATTTCTTGGTATTAAGTTTGGCCGGCTTAATATTAGTGACTTATGTATATGAAAGCACTAATGGGTTATCATAGACGATATGCGAGTTGTAGGAAACGCGAATCGCGGGTTTTGGGAACGTTAGAAATTAGTTTTCAAGGTTACAGTTATATGTCTGGTTTTCTGCTGAAGTCATGTGACGTGTTCTTTCATGGTTTATCTTGAATTTCTTGTTTTCTATTTTCTTTTGGAAAGTAGTTTGATTGTTCCAACCCTCTTCCTCTGTTCATATGCTTTCTCCTTTGATTCCAACCGCATATGTCTGCCTAACGTCCTTGGTGTGTTTGCCTTCCTTTGTTTAAACTCTTTTCTTGATCCATATATTCTTTGGTACAACTTTGGTCTTGTTGATGCAATGTATTCCTTTAAGCTCCTATTCCGAGTTCTTTTTAAAGAAATTGTGATTTAACTTCTCTCTTATTTGACTATATCTACAACCATCATTCTTAAAGCCTTTATAAAATCATTTTTGATTCGGTATAACCTTCTCTAAATAAAACTTTGAAATTTTTTTTATGCATTTTAGAAACCATTTACTCCTAATACTTCGCCAGTTCTTTCACTGGTTTATGAAAATATACTTATTTTAAAAAATATATATACAACTTGATTTTCTAACGACTATAATACAATTCTTATGAATATTTTTGCTTGATTATGTATTTAGATACTTTTTAAAGGAAGATTTTTGTCTCTTTTTAGTTGATTTCTGTTTAATAAACTTCACTTGATCTATTTTTTTTAATTTGAATTTGGTTTAGCATAACACATTAATTAAGCATTCTTTACTCTTTTGAAAATGTTGGATTCATATCTTCCCTTTCAAGGATGGACCAATTCCTTTTTGAGCTTTTCACTTCTATGGATGTCATATTTGATTCTGTATTTAATTATTCTCTTATTTTTGTAAACATCACCGTTAGTCTTAATTTTCCTTCTCTTATGAATCTCACACTCATCTGAGTCAGCTTGACATTGTTTCCATCTAATGCACCGTTTGCCTCTTAATTGTCATTCTTTAGTCAAAGGTTCTTTCTTGAGAATTTTCTATTGATTGAGTTGTCTTTTCTTGTGCGTTTTGTATTCCTTTGGATCAATTGAAAACTTGTTTGATATTTCAAGCCTAGTGAATTTTATTTAAATTCCCTTGATTTAAAGATCCTTTCTCATATGGACTGATTTCCTTTTAAGTGCACCTTAATCTCTTGAATATTCCCGTGAAAGTGGTGATTTCAAGTATACTTTCGGAGTCTTATTTTGAACTATTTTGAAGATGTTTTGAGTTCTTTTTGAAGAAGTTTCAAATTAAAATTTTCTTGCTTGATTGTAACTGAAAGCCATTTATTAAATTTTGATAAGATTGTTTTGAATTAGCATACACTTCTTTACGTGAAATTCTAAAATCCTTATCGTGCGTACGCGGAACCCTGCTTTTGATAAAAGTGTGTTTACAGAAATTTTTACCTCGAATTTTTCTTTTCTAAATAAAGTTTGACTTCTTCTATCTTTGTTATAACCTTTACACACATTTGATTGAATATGAGCTTTGAGAAAATTTTGAACAAACTTTTAATTTTCTTTCGAGTTTTATGCATACTTTTGGTTAAGTTGTGCACCTAACTGCCTTTCTAAATATTTGAGAAAATAATTTGCTTTTAGTCAAGCTAATGTTCATTTTGTTTTAAAAACTCTACATAATCTATTTCAACATGAAATTTGCATTAAAGTGATGCCACATTCATACTCTTGTTATTCTTTTGCAAAATGTTGGTTACGCCTTTTCTTTGAGAATGTGAAATGGGTTTTGAAAAAGTTTCTATTCTTTATGAGCAATGCGTTTGAAGGTACTCTTAATCCTAACTCAAGTCTTATAAACTTTGTCTTAAGTTTAAGGCATTCTTCTTCTATAAACTTCACACTTCTTTGATTCAACTTGATTTTGTTCAAATTACAACACTACTTTTCTTTTATTATTCCTATCGGATTTCATTGATTCGGGAGTCATTTTTGAGATTGCCAAAGTAATTTCCTTTATGGCACTTTTCACTCCTTTTGCATCCCTGATTACTTGTGATCTCAACAATCCTTTCAAGCTCTTGTGGATTTTTTCTTTGTCGCTTGTCCTTTTTCAAGGTCTTGTATATTTCTGAATAAGCGCGAGAATTGCTGTAGTGTCACATGCGACTTTTAGGTATAGTAAGCGATACATTAGTTCTTTAAGAAGTGGTTTATGGATATAGAAGGTAAAGCGGTAAGTGTGCAACGTTATGAAAAGCGTGGTAGTTTGTTCCTCGTAAAAATTTGTGGATGTTAGGCTTGTGACAGATTATGAATTTTTGAAGTAACTAATGAAGTTGGGAAGTTGAAGCTCTGAAGTTTGTACACGGTCTATGCGCAGACATTATCCTGTTTGTTCAAGTCAACCTGTTTTCAAACCTTTGCCACCTAGATACCCCTTTGTTTTTGCAAACACCTAACTTGAACACTTACTCCTTCTTGTGCTCCAAGATTTGGTAAAATAGTAACCCCCTGTATCATTTTTGTTTTAACCATCTCTTAACTTTTTCTTAGACCATGCTTTACCCTTGTATTTAAGTTTTACGAGTCATCCGGTATTTGGAAAATTATATGTATATATATATATATATGGCAAGACATCTACTTTTCTAAAGTATACAAAAGTAAAGTATTATAAACTATTTTAGTATGTTGTGTATTAAGTTAATTTTTGAGGACGAACATTTTCATAAGTGGGGTAGGATGTAAGATTCCGAATTTTGAAAAGAAATTAATAAATTATTTATGATCCATTAAATTTATTTAAGATAATATTTTTGGAAATTTCTATATATAAAGATTGAGTAAACTCTTATTTATTATTTAGAGTCCTGATAATTGAAAAATAATGAGTATTTCATGTCTTAATTTTAATATATAAATTTTAACCTTCTTTTATAAATAAAAGAGGATTAATTTACTTATCTCCAATTTTCACTAAATTGGTATTTTACCGAAAATTATTTAAAGCTTATTAATTAGAAGATATTTTTTTAAAAGATGGATACTTTATATTTAATTTAATTTTTATTATTATCCTACTTTTTATTTATTTCATAAAATTACACTACTATCCCTATTGTTCACAAAAAAAATACCTAAACCTAATTTTCTATCCTAACCCTAACTAAACTACACTCACCTCACCCCACACCCACGGTTAGCCCACACAACCCACTACCCAGCTCACCAACACTCAAAACAAAGAAAAAAAAGAGAGAGAAACGAAAGAAAGGGATGAGAGGAGAGGGGAGCTACGGTAAGGGAGAAGGGAGAAGAGAGGGAGAGAGCGACGGAGAGCTGCGCCCTGCCGTCGATCCACCACCGAACTCGTCGCCCAGCCGTCGTCACGTCACTACCCAGCCATCATGGCATCGCTGCCTGCTGCCGCCGAACCTATTCCGCCGCCGAACCGATTGTCGCTTCTACTGCACGCCATCACGGAGGAAGACCAAAACCCAAGGAGAAGGCCGGGCGAGGAGAGGTCGGTGTCGCCGTTCCCTAAAGCCCGTGTCCCCGTCGAGCCCAGATGAGAGAGGAGAGACCGAGCCTGAACCCTGACGAGCTGGGAAGAACCAGCGCTGCCGTTAAGCCATCGTCGTGGACACCATCGCCACCATTCGTGCCTCTGATTCACGCCGGTGTGACTTCTGTCGCCGTTAGGCTGTCTACTGACGTCACCACCGCCATAACCGCCATTGCTGGTGACCACCAGTGGAACCCTGATCGTCTTGGTAAGCATTTCGTTCCGGAACCTTTGAAATCAATATTTTGTTATGTTTGGCTAGAGATTCTAAGACCTTGGTTACCGTAGGGTCGAGCTCCGAGGTTTGCATGTCGAATTTTTAGGTTGCCATTGAACCACTACAGTTTCTAGCCGTTGTCGAAGCTCCCGCCGAGTCTGTTCGAGATTGCGACTGCTCAGTTCTGCTGTCACCATAAGTATACTCTATTTCGAACCCTCATCGTTAGTTTTTCATTTTGGGTTTTAAGATTTTCGCGATATTAATGTTTTTAGGAATTAGAAATTGAGTTTGCATGTCATGATTGAGGCTGTTCTGCTATTGACGAAGTAAGCGGAGCTGAGGTTTTGGTTGCTGTTGATTTTGGGCTGAGAGAAAAGAGTTCAGTTGACACGTTTGGATTATGGTTTCGCTTACCGAGGTAGGTTTTTATAAAACTAATTTATTTTAAAGTGGAATTGTTATAAATTGATACGACGAGCAAAATGCTTTTTTGGTGATTATGTAAGTCCTATGCATTGTTTGGTTTATCTTAGATGAATATGGTTGTCTGCTTGACTGAGATAATGTCTAATTTTATTAAAATTGAGATTTCTGATTGGTTTGGCTTGAAATGATTTTTGATATTTAAAGTTCTGAGTTTTGTTTGTTGGAAACTGATTTGGTCTTGAATCCTTTGGAAATGAGTTGAGGATTGGTTTGGTTGGGACCCGAAAGGGCGGAAAAGTCTAAGTTTTAGGGGAGATGCTACCAAATTTTCATAAAAATCTAGATTCTGTTTTAAAATGTGATTTAGAAAATGATTTGGACTTGAGAGGTTCTACGAATTGGTTCTTGATTTATTAATAAATTGGTGTTTTGAGTTTAAACTGTTTAATAAAAGTTTACGTTTCCCGATTGATTTAAATATGAAGGGGCCTATGTTTTGAAGATTGGTTAAAGAAGTACCTTTGGGTGAGTTTAGCGGAATTTGAAAGAAATTGAACTTGATTAATTAATTTCGTGTTGCTCTTAAACTATTCTTTAAGTTCGACTAAACAATTCTGAGCCTTTGGGAGAGTTTCTTGTAATACCCGGTCTAACCGAAATTAATTAAATAATAAGTTAAACAGGAGCGAACATGGTTGGAAGATTTGGCAATTGGAATTTGATGATTTAAATATGATATTTGGATTCAGTGAATTTTTCCGAGTCAGAAAACATAGTTTTCTACGTAAAAGCGCGCAGTGGAATTTTGACCAGAAGTACCGGCTGAGATCTGTCTGGTACTGCAGCTGAGAAAATTAATTATGAGTAAATAAGATTAAGAAATGAGGAATTATAATTAGGGGAGGTAGAAATATTTGAAGTGCGATTTAGAGCGCTAATCTTAAAGGTTTTAGTCCAAAATTGGGCAAACGGACAAAAATAAGTGAACCGAGCCTAAGTGGGCCCAAGACCCAACATATATAAATATTAGTTATGAGCATTTCAGCTCATTTTGCCCTAAAGAAGGGGTGTTGGGCGCTGAAATTGGGAAGAGAGAAGAGAAGAGAGAAAACCTAACTCTCTTTAATCTTCAAACCACCATAACTTGAGCTACGGAGCTCCGATTGACGAGCCGTTTACGGTCACGCGTCACTCTTCTCATCCTCTACAATTCTATCTAAGTGTTGTGGTGAGTATTCCATTAATCTCTGCTCAGTTTTCAAAATTCCCCACTGTTACACATTTTTGGGTAGTTAGTATTGAAATCTTGTGATTTTGGATGTTTAGGGATACTCCAACATGGATTCTAAGTGGGTTCTATCCCTACTTCATATGAGCTGAGGTAAGAAGTTCTCAAATCCTTGTGATTTGTCATTTTTATGAGCCCTAGGTTGATGTATGTATGTGATATTGGTTATGTTAGTGTATTTGGTAATGTTGGTGCACAATTGGGAGATTGGTATTGCTTGAGGAGCTTTGGTGAGGCTTGGAGCTAGGGTTGGTGGAGACTTCCAAAGAAAAGGCTCAATTGGTTTGGCTACAAGAGGTACGGTTTAAGTTTCATTTAAGTACTGTGTGATGTGATGAGAATTCCTAGGCTAGATGCCCCTAGGATTAAGTTTGGATTGTGTAAATGGTTGGTGCTAATATGCATAGTTGGTATGTAATATGAATTAATGATTGGGTTGAGAATTGTGTGGCCTTGTATGCTTGGTGTATTGAAAATTTGATGTATTGGGTAATGAGTATTGATTTGTGGTTTATGCATTTAAATTGTAAAATTGGGCCGGAGACCGTAAATTTTGGGCCGGAGGCCGGAAAGAGGTAAGGAAGGTAAGTTGATGTGTGCATTGTATGATGACACAAGTGATTGGATGAATTTCAGATAATGAATATGTGAATGATTGGGTTGGTTATTGAATAATAAGGTTTGAGGAGTTGAAGTGTGGAATTTGGTAATTTTTGGTGAAATTATGTAGATGAGGTATATTTGGTTTTGGTTGAGAAATATTATGTGGTCATATATGTGATTATGATTATTGATGTCTTGATGGTATGATAATGCATGAGAGATATGTATGTTGTGATATATGCTTGAGGAATGATTAAGGTTGATTTGTGGGTGAAACCACGGGATAGTGAGTATGAAATTGATTATGTATAATGATGGTTGATTGGAAATAGTATTGTTGGAAATTGGGATGAGGAAGGATGTATGACATGTTGATGTATTTGTAATTTAGCCATTTGTTTGAAATGGGTAAAAATGGTTATATGGCAATTTTAGGAATCGTGGCAAAGTGTTAATGTATGAGTTGAAGAGGCTTGATGTTCATTTTGGTACATTTTGATTGATTTCAAAAAGGGTTGAAATTGGCATGTTTTGGTTGATTTTGAAAAGAGTTGAAAATGGCTTGTTTTGAAAATGACACCTTGTGGTTTTGAGTGAAAACATGGTTTTTAGGCATACTTTGACGGGACATAACTTGGACTGTAGATTTTTGTTTTGTGCCAAACTTGTTTAGAAGTGAAATTGGATCCGGGATGTCCATGCCGTTCGAAGAACGGGCAAAAAACGATTTAAAATGAGAAATTTATGTCCGTCGGAAGATTGGGGGTTGAATATGTGAATTTTGCAGCTTTTAACGTAGAAAATTTTTAGCAGAATGACCCTCCACGCGTAGGCACACTTGGCGCGTACGCGTCGTTCTTCGAGAAGGCACCATCCACGCGTGCGCGTGGTGTGCGCGGGTGCGTCGATGCACTGCACCAAATGCCCAGCCATTTTCCCGAGAGTTGTGCCAGTCTTGTGCCTGGGGCGCAAGTGTACCCACGCGTACGCGTGGCTGACGCGTACGCGTCGTTGTCTATTTTTCAATCCGCGCGTCCGCGTGTATGATGCGTATGCGCCGATGAGTTTTGTGGCCAACCACGCGTGCGCGTGGAGTACGCGTACGCGTGACCCTGCTTTCATGCCAAAGTTGATATTTGAGTTTTAAAAGCCAAATCTCATACTTTTAAGCCTCCTATCTCACCCCTTATGTATTAAATCATTATGATATGCCTAGCAATGAGAAATGAGCTAGGGGATGTGGTAACTTGCGAATGAAGCAAGGGAAAAAGTTATGATCGATGATGATCAAAGATGATTATATGAGATATGGAGGATGACGGTGGAAGTACCGTGTATGCCATGAGCCGAAGGGCTATATTTATTGATAAATTGGCTAGTTCTGGATTGAACTGTGAGCCGGATGGATGAGTTATTGCCGGGTCACGGCAAAGTCATTATTGATTATAGCTGAGTATAAATGCATATATGATTAATGAATGAATGTGTTAAATGGATAATAATGGAAAATATTGAAATGTGATGTGTAACCTCGGGTAGTAGGCAGTGGCTTTGCCCACTTGCTCCGGGTATGAGACGGGAAAGGATGTTTGTGATAAATGAGTTTAATTATGGAGTTTTGAATGAATGTATTTGTGATATCTTGGTAGTAGCAAGGGTTGTGGTTCATCCCGCTTGCTCCAGGTTAATGTTTAAGATTTGATAACAATGATGATTGCTTTTAAACTGAACGAATGTATGTTTTGAGATCCTGGGCAGTAGCAAGGGTTGTGGTTCGTCCCACTTGCTCCAGGTCAGAGATTGTGACGCCTGGGTAGTAGCGGCAGTAGTGGTGAATCCACTCGCTCCAGGTTGAGCTCTTAAACACCCGCCTGGGTAGTAGCCGCAGTAGTGGTTATTCCACTGGCTCTGGGTTGAGCGGGTAGTAGCAAGGGGGTTGTACCTCAAACCTACTTGCTCCGCAAGGGGTGTTTCTGTCCAAGGGTTAGCTACTAGGACATGTCGGGTTGGCTATATAACCGACAGATGATATCATCAGCCATAGGGCATGCATTCAACATTTGCATATGTTTGAATTGTTTGGGTTTGCCTAATTGTTTTGGATTTCTACATCATATATGCTATGTTACCTGATTATGTGCTACTTGTTCTACTTGTACCTTAATTGTGTATTACTTGCCTGTATTGCTTGTGTTTGTACAACTGAGAGGCCCCTCATGTCGGTGTCAGTGGATGTTGAGGGTTGTTCTTGATGAGATGAATTGATGATGCGATTGCATGATGATGTTGATCATTGAATGAGATAATTTGAACTTCCTGGGTAGACGCAGTGATGTGGTTTCACTAGCTCCAGGTGAAGGTATGATGTATTGATATAGAATTGTTGAGGTAGCACAACTGGTGATGGTTTGCTTATGATTCTGAATCTGATTTGTGGGAGAATCAGCAAGTTGGGAATCATATGAGATATGAACTAGACTTAGTATCCCCTTACGACAGTTGCCTATTCATGGATTAGCGAGAATCTAGGCTGGATACTTGGTGAAAAGGAGTTTAGGAAGCTTAGTGAGTTTTTATTGCAGTGCATTGTATTTATTTGGCACTTTTACCGTACTGGAACCCGTGGGCCCAGGGTTCTCATTCCGTATATATCTCTTGTTTTTCAGATACAGGTCCAGGTGCTCAGGAGTGAGTTGTGGGTCGTCTGAGAGACGGCGAAGATCGTTATTTTCTCTACCTTGTGCTTTGCTTAGAATCTCTCCACCTTTGCTTTGAAAGGATTATATTATGTATTGTAATCTTTTAAACTTGCCTATAGAGGCTCTTATGTTTCCTTTGGGAGAGATTAGGATATACTATTGTCAGTTACTTTCATACTGTACCCTATCTGGCCTAAACTTCGCGGGTCGCGACTAGTGGCTATTTACTTATGTTATATATTTATATCCATCTGTTATCTATCTCTTAATCTCCTTTATGCCTTGTTCGTATATGCTTTCAGCTTCACGGATTATCTTTTGTTGTCGAAACGTGAGTGATACGTCTTCGCGATTTTATTTCTACTCTTTTCAGGCTTCTCGATTAATACCCCTTTCGAAATTACCTATATTTATATATTAAAAATCCACCTGAGAGTTGTACCACCGTAATATCATTGACTTATGACTCGAGCATAAGGATTTGAATATTAGGATGTTACATTTCTGATTTAAGAATGAAAAGAAATTGGGTTTTTTTGGACTTAAATAATTTTAGTTTTGAAACTAGTTCAAAACTCTTGGCTTACATGCTTTGGTTTTGATTTTAAATCTTTACTTTAATTTATCTCAACTTAAGCAACTATGATTCCGAGAATTTCTGAAGAGTTTAAGAAATGAGGCAGGTTATTCTTCCCTAAAGTCTTGAGTCCTTGCCAAGGTTGTTGATTAATAACTCTTGATTTCAAAGTGATGGAGCGAATGATTTGAAAATGAGTGATTTTGAATCTAGCTTGGTTATGAAGTTGTTTGAAAGTTTTGAAAAGAAAATTTACTTAAGAAAAGTGGTTCTTGGCAAGATGTGAAATGAATACGTTTGTGATTTGAAAGTGGGCAAAGAATGATTTTTGAAATAAGATTTTGAGTCTGATTGACTGTAGATGTTATTGAGAATATGATGAGGCCTGGCAAGGATGGTGGTATAGTCCCGCTTGCTCAGTGCGTAAACCGTTATGCAGGGATGGTGGTTTTGTCCCGCCTGCAGTGAGGACGATGGTTTAAATCCCGCTTGCGTGTTCCGGGCAAGGATGGTGGTTTAGTCCCGCTTGCTTGTGGAACCTACGGATAAGGATGGTGGTTGAATCCTGCTTATCCGAATCGGGTCTGGCAACATAACCGACGCGTGAGCTCATGGCTAGTAGGACAGGCATGCATCATATGCATTTATATGACATTGTTTGGGTGTGCATATTATAATTGGTTTGCCTATGTGAATAGTTATGTTAATTGCTAATTGCTCTACTTGATATAACTGCTTGATTGTGTTTGAACCTTCTTACTTGTGTTTATGGCTGAGAATTGGTTGGATTGTGATGAATTGGTTGTTGATTGAGCTGCTTGGGCCTAGGGCCGTGGTTGATTATGAGATAGGCTGAATGTTGTGTTTGGTTGTGTTTTCGGTTTACAAAAGTATGAAAAATCAAACTGGTTCAGCATAGACTAAATGAACCTATGCTTGGAACAGTTTGGTCATTCATGCTGTCTAGGGAAAAACTTAAAAAAAAAGAGCTTTTGGATTTCTAAGAAATTAACAGTTTTCCCTTTTAGAAAGGATTTCGGATTTTGAATATTAAATCTTTGGTTTTGAAAAGAAGCATAAGGTGGTTATTAATCACTATACATTAAAAATGGTTTTATTTTTGTATCTTATTATAGCAATTCTGTAACCCTATAGTGAGAACCTTTTCGAGGACGATGTTCTCACTCCCCTACAGGTTTTTCCCTTTTCAGGATATGAGCGACGGAGTTTTCAGGAAAGTTATATTTATTTTCTGTTTATTCGACATTATTTTGTATTATCTTAGTTTTATGTTTCCCTCGCCTTTAATTTTGCAAGTCTTCACAAGAGGGATAGGATTTTGATTATGTAATGCTTGTAATATTAATAATATGTAGATATATATATATATATATATATATATATATATATATATATATATATATATATATATATATATATATGTATGTATCTTTTGTAAGTATTATGGTTTGTTTTGTAAATGTGGTTGTATGTTATCAGATAAGAAGCCTCTTGAGTGGTTATACGATTTAATTTTTTTAAACAGGCTCATATTTTAGTATTAAATATTTTAAAAGTCATCGTAATACTCGAGCTATCAGAGTGGCGCAGCCGGAAGCGTGACATTTTGATAGTTAGAGTGTTACACTTGTTCCATATAATTTTTTTGCTGCACAAAGAACATTCACCAAATAGTTCATCGAAATTAAATACATAATTAAACAAAATAGAAAATATAAAACTAAGTAAGGTTTAAATATGTAGAGTTTTTACCACCTTCTTCTAAAATCATCGCTTTCTGGTCTCAGCAGGGATCTTCTTGTAGCTCGACCACGGGTGATCGTACATTAGCTTGATGACATTAGTACACTCCTATGTACATGCATTGTTATTTGGTGCAAACCTATCAATGAAAAACTTTAGATTTTTTAGAAATTTTGACAGAGTTTCATCTATAACTAGAATGCACCACAAACTCTATCCATCAACAATTCACTTAAACAATTCACAAATAAACCAACATGAAATTATATAACTTAAGCAGAGCATCCATCAACAATCAAGAATTTTCAAACACGTTTAGCAATTCAAACCTACTAACTTAAATCGAACATATCTAAACAACCTAAATCCACTAAAACTAGAAAATTGAGTGTACATAAATTAAACTGACTAAAATAGTATGCATATAAAAGACTTAAAATAGTACTCACGCTGTCAAACTATCAGGCCAAATCATCATCCGTACGATGGGGAATGGTGGAGGGGGATCTGACTGGGAACCGTGAGAGGATTCCAGCACCACGGGGGTGACGCATTAGAAGGAGCCACGTAGTTGGAATTAGGGACCATGATGAACGGCTGATCCTATGCACTCATTGCCTGTGACGTCCCAGGGGTAGTCAGAGTAGAAGGCAAAAACTGAGAAGTCCAGGGTACTAGTAGACACCCTCCCTCTACCACAACCATGAAGCCGATTCGTGATACATGTGCCTGTCGTCATGTTTACAAAGAGCATACTAATTAAATTCAAATTTGTATCCATTAAATTTCACTAAAACTTTTCAAAACGTAATTCTTTACCTAAAATTAATCAAATTAAAATTTTATAAAGTCTTATAAAAATCAAATTTACAACAACAATTTTTATCATTCTTATTTTTCAATTTCTTTCAAAATCTTATAAAAATTTTGACAAAATCTCTCCTAAAATTTATATTTTCACATTTTAAGAGTTCCATTCAAATCAAATATTTCTCAACCCTACTCAACCTTTTAAATATCAAACAATTCACTTAACATAATTTTTTTTTATTTGTTATCTTTAATTGTCTTTAAGTTATTAATTTTTTCAATTATTAAGGCAATAAATAAGATTTCAAATCCTAATCCACAAACGACGAAGCTTCCAGCATTGTTACTAATAAATTTATTATTAGAGCTATTAATCTTCTTTTAATCCTTAATCAACTTAGACTCCATCATTTAAACAAACTTTAATATTGAAAATTAGATTAATAAAATCTTTAATAAAGATAATCAAACCATCACTACAACATTTTGGGTCTATGGCCACGGTTTTTTTTGTCATGGTAAAAAATCGTGACCATAGACCCTCTATGGTCACGAATTTTTAGGGTGACAAAAAAAAAGCTATGGTCACGGTTTTTTTGGAAAGGGTGACCATAGAGTACCTATGGTCACGGTTTTTTAAAAAAAGGGTGGCCTAAAAGGGTCTATGGTCACGGTTTTGAGGGGTGACCTAAAGGGATCTATGGTCACGGTTTTTTATAGTGACCAAAAAGGGTCTATGGTCACGGTTTTTTAAAAAAGGGTGACCATAGGGGTCTATTTTGTGATTATTATAAATTTGGGATGTGATTATGCTTTAAAAAAAATAAATCTCATAAAACAAAATAGGCTATGGTCACGGTTTTAAGGAGGGGTGACCATAGAGACTATGGTCACGGTAAAAACCGTGACCACAGATAAGGCTATGGTCACGGTTTTAAGGAGGGGTGACCATACAGGCTATGGCCACGGCAAAAACCGTGGCCATAGATAAGACTATGGTTACGGTTTTAAGGTGGGTGACCATAGAGGCTATGGTCACGGTGAAAACCGTGGCCATAGATAGGGCTATGGTCACGGTTTTAAGTGGGGTGACCATAGAGTCTATGGTCACTGCAAAAAATCGTGACCATAGAGGCTATGACCACGGCAAAAACCGTGACCATAGATAAGGCTATGGTCACGGTTTTAAGGTGGGGTGACCATAGAGGCTATGGTCACGGTGAAAATCGTGACCATAGATAGGGCTATGGTCATGATTTTAAGTGGGGTGACTATAGAGGCTATGGTCACGGTTTTAAGGAGGGGTGACTATAGAGTCCCGTGACCATAAATAATGCTATGGTCATGGTTTTTATGCATGACCATAGATTAACCTATGGTCACGGTGAAAAAACGTGGCCTAAAGTGTCAGAATTTGAAAATTGAAACCGTGACCATAGGTAAAAAAACCGTGACCATAGACCTATGGCCACGAGAGAATAGGCCACGGTAAAAAACCGTGACCATAGGTCCAAAACTGTGACCATAGATCTATGGTCACCCTTTTTACTAGCTATGGTCACGGTTTTTTGCCATGACCATAGGCCTTTTTTGTAGTACATAAAATGTTAATCAACTCAAAAACTTAAATTATACTACTAATTAACAACTAAAACCTAAATTAGTCCTAAATTTAACTAAAACAAAAAGAAAAATTAATTAGATGATGGTGTTACGGAGAAGGAACACAGAATGTCAACAAATGTTGGAGACAGAGGGAGTAATGACGGCAGCAGCAACAACGACGACGTCAAAATAATGGTGGTGGTCGGCACTACGAGAGCGGCTGGTAGAGGTGGTTGGAGGCGGCGAGGGAGAGAGAGAGAGAGAAGCAAACCGGCAGACGACGAGAAGGGCCATCGGAGGGGGTTGCCGGAGAGAATGTTGAGGGAGAGATGAGATTAAAGAGTTAGGGAGAGAGTGGGAGACAAGAGGGTGAGTAGAGAGAGAGAGACTGATTCTATATGAGGGAGAAGATGGTTTACGGTTTGAATTTAGGGGACGATTACCTCGGATTTACTAGCGAATTTATTCGACGGTAAAATTTCGCGGGTATTCCAAAACACAATATTTCACAAATCAAGGTTATTGTCAAATCTGATGATAATGTTCGTGCCAATTAATCTAGTTTTCTCTCTAAATATTACCGTTGAAAATTAGAATCCGATAGTAATTTTTTTATCCGACAAATTTATTGTTAAATTCGCCGATAAATTCGTCAGAAATTCCGACGCTAACAACCAATGATAAATCTGATGATAACTTCGATGACGTTCAACTTTTTCTTGTAGTGATGTTTGATAAGTCATCTCCCTTGACCGAAGAGTCGAGTGGATAAAAAGCCAATGCTTCTAACGTAGCCAACATGGGTGTCACAGAACACATGTATTCTCATGTAGGAGGAGCAAATTATGCCACAAGGATGGTTAGAGGGGGAGCAGTGTCTAATTCAATCACAACTCCTATTACATGTTCGATTTATGGGCTGCCTCATAACTATACCCCACCATATGTGACAACCCCAAGAGGAAGGAGGTACTCGAACGTTAAAAACAACTTTATTTATACTCCATATCCACCACTTGGATACCCTCTTATATATGTGCCAAAAGGATATATAACCCAGGCAACTTTAATTATGGTGCCTTTTAACACTTGCTAAATAATTCTCCCGAACTAGGTACTGTTCCAATAACTACACAAGGGGTTGGTCAAGGTTCTGTCTTCCTAAAAATATTAAGGCAAATTCGTATAGGGACAGGGCCTCCTAACACAGTCGAATTTCTGACTGTGTTTAAACAGCAAATTGAAGATAACCGTGATGATCTAGTTAGTGAATATGATAACTCAACAGAAGACTAGAATGTTAAATCCCACAATAAAAACAATAATAATGTTAGGATTAAGAGTGAACGCGGATCAGATCGAATCGGATATGATATGGCCAAAATCTCGATTCGATCCGCACTAAAATCATCGGATCGGATATATCCGCAAAATACAAAAATATTTTTTAAAGTTTATTTTTATTAAAAAAATATTAATAAAATTCATTTTTTCTACTCTTTTAAATATGTTTATTCTTAAAATAATATTAAACATAATTTTCTTAAATAATAAAATTAAAATAATACAAATATGATAATTATTAGTTGAAATAAAGCATAAGAAAAATATTTATTTATTTATTTATTTATTTTTACAGATCTACGGATATCCGGATATTTACATAAAATCTGCAATTAAGATCGAATCGGATCCGATAGCCTTGCAAATCGAATCTATATCTACAATTTTCAGATCGAATTATTTGAATAAATACTGCGAATATGCAAATCGAATCCGATCCATAAACACCACTAGTTAAGATATATAGAACAGGTTACAAGGCAAGTCAATGAGTGTTTAGAACAATCAATTGACTCTTCAATTTATTGGTAAGAAATTTAACTAGAGGAAAAAGAATTATTCCACCTAACCCTTTTCCCATCTTGTTGGATCGAAGAAAAGATCCTAATAGAATTTTAAATGATGCCAATTTTTCTATATATATATATTTTAATTATTATTTATTTATTTTATATTAGTTAATTATCGCTGAAATAATTAAATAATATTAAATATAATAAATATATAATTATAAATATTATATATAAAATTATATATTAAATTAAATAAAATAATTTTAAATAATTATTTATTATTTCCCTAACATTCGTGGCTACTCGTCAAAAAAGAATTTGTGGGTTGTGGCATATATATGCTCCAGATTTCTGTAATCCCTACATACATATAAAGCGAACCTTTTTGGTCACCCAAGTTGATGTATGTCGGCAAATAAAAGAGTGGTTCCCTTAATTTAGCATGCATTCTTTGATGTTTAGTTTTAAAAATAAGATAAAATAAGGCATAATAAGATATAAAAACTAAAAATAAAATATTTTTATATTTTATTTATTTTTATTTTTATTTAAAAAATTAAAAAATAATAATAATAAAAAATATAATTAAAAATTAATAAAAATAATAAAAAATAAATTATATTTTTTATTAATATTTGTATATTTTTTATCAATATAAATATAAAATATATTAATTTAATATTATTAAATATAATATTTTTATTTATATTTTATCTATTAATTTTATATTTTTATATTTTTATTTCATTGTCTTATAAACAAACACCGCCTCTACCGTGAAAGATTGTGGAAATTGGCAGCTCTAATTTGTGGACTGCATAGTGCATGAGTACTGTTTCTTAGGTATATTCATTAATTATTCAAGTATAATTTCCACAATGTTATGTGTGCCAATTTAATTTTGGATGTAGACGTACTAGAGGCCAACTTTAAGGCTACGTCTGATTATAGTTATATATAATACAAATATAAAGATTTGAGATAATATTCAATTTGATCCCTGAATTTACACGCAAGTCTCAATTTAGTTCTTAAAGTTTCAATTGTCTCTATTTGGTCCCTAAACTTTGTGAACATAACTCATGTTAGTCCTTGAAACAATTTTCAACGTACAAACGTTAACGGAACACTGTCGTGACAGCCGGATGCTACACTAAACTTTGTAAAATGATGTCGTTTTGGTTTTGGTACTCAAATAACCCAAAAACAACATCATAAATGGTGTTTATTAAAATTTTACCTAACAAAATAAGTAATACGAAATCGTTTTTGAGCTATTTAAATATCAAAACCAAAATTACATCATTTTACAAGTTTTAACGTGACATGTGATAGTCTATAACAACGTTCTATTAACGTTTTTCTACTAAAAATGGTTTCAGGGACTAATATGAGGCACGTTTATAAACTTCGGGGACTAAATAGAGGCAATTGAAACCTCAGGGACTAAATTGAGACTCGCGTGTAAGTTCAGGACCAAATTGAGTATTATCTCGTAAAGATTTAAAAAAAACACGAAAATGTATTAGAAGTTATGGAAATAAGCTAAGTATATATATATATATATATAATAAGACCGTTTATCTTAAAAGTACTTTTTTGTTACTATATATTTTGTTTTTTTTATATAAAATTGTACTTATTTTTTACAATAAAATAAAACAAGACATTATAAAAGATAAAAATATAAATTTTTATGTTTTTATATTTTATTTGATAATAAATTAAAATAAATTACAAAAATTTATTTTTTTTATTTTAAAAAATTTAAAACAAAAAATATAATAATAAAAAATATAATTATAAAAAAATAACAAAAATAATAAAAAATAAGTTGTGTTTTTTGTTAGTGTAGTTCTGTCTGAAGGATACAAAATACACTAATTCAATGTTTTTGAATATATTATTTTTATACTTTTTTTTTCTGTTAAACATAAATTTGTATCTCTGTATCTCTATCTCAATATCCTATATCTCTAAACAAACGCAGTGTAAGAGGAGAGAACACCAAAAAATTAAGTTTCTTTGTTTATATATATCTATGTATATCGTGTCCTAACTATCAAACACCGTCTAAAAGAAATATTTGTCGGCGTATATTTACATGAACTTAACTGAAAAATTTGATACGAAGTAATATACTTTATTACAAATATATATATGTTATTATATATATGATTACCCAGTAAATTGAAAAAACCAATAATCATGTACAATATTCTCCTCCAAATGTGCTCTTTAGAACAAAGTTTGATAATGGAAAAACCTTAGAAGAAAAGGAGGAGGCTGACGAGGACACATCAAATTAAAAACCAAACTTTGGAAGACCAATACATCTGCTGTGACCTGTAAAATGTACAATAGTATAGCCAGGGTCCCCAAAATGTACAATAGTATATAGCCACAACTTTAGACTAATTTTTATTGTCTCCCAAAATTTTTTTACATGTTATTCTTCTACAAGCTAGGGAGAGTGGAGAACTGGAAAAGTATACCGTTCCTTTCAGCGGAACCATAGATTTCTTAACATGGAAGAGAAATTTTAAAAATAAACAAATAAATAAATAAATAACAAGTTTTAGATGTCATTATCAAAGGCTTAAAAAGTTGCATTGTGCCTATCTGTAATTCATGACCCTGACCATAGCTTATCCCGTTGGCAACTTGCCGTTTTAATTTTGAGTTATTTATGTTCCTAATTTAAATCTATTATTATATCTACCGTATATAACTGGATATAGAAAAAGTTCACTGCAATTTTATTTTATGTACTCTTTCTTTATTATTATTATTATTATTGAAAAATGTTAAGTGAATAAGCGCTTTTATAGTCAAGCTCTTACCAAGTTTTTTAAAGTTACTATTTTTTTTAATTGCAGAAACACAAAAATTTGATGTAATAAACAGATCTTTTTATAATAAATAGATACGTACATAGATGGTTAAAAAAAAAAAAAGAAACAGAAATTTTTCATGAAATATTTAAAAAAAAACTACTGAAATTATATATAAATAAAAAATATGAAGAAGAGAAGAAAAAGAAGAAATGTGTTGAGAGTAAAAGAATATAACAAAAGAAGAAAAAAGAAAAAAAAAAGAAAAACATATAGCATATATAGGAAAAAAACCTAGCATCAGAAAATATATACAACTAAAATGGGACTCAACAAAATTTATTATCTAAATTTTTTACTAAAATACCACTAACAGTATCATATTTGCATTTAAATGATAACTAATTTTCGTTCATAATAAGAATAATTTTTTACTAGCACATAATATAAAATTAATCTTTCTATACTAACCTCCCAAATTCTTGACAAGCAGTAGAAAGAGAACCGAAAGTGAAGGTGAAACTCTGCGATATGATGGAAGTCTTGGTCGTAGTATTTATAAGCAAATTTTAACCTTATTTCTCTACACAAAGCAAGGTGAGAAATATGTTCAAATGTTTCTTTTAGCATTCCACTTGCAAGGTCGTGAAATAAGTGCAACTATTTTTTTTAACAACATTTTGTGATCTTGCTCACAAATTACTTTAAAAATTTAAACTCGTCATTTTGAAGTTTTAACAACGAAATATGTGTAACATAAAATTTCGCACACAATATATAAAAACGTAAATATTTTTATCTTTGCACAATTTCATAAATAAAATATTTTTTATGTAAATAAAAAAAGCCATGGAAAAGATAGTGATGATCCTTGGCTAAATAAATAATGATGTTTTCAAAAACAAAAATACTATTCGTCTACTAAAATCATTTATTAAAATTAGTCATCAATATATTTGTGTATAAATATATATGTAATTTAATTTATTTTTAATATGTATTTATATTTCAATGTATATTTTATATTGATAACTGACTTTGATGACTAATTTTAATATACACATAACATAATTCTTTCAAAAAAGTAGGTTAAACTAGTAAATAATGAAGATGAAGCAAGAAGCACGAAAGGAGAGGGATAATATGGAGAAAAAAAGGGAAATGAATATAGATTAATTGATCAATCTGTTAAAGGAAAAACAACAATGTTGTTTTTTAATAAAAATACTCGATAAATATAAAAATATTCGATAAATTTAAAAATCAGTATATATATATATATATATATATATATATATATATATATATATAACAAAATAATTATAATTATTAGAATAATAAAATATATTATAACAGTATAATTATTTTTTTTACCATGGTATAATCAAATTTTAGTATTCATATAATGTGATTTAAGTTTTAAATTAAGGATATACTAATTATTAAAGGATTTAATTTTAATTTGTTGTAGGTTTTCAAATAATTTTATATGCACATTTAATTATGTATTGCTACATAAAAAAAATAATTATTTTTTACATTAATTGCATAAATGATCATATAAAAAATTAAATATAATTAAATAATTATATAAAATATTTTAAATTGAATAAAGATATTTGATCTTATTCATTGAATATATTATCATGTATTAGATTTTTTATATGTGACAGATTAAAAATATTATTTTTATTAAAAAGATATTATATTCTTAAAATCATTACTTTGATTCTAATATCATTTTTTAATTTGTTTAAAATTTAAATTTTTAACAAAAGATTTATTAGAAGATTGTTTTATTTTTATTATTTTTTATCAATTTTATAATATTATTTTTTATTTTATTATTATTTTGATATTTTTTCATTTTATGAGTTTAATAATTTTTTATAAGTTTAATTTTTATTTATAATTTTTATAATTCCTTTAATATATTTTTTCTAATTTTTAAAAATTTATATTTTAATTTATTAATTCTTGTTGCTAATTTTTTTATTTTTAATCTATTAATTCTTATTTATTTTTGTATTCTTTGAATAAAACTTATCATGAAATTAAAATTTTTTAAAAATTATTTTTTATAAATTTAAGAAATTTTAATATTGTTTAAATTAATATTAGTTAAAATCATTAATATAATTATTTTTTAATTTTATTTATAATTTATACTTTTATTATTAATTTCTATTTTTTAAAATATATATTTTTTCTGTAGTCAAATAAATAATTTTAACAAAACAAAATTTGTTATGTTTATATGAGTGGTGTCCATATGTATAATAAAGAAGAGGAGAGAGGGTTGAGGAGTAGGTTAAAAGTCTTTATTTATAAGAAGATAGATGACTGCAAGAATTGAGGTCCCTGACATTATGGTTTAAACATTTGGGTGCTGTGGGGCTAAGAACGACCAAAATATCTTTAATCTCTTCTCTGACCCACGCTAGCTTTATATTATTATGTGCACAGAACACAGAACCATGCATCAACCTACTTTTCATCATTTTTACCTTACACAAAATTAAACCCTTCTCAGCCCAATGCCCATGTGATATCTCTTCATTCATTGAATTCATTGCCCGCCCGCTCGCTTCCTCTCCTCTTCGTGGTTAATGACTTTTTACTCACTACAACAAATTAATAAGAGTTTTTGTACGAAACAAAAATCGTTGTCATATATCAAAAAACTATTTCTAAAACTTTAGGTAATGTTTTAGTAACGATTTTTGACTTGTAATATATGAAGTTATTATCAATGTTCATAGACTAATTTTTTATTTAAAGACAATGATTTTGACAATAATTTTTAAAGAATGATTTAGAATCATTACTAAATAGACAATAATTTAAAATCATTTTTTTTCATGACATAACGATTTAAAACTATAACTGAATGGGCAACAGTTTTAAATTGTTATAATTTTGTTACTCACAAAAATAACAGTTTAAAGGCGTTATCTTTGGTATTATTTTTTTATAACAGTTTTAATACCATTGTCATTTTGTAGTTGCCTTTGACAACGATTTTAACACCATTATTTTTTATAACTTTTGACAACAGTCTTTGTAATTATATAATTTTTTATTTACAATAATTTTTTTATATTACATTAAAATTAGTTCTAACTATTTTTCTAATTTAGTGCAATAAATAACCTTAACTATTTGAATCAAATTATTAAAGAAAACTAATTGAACATTTACCATCAAATTTGATTTATAAATTATTACGTAACATTCACAATCGTATTATATTATCATTATTGCAAAATACCATAATATTAGTTTAAGTCATAATTACTTTTAATTATATCATCATTTATTTTTCAAAATACTATAATACTAGCCTAAGTCATAACAACCTCGAACTATATCATCTAATTTTATAAAAAATACACAAATAAAAGAGAGTTGAAATAACTAAGTAGCCAATATATTTATCATGGAAAATGATTTTTATATGTATCTTTTAATTTGCATAATTATTTAAATAATATTATTATTTGAAAATTGTTACTCGATAAAAAAATTGTTGTAATGGTTATAAAACCATTTTTTAAATTAGTCAAAGAGAATGGTCATATTTTATTGCTATAACATAATGAAAAATTGAACTTCAATAACAATACTATAAAAATCCTTGTTTAAGACTATATAATAGAACGATTTTAAAGTGTAGTAATTTTGACAACGATTTTTAAGTGTATCTTTTATACAATTATTTAAACAACGTTCTGTTGTTTAAAAAAAATCCTTGTAATGGTTATAACATCATTCTTTAAAATAGTCAATTCATTAGGTATGTGGATTGGATTGGGTTTAGTTATATATAATTAAAATATGCTGGATGTTCAATTCATTAGGTATGTGGATGATTATTTTTACTAGATGTAAACGACGCCAGTAATAATGGTGTGTGGCAAGCCAAGCAGCAAAACGTGAGGAGGAGTCCGACGGCACCGTTCGTTTTTGGTCTAGAGGAGAGCAACGTCAATAAAGATCTTTGTTGATGAACCAATGGTAGTGAGGACGATCCTAACGACGACGATGGGCTGGTTGATGACTAAGCGATGATGGCGATGGTAGAAGATTTGGGAGAGAAGTTGGTGTTTTGATAAATTAAAATATAATAGATATTTAAAATTTTTGAATTATTTAGTGAAGTTTTTAGTTGAATAATTTAAGTGGAGTATTTATTTTAATTTGATTAAGCTAAATTTCTAACCTTTTGTTTAAATTTTCTGTTCTCTATCCAGCGGAACCATTTTAAATAATTTGTTGGCATTTATTTGAATATAGTTTGTTTTTTTGGCTTGAATTCATTATCAATTATTTTTAAGGGAAAATATGACTAGACCTGCTAAGTCCAAACACATAGACGTACGTACACGATTAATTAGACGAGTTGATAAATAATTAAGATGGACAGTGAGTAAGTAACTTTTTGTAGAGACAACCGAGATGGGGGTGTACTGCGCAGTGTTGGGGTATTTTTTAGGTAAAAGGAATCTGAAAGATTGGAATGGCAGGTTCTGGTTTATTTTGGGACCAGCAGCTGTCACAGAATGATCATAATTCAAGGCTGTGTGGACACCTGCTGCCGATCTCTACTTACTGCCAAACTCTCTCAACTCTAAATTTCCCTGCCTTCCCCTTCAATAAATAAATTTAACAGCCAGAGTAACAAAACAAATCCTTCTTTTCTTTTGTTACTACAAAACAAGCCCTTCACCCCTTTCTATTTAGTAACTATTTCAACAAATAAAAGATGTTTAAATTTAAACAAAATAGTCGATAAATTAAGACCAGCAGGAATGAAACTAGGTTGAATTTTTATAAACGGGCCAAAAATTAATTTTACAATGAAAAAAAAGAATAAATAAATTTTTAAAAAAAATTAAACTAAAATTTGTACACAATTTATAAAAAAAAAATAAAGTTTGGGGGAGCCATTTGCTACATGAGCTCCGCCCTAGACAAGATATTTACCCTTCACTGAAATATAAAAAAAAAAAAGCCAGTAATTTTAATTTATATTAATCAATACTTTTAATTAACAGTCTAATATTTTTAATTGAATAATTCAACATTTTAATTTTAGATAATATTTTTAAATATTAATAATTAATTATTGACTAAAAATAATAAATTGTTTAACTTTTTAACGTTATTCATATTAAAAATTGTTTGATAAAATATACGGAAATTTGACAAAATATACCAATTTTTACCTATTCATAGTTGTAGTTAACATCCTTGTCAATACGGTACATCAACCATTTACTTGACACTACTTGACTACCACACAATTTTTGTAAATTCTAACTCACTCATATCTGTAGTAATCCCAAATTTACAAAACCCTAACTTATAATTTTTGGATTTTAAAATAACCATTTACCATATTTTAAGATAGTAAATTAAAATATTGAAAATTAAGATAAAATAGAAAATTTGTCCTTTTTCATCTAAATTTTAAGTGATAAAGATAAAACATTTCATCTGTTTTTATATTTGTTTTATTCTTTAGACTAATTTATGTGTCATGATATTTTTTATGTTTGTCTTAATACGGATTCTTCATGCGACCTAAATTGACACAGGTGAGAGAGTAAGTGGGAGTGTGGGAGAGAAAGATGCATAGAGTTAGAGAGGGAGATGAGAGATGAAACACTGAATATCAACTACCACAAAAACCAAAGCCACAAGCTATACACAAAGAGGGTATAAATTCTCACAGAAAAAGAGCCAACTTTAAAGAAGCAAAGAACAGAGAAGAAGATCAATGGGGATGAGGAGCAATAGTAATAAAGGAGGAGAAATTATTCAAGTTGAAGGGGGCCACATTGTGAGGTCCACAGGGAGAAAAGACCGCCACAGTAAGGTCTACACCGCCAAAGGACCACGCGATAGAAGGGTCAGGCTATCCGCCCACACCGCCATCGAATTCTACGACGTTCAGGACCGTCTCGGCTACGACCGCCCCAGCAAGGCCGTCGATTGGCTCATCAAGAAAGCTCAGCCCTCCATCGACAAGCTAGCCGAGCTTCCTCCCTGGCACCCACCTCTCTCAGCCGCTCCGCTGCAGCAGGATCAAGAAGAAGAGGAGGAGGAGGAGGAACATAATAATGATATTATTAATCAGCAATTCCATTCGTCTTCACACTTGCTTCAGATTCAGCAACAGCAGCAACAAAACCTTGAAACTGACCCCATAGCTTTCTTCCCTACAAGCTCAGCTACTCCCTCTATGAATTTCCAAAACTACCCTCACGAGATGATTTCAAGAACCGCCAACAACAACGTTAACCCCATTACGGAAGATCTTGGACTTTCACTCCACCCGTTTCAACAAGCACCTTCCAATCAACATCAAGGTACTCTCTTTGCTGCTGGATCCAGTAACAACGTCGGATTTGAGAGCCAGTATCAGAAGATTGTAGCTTGGAACAACGAAGCTGCTACCATGGATATCAACAGGGTAGGGTTCATGGTGAACCCGCAGCAGAATCATCATCATCATCCATTTCTAGGCCAAAGTGTGAGTGGGTCCCTTCAGTCAAGTTTTCCACCACCATCACTTAGATCTTGGGGTGAAATTCCGATGAACCCAAACTCCTCGGAACAACAACACAGCAGGCCACAACAACTGATTCACCATGCTTCCATATTTGGAAGCAGGTTTGTTTCTGATGGATTAGCAGCAGGGTTTTGCATTCCAGCTAGAATTCAAGGCGACCAAGAGAACCATCATGGAGTTGCTTCTAACACCACTCCATCTTCTGCTTCTCCTCATTCTCACCACTGACCCATGGTTTTGAATTGCCGTACAAATATAATTGCAGGTAAGAAAGTGTATACTTAACCGTCGCAATTGTTGTTGCATTGTAACAGCGGCAACAATTGCGTTTTTTTTTACTCTCAGTTACTTGCTTAAGCAGACGGAATTCACTCAACCAATTGCGGCCTTTTCTACAATTTAGCAGCTTTCACAAGTCTCAGGTACTGCAGTTAATAATTTTTATGTAATTTTGCGCTTAAGAACACCAAAAACATTTTGGCAATGTATTTAATTTCTCTTCTATGTGTCGGCTTCTTGATCAAGTAACAGTGTAACGCTGTCAATGAGGATTCATGACTATAACCTATATGTGTATGTCTTTATCTCTTCTTGTAATATATTTTTATTTGTTTAGAGTAGTGTAATATATAGTTAGGGTTAGCAATATTATTCATTTTCATTTTACATGTTAATTAGGTTTTTCTGATTGAAATTAATTTCATTTTATGTTGCTAATGTGCTGCTTTTATTTCTATACGAAATTGCATGTTCCAACAAAAACAATAATCAAACTATGTGAAATGTAATTTATTTAGTAGAAACAAGTTGACTAGTTGAGTAGCAAGAAGGGACCATTTCTCAGGCTCAGCCACCACAGAGTTGGGGATATGTGTAATGTGTTCTTTTTACAGTATCTTGTTATTTTCAATAAAAAGATATAAAGTGTTTGCCTTTTTTTTAATGTGTTGCCTAATTGCTGAAAGTATAACCGCTCAGTATTTTTAACGTAATTTAATTGGTGTACTTTCAAATATGCATTAAGAACGTCTGATTTTCATTGCTTAACAGCTTTACATGTTTCTATATTATACCGTGTAAGATGACTAGCGTACTTTCTTTCAAAAAGAAAACCTATTTAAATAATGGTTTTGTTGACATTTATTTTCTTGGTTGTACATTATATTCAGATATTAAGAAAATATTGTTAACAGAAATCTTTATTTGTTTTTTTTTTTTTTAACAATTTGGGATCATCGTCAAGAACAAACATTCTTTTTTGAAAATCAAGAACGCTCAGCTGAAATAGTTCATTTTTTTTGTATAACAACGTAACTTATGACCCTCAGGGATACTCATTTACGGATTCCGTAATGTCATTATTTTATTCAAAGTTAATTCATGAGGTTAAGCAAATATTGATGTATATATTCTAGCCGGCTTTTGTTTTGCAACTCGAATTTAGAACTTGATTATATATTTATCTTTTGAAATTCTATTTATATATTTATTTTTTTGATTTTTTATATAAACTTTTTATTTAATCGTTTTTTGAATGTCATGCATTTTTGTTTTTATTTTTTTTCATTTTATTTTTATTTTTAGATAAACTATTTTATATATATTATATTTTATATTTTATTTTAGAGGTTATAGCGTCTTACCACATTTAATTTACGTTTTAGACATAAAATTCGATACGATGTATATTATAGTATGTTCTATGTTTTCTGAAATATTAAGTTTACATGACTAAAATACCAAAGAAGAGAAACTCAGATATCATATCAAGATAAAGAATGTGGCAGAAAAAAAAATTAGAGGTGGTACAAATGGTATACAAATTTTGTTTTGTATTAAAGTTGTAAAACGACAATGAATATAGAACATTATAAATTCTTTAAAAAAAGCTAACAGTATAGAATGAAGGAAATATCTAGATATATAACTTGTTGAAATTAAATGCTCATTTTTCTCATGAGACAGAAACAGATTCTAGGCAATTACATATTTCCCATTCTCAATTATTCAAAACAATGAAATATTCAAAACATTGTAATAAATAATAATGTATCTAAAAACACACACACATGCATTTTATGTATCTATTAATTCCAAACACATAATTGAGTGGTCCTAATTCATATTTTAAATTATTTTATCTGTCTTTCTCTTGTCCAAGAGGAGATTAAATATCTATGAGTAGGCTATTAACAATTTTAAGATAAATTTTGATAACATTCTAATTAAAATTTGGTGGTCTTAATTCAACTTAAAATGCTAGTTTATGAGGTGGAAAACCAATAGTGTTCTTAACTTTTAGAAGGGCTAATAAAAAATTTTAGCATAAAAATTGTATAATGATATTTATATGAAAATAAAATTTATACACAATTATTTTTAATTTTGTCAGAAATATGACACAAAATAAGTACTTTTACAAATAAAGATAATTTTAAATGAGTTGAAATTTTTTAATAATTGAATTAAAATAAAAAAATTTAGTAATTTTTAATATAAATAACTAAACTATCATTTAGAAAATCATCTTCTAACTTATTTTTTAACTTTGTTTACATTAGCTTCAAAATAATTAATTCATTGTTTTTTTATGGAGGGAGACGTCCTTAGCTTTTCTTTTTCTTGCAGGGAGTGATATTGAGAGCATATAAAAGTTTTGTTGGTCTTCAATATAATTAATTAGTTGTAGTTTTTATTTGAAAAAAATATATATTAAATGAATGAAAAAGGTGAAACTTGAACGCAAAGCACCTGTGTGTGCAACAAAAACTAGTTGATTGAACAAATCACATCAAATAAACAAGTTCTACTAAAAGTTTTATAAACAATTTTGGCGTCCATGGCCCCATTGCCAATACAAAAATCCACCGGTATGGGAAACACTTTAAAATCATTTTAACTTTTATAACTACTAAAAATAAGAAGTTAAACAATAATTGGAAAAGTGATACATGATCAGTTCCACTTGATTTATATATAGTAGTTGCCATGTAAAATTATTAGTTGAAGCTGTTTATATTATATGTTGACAAGCATAGCAAAAGTAGCTAAGTTTTTGAGAGGGACCGCGTCGTTTACCCCATCAGATCTAGTTGACTTTTCCGTTCATCTTTGATTCAAATTCTATAAAACTCGAAAAGGGATTCTTGCCCCCATGAAAAGGCAAAAACATAAAAACAAAACAAATCAAAATGAAAATAAAAAAATAAGATAATTATCTATCCTGATCCTGATAATTTATTTAAAAGATCACGAAGTTTCTAATAAAAAAAAATACTTTCTAATCTTCGATCTTTAGTTTATAAGACTAAATGGTTCCTTCATCAATGATCTCTTTTGAGTTAATGAAGCGTATTTACATGATAAGTTAATCAATTAATCTGTCTATTAAATATTAGCTAGAAGTGACATTTTTTATTAGGGACTTCGTTATTCTTTTAGGATAATTGTCAATAGCTATTTAAGATTTTTTTTTCTATTTTTCATTACCTTCTTCAAATATATTGGTTAAATTTGTTATATAAGAATTAAAAAATATTAGTGATTTTAAATTTTTTTACCTATAGAAATTGAAGAAAGAATATACATATTAATAAGAATGACATTGCTAATTCAATACAAAAAATTCGCTGAATACCGTCGTTACTAGAGGAATTAAAAAAATTGTCGATAAATTTATTATCGTTGAATTTAGCGCAAGACACAATCCAACAGTAAAGTCCTCGCCGGTCACCAAGTAATTTTCAACGATAACTTTGGCGTTATGCATCCTGGTTTCACGTCACATTACCGTTGAATTTTTTTCGATAAATCCAACAGTAATATATTATTCTATATTTATTAAATTAAAATTTACCAATGGATTAACCATGATAAATTTGACAATCTTTTTTTAACCTGTTAGAACACGATAGTCAATAATTAATAGTTAAATCTGTATTAGTGAAAATCAAGTAGTATTTTTAACAAAAACAACCAATTATATATCCTGTTAAATATCAAGTGTACAAAATGAAAACATAAAGAATAAAATACTGTCAAACAAATAAAAAAATCCTAGTCATTATGGTAGCGTTTGATAGAGAGACAGAGATTGAAAGACTGAGACTGAGAGACAGAAACTCAGAGACAGAGACTGAAATAAATCTCAGTATTCTATTTGGTGCAAAGTGGGAGACAGAAATTGAAACAAGAATGAATCTCTAATTTAATTTGTACAAAGGGTAAAATTGGAACTAATTAATTGAAATGAAGGTATTTTAGATATAAAATGTTATTAAAGTTTCAGTCTCCGTCTCTAAAAATTTCAGTCCCCTGTGTCTCCACTTTTTGGAGGTACTGAAATACTAAAATTTTAGAGACAGAAACAAAAATTTTAGTACTAGTCTTTAAGCCAACAAACATGATATTGAGTCTCAGTCTCCCAGTCTCTGTCCTAGTACCTCAAAACAAATGCTACCTATGGGGCCTGATAGTCATCATTGCCATATTTTTCCTAGTCCTTCTACGGTGGCGGTCTAGGTGGTCATGTCAGTGCCTATCCTGGTTGCTGTGCAGAGAACGAGGAGCCCTTCAGGAACAACGCGCATTTGGTCATAGTACACCACCATCTAACGAATCCGCTGAATCTGCTCCACCTCCCGCCTGAGCTTCTACCTCAGGGACTTTGTCTCTACATCGCGAGTATCCCTCGTTGTCATGCATGCGAGGAGCATGTTATACCTCTCCTTATCCAAATACAGCTAGTGACCCTGGTCCTGAAGGCTCTAAGTGAGGCTATAGACCAACTCCTACAAATTATTGTCCTCGGAAATGGCAGGGCTGGTGGTTGAGGTGGACAAAGCTTTAAGGATGGAGGTGCGGAGGCTGTTGGCAAAGAATGACCCCAGCCCATAGACACGGTTCTAGTTCGGCTCGGATGCAGTCTCACGCTACACCACATCAGGATTGACGACGGAAGTAGAGGAGTTGTTGTCGTTCTCCTCATTCTGCTGAAATTGCTGGGTAGCGGCCTCCAGGTTCTGCGTGTAAAACCTACATTCCAAAAGTTATTAGGACGACAATTAATTGAAAACGAATATATGTTACAAAATAAACCATGATGTTTACTTACATAATAATTTACAAATCGTTGATCGACAAATCTCTCTTTGTTCTCCTTCAAAGTATGAGTATACTTGAAGGTCTTTGCCGTCGTCGCTTCATGATCCAATGACATAGACTACACATTGAAATAATAGGTTAAATCAAGTGACAATTATTTAAAAATCAAGGATAAAACGAATTTACCATACTAAAACAAGTTACATACTAGGCCTTTGTCATCATGAAAGTCGTTAACCCGCTAGTATATTTGGACAACCTAGCTGATGCCCTGTTGGCGTCCTGTTTTTGACTTGGCGATACTTGAACCCCTTATTAGTCTCCCAATATGCATAGGAGCCTTTTTAATGTTTGAGCGGAGTCACTGAGTAAGGTGGTCGCACCTCTCACGCACAGCTTCAAGCATCTGCGGAAGCCACCTATCCATGTGATGGTCGAAGATTTTCTTAATCATGACATCCTGAGTCTTCTCTAATATAAATTTCTCCTGCACAAGGCAACAATTAGCATAGTTAATTGAAATTAAATACATAAATGAAATAGAAGATAGAAACTAACTAAAGTTTGAATAAGTATTTATCACTCACTTGTGAAACTATTGCTCTCTGGTCTTAGTATGGATCTTCTTGTAGTTTGACCATGGGTGGTTGTACATCAGCTTAATGATATTAATACGCTCCTGTGTACAGGCATTGTTATCCAGTGCAAACCTATTAATGAAGAACTTAAGATTAGTAAATACAAATATTGTTTAATAATTTCAAAATAAATTGCGTTTAAAACCGATTAAAATAGTACCCACATGGTCTAAAGCCAAATCGTCATCCTAATGACTGGCAGTAGTATTGGAGAATCTGATTAGGATCAATGTGAGGATTCTGACACTGTAGTGTCTATCATTGGAGGTGGCGTCATCGATGTGGTGAGCTGGTGAATGAGTGAAGGTGGTGGAGGTGTCCACTCGGGTGAAGCAGCAAGATGACTTACTGAAGGTGGGGATAGCGCAACAGGACCCACATAATTGGGGTTAAGGACTATGATGAAGGGGTAACCATATGCACCCATCCAGTGCCTGTGACGTTCCAGAGGTAGCCGAGATAGAGGGTGATAACGAAAAAGTCTCATGGGTGCTACTAGTGTCCTTCTCCTCTACTCCGACCACGAAGCCAACTCTCAATACCTTTGCCTGATGTCATGTCTACCTAAAACGAGAATGAAAACAATTATGTGGCTAGTGTGCAATGTAATTATATAATAATCTAATTAAAGTTTAATAAAAAAATACATAAGATAGAACTAAAACTAGCGTGCACTGTATAATTATATAACAATCTAATTAAAGTTTAAACATATAACAAGCTAGTTAACTATACTCGGTTACCCTTATTCGGATTTTTCATCTTCTTCCTCTAGTTCATCCTCCTATTCTGAGGTAACTTCCTGATCATCGAACTCGTCTTCTTCTTCACTGTCATCCTCTAGTGGTAGCATATTGTCATCTATCCTAAGGTCAATGATATCATCATCCATAATAGTTAACTTAAAAATGATCAGATCACCTATATTAACCACCATATTCAGAGGGGTTGGATCATCAATTTAGTAAGGTTCTTGACCCTCTGTTCCATCACTCGATACAACCTCTTGGCTTAGTTTTAACTATAACCATCCAACTAAACTTGCATGATCCCGAGTAAGGAAAATAGTATACTTGCGGTGTATTTTGAGGTAGAATAAAAGGATCATAATGCCTATATTTTCTGGCCACATTTACTTCAGTGATGTTTGATGAGCGGATATTTTATACGCTTTTTGGCATCATTTTCATAGTGTTTTAGTTATGTTTGGTTTAAGTTTTATTATGTTTTCATAGGTTTTAATGAAAAATTCACATTTTTGGATTCTACTTTGAGTTGTTGTATTTTATCATGATTTCAGGTAATTTCTGGCTGAAATTGAGGAGCTTTGGCAAAGTCTGATTCAGAGGTAAGGAAAGCATAGCAGATGCTGTCAGATTCTGACCTCTATGCACTCAAACGAGCATTTCTAGAGCTATAAAGGTCCAAATGATGCATTCTCAATGGCTTTAGAAAGCTAAATCTTAGAGCTTTCTATCAATATATAATGGTTTATACTTTTCTTCAAAGAAGTCTGCCCATATTGGGGCATTGAACGCCAAGAAGCTACTCCCTTGCTGATGTTCAACGCCCCAAGGAGACAGGCCAACGTTTAACGCCCAAGAACTACCCCTTTTGGGGCGTTCAATGCCCACAAAGAAGCAAGGCAGCGTGGATCAACTCCCTAATGGGCGTTCAACGCCCATTCTTCAAGTTGGACACCAAGCTCAGCCCAAGTACTCAACCAAAGTGGGCCCAAGGATGGATCTTCACACCTCTAGTCTAGTTTGTCATACTTTCTGTACTTCTTAGTTATTAGGTTATTATATATAGAACAAATATCACCACTGTTAGAGATATTTGCCCTTTTTACATTTTACATTACTTTCTGTAAGCTATGAGCTACTAAACCTCCTAAGTTAGGGTTAGGAGCTCGGCTGATTCTCATGGATTAATAATATTACTATTTCTATTTCAATACACGTTTGATTTCGTTCTCTTGTGCATTCTTGTTCTTTATCTCATGAATTAAGAATGACCCGTGACAATCATTTTTGTTCTACATGGGTTCTGTGTGAGTTCTGACCCAGATAGCATTGAACCACAGCTAGAGAGTGCACTGCGGATTCCAAGAGCGTGCCTAGGTGACTATGGATAAGTGACATAAAATCCCATCAACCGTGGGTTACTGAAGTCTCTATGGCATTAAGGCTAGAGTCTGAGAAGCAGTGTTCCCTGATCTGGAAGATCCGACCTTGTCTGTGGTATTTTGAGTAGGATCGCGAAGGGGGATGGATTGCTTAGGTCTTCACCTTCGACTATAGTGGGAAGCCATGAGTTAACTTGATGAGGATGCTACATGAGTTGCTCGGATATGGTGGACTGCTATGGTTTAGAAGAGGCTAACTTGATGAGGATGCTACATGAGTTGGTCAATTACGACTGCCATTGAATGAATCATTTGTTATTGAAGTAGACAGTAAAAAAGTTAATCCGGAAAGAATACGCATCTCTGAAGCCTTAACTAAATCTATATCACTGTTTTCACATCAATCTGGTATTTCATTTCCTTTACTTTCGTTTATGCTTTCAAAAAAAAACCATCTTTTTTAATCGTCTGACTAAGATTTACAAGATAGTCATTGCTTGCTCAATTCAATAATCTCCGTAGGATTCGACCCTCACTCACCTGAGGTATTACTTGGACGACCTGGTGCACTTGATGTTTCAATTATGCGGAGTTCAATTTCGCGCACCAATGTTGTAGTCCTTATACTCTCGTGTTCCTAGTCATGGACTTGGATCAAACTATTCACATTCAAACACACACACACCTTGTAGGTAATGTGACAAAAATACTCTAATTGAATTATATTGTGCAACACACCATATTTTTCAGCAAAACGAGTGCACATCTCCTTATTACTGCACAATTTTCAGCAAACAAAAATTTTGAAAAGGCACCACACCACGAAAAAAAAGATTAAAATTGCCATAATTTTACGGCAGTTGTACAGAATTCTCATTGTTTTTATGGGGGGGGGGTTTAGTTGATTTTGGCAGTTTAAACCGCCACTACCATTTTCTGTTACTCTTTTAATTCAAGTGATTAATGTTGCTGCATATGAGAAATATGAATGACGAACCCTAATCTCGTGCAACCGTTCATCTCCCGCCGTTGTCATTCATCTCATGTTGCTGCCATTCATCTCCTCATTGTTGCTCATCCCCTCGTCGCTGCTCATCTCCTCGCTGCTTCAAGAAACATTGTTGCTGCCTTCTGTGAGCTTCTACACTTTGGTTCTTGATCTGGCTTTGATCTAACGATTTGTTGCTACCACTTAATTTAGTGTTGTTGTTCATCTCCTCCCCATGCCGCTGCCTTCAATGAGCTTCTACGATCTTGTTCTCGCTTTGGTCTGAAGGTTAGCCATTGCTTCTCATCTCCTCGCTGCTTCGTTTATCAGTAAATCCAAGCTAACTTTATCGATAAAATGGAATGCTTAGTTGACGCTAATTATCTAGGAATTTTATGAGTCTAACCCGTCGCAAGTTACCGCTAATATGATCGCAAATCTATCATATTTTTTAGGAAATCTATAGCTAATCTTTGAAAATCCTTAATCAAATTTGTAGGAATTTTGTCACTAAATCAAAGCTATTCTAAATGAGAAAGCAAAGTTACCAAGTAGTCGCTAATTTACTAGGAAATAATATATAGTCAATTAGTTGCAATACTATCACAAATGTCATTGCAAATTCTTTTTAAACTAGTAACAAATCGATGGATATCTCACAAATGTTTCAATCACAATGGAGTCTTTAATTTGTCACCATCATTAACAGCGAGTTAAGAATACCAATTTTGTCGCTATTAGTGCTGGAAGTGAGCCGAGCTAAGCCGAGCCGAGCTTGAGTCTCGACTCATAATAATTGAGCTTGGCTCACGGCTCAACTCATTAGCAATCGGGCCTATTTCTTAAGGTCAAGCTCGGCTCACCGAAAGCTCACGAGCTGGATCGAGCTCACGAGCTGGCTCAAATAATAGAAATGTAAGGCCCACATCGGTTGGGGAGGGGAACGAAGCATGCCTTATAAGGGTGTGGATACCTCTCCCTAGCATGATGCGTTTTGACGAGTGAGTGTGGGGGTTTCGGCTATCATCCCTATCGTCAAAGGCAAAACCGTGAGGCCTTGTGTGCCAAAGCGGACAATATCGTGCTAGCGGGTGGTCTGGGCTGTTACATTATGGTATCAGAGCCGGAACCCGGATCGATGTGCCAGCGAGGGTGCTGGACTCCCTTAGGGGGGTGGATTGTAAGGCCCACATCGGTTGGGAAGGGGAACGAAGCATGCCTTATAAGGGTGTGGATACCTCTCCCTAGCATGACGCGTTTTGACGAGTGAGTGTGGGGGTTTCGGCTATCATCCCTATCGTCAAAGGCAAAACCGTGAGGCCTTGTGTGCCAAAGCGGACAATATCGTGCTAGCGGGTGGTCTGGACTGTTACAAGAAACATAAATACATAATCTATAATTCTATATCAATAAATTATAACTTATATATATTAAAAAATATTTAAAAAGATCAATTTTATATATTGTTATCTATCAATAAATTATAAATTTTTTATTTATGTTCTACATCAAAATTATATGTAAAAAATAAATATAAAATTTTAAATAATTAAGATCATTAATATATATAATTATATAGTACTATTTCATATGTATATATATAATATTAAAATATATATATATAATCGAGTCAGCTTACGAGCTAATGAGCTGAGCTTATCCAAGCTCAAGCTCGGCTCATTTAATTTATGAACTCAATTTCAAGCTCAAGCTTGACTCACTAGCTCACGAGCTTAGCTTATCGAGCTATTAATGAGTCGAGCTCGAGCTAACTCATGAGCTGACTTGACTCACTTCCAGTCCTAGTTGCTATACTAAAATAAACCTCATTATTTTTTATTTTGGTCATTGAACTAATATTATAATGCATACAAATATAATTAGTTCATCAAAATCAAAATTATATATGTTTAAAAAAGTTCAAATCATGTTTAAAGCAATTCAGTATTGAACCTTAACCTAATAATAACCAAACTTTGGGCTTGATCAAATGCCTATTCTATCTATTCAAAAGGTCTAAAAAATATGACTTAATTAATAAACTAACAAAGAAAAAAGATCAGTTACAATATCATGTAAAAGTAAGTATTCACTCACTTATTTAGAGATGTTTCAATCTAGCTGCACAAATGTGATCACGCTTCTATAAAATTTATTACACATTATACATCTCAATTTCTCATTGCACATTAAAATTTTTTATAAAATGAAAAATACAAATAAACAACACCTAAGACTTGGCAATTGATACAGTAAGGTAAATGTATTAAACTACATACTTGCTTCTTCAAAACTGTAGGTATCCACATTAGTATCTATATTCGTAAACATAGTTGGTTGATTTGCTGAGATACTGCTAGACAAGATAGAAATATTATTTTCTCCATCATCTTCCCTTTTATTATTGTGCACAAAATATGAGGAGAATTATCTATTTTAGTAATGCAAGCATGAGCAAGAAAATGAAAAAAAGATAAGCCTAAGAAGATTATAAACTATTTAACCAATCAATGTATTCTACAAAAAATAGCAATTTAAAGGTCACAAAAAATCACTTCCAATGAGCAAAAAAAGAAGTAATAAAATTACAATTTCAAGAACAAAATATAAAATGCTTACCCTTAAAATGGAAAGAGTCGTATTTTTGTGCATTTGTTGACATATAGCAAGGCATCTGAAGAATTCCTGTGTAGCAAAACAAATTATCACATGAGCACAAATTACGCAAGCAATTTTTTCTTGTAAGTAAAGCATTTTACCAGAAAAAAGGAAGATACAGTATCAAATAGTATATCGTTGAACAAAAGCATCTTCTCTTCAAGCAAACATTAGTATTTAAGATGAAAGATCTAGATTATGCCGACTAGTTAAAAATTACGCAATATAGACATTACACCTAGTTACTATACAAAAATAAGAGGCTTGACATTCTTATTCTTATTACCAACTAAATAGTATAAATCCAAAGATTATTAACATCCATAAAATTACAACAGATTAAAATGTCATAATAGACTAGAAAATGGGTTTTCATCGTCAAATCCAAGTGGATAAGCCACTTTCTCAATCTATGACAAAATTTGTCAAGAAAGCAATATGCTTCTTTCTGTGGCATGTATCCATAGTAAGAGTATTCAAAACTATTACATCAATAATATTGAGCTAAATAAATCAAGCTGTTCAGAAGAAGAGAAGAACTAAGAATCACAAATTCTCTTGTAATAAAATTTATTTTTCAAAGATGAAAAAAAGGTAAATGCCAGCTCCTCTAACGTGGAAAGAATGCAAAGTGAAATTTTAGTATGTAAAGGTTATAAACAAAGCACAATTGAAACTCTAAAAGCATAAATTATAGATTATGACACTAACAAGAAAGATCAACCCCCAAATAAATAAGAAGTAACAGATTTCTAAGTTACCCAACTGATCAAGTTTAGTTGTATGTTCTCATGAAATATGGACACAGTTGACAAACTTTGTATAGCTTCTTCTAAAAAAAACACAAACAACAGTTTCCAAAAAATATGAGACAAGCAAGTAGATAGATTTATGTAAGAACATATCTACCTAGAAAAAACCAAACATGAATTATGAAACAGAAAATTCTAAATTTTTGCCACTACTTTAAAATTAAGCAAAACTATTTACCTTGCAAATATCAGGATTAGATTCACTCCAACATACTCCTCTCATAATCCTAGTATCATCAAAATTAAATTCTTTCTCTTGCACTACATTGGGTAATTTTTTTTCTGCAATGAAACATAACGTATTATAACTGTGATCCCTAGACATAGACCTGTTATTTTCTTATCCATGCAAAAACATCTTATGATCAAGGAAAGAGAATCATAAAATAGAAATTAAAAAATTAGAATCATAACAACACACTTACAAATAGAACATCAAAAATTAGAATCATAGAAACAGAACTTCAAAATAAAATTAAAAAATAAAAACCCTAATAAACAGAACAAAAAAAATAAACAAAGCAAAAAAAATAAATAAATAGAACAAAAATCAAACCCTAAATTATCACTACAATTTCAAAAAAAAATAGCAAAAGCCAACAGTGAAGAAATAAAAGAACAACAATCAATAATAAAAAATATAACCAAACTGACACGGAGGCTCAATTTCTAGTGCACGCTATTAGTTGTGAATGGAGGACAACGGCGGCTGTTGGTGCGGGAGGACGATGGCAGATGCTGGTGCGTGGCGCCATGGGGGAGGACGGAGAGAGAAGAGCAACGAAGAAGGGAGAGCGAGAGGAAAGGGTCGCGCCGCCGCGTGAGAGGCTGAGAAGAGAGAAGAGTTTGTCGATGGCAGAGAAGAGAAATGAGTTCGTTGATGGCAGAAAAGAAAGAGGAGTTCGTTGATGATGCAGACATAGGTGATGTGTGGAGCCGCGAAGGGCGACGGGGAGAGAGAATCACTACGAGAAAAGGAGAGGAAGAGGAATGGGTCGTGCTTCCACGATGGTGCTATCCGGTGGCATCGATGGCGGAGAAGAGGGAGGAGTGGAATTTCGACACTTTAAAAGTGTAAGGGGATAAGGAGTTTTGTGCTGAGGATTGGAGCACTGGAGAGTAGAGAGTGGAGTTACTGAGTTAGAACTAGGGTTATTAGTGGGCTGCGGCTAGATATGTTTGAGGGTGTTGACGAAGAAATTATTAGAGACGATGTAGTTTTTAATTTTTTATTTGAAGTGCTCAAAGTGGCGCTTATATGTATTTTTAATTTTTGGCATTAAACGTTTTTTTAAATTAATATAACTTATTTTATTTTTTGAGTTATTTTTTTAATTTTTATTTTGATATTTTTGAAAAAGAATTTAAATTTTAAAAAATCTTTTTAGATAGATAAGATTTTTTAAATAAATACAAAAAGATTTATATAGATATCAATGATCTTATATTAAAATAAATAGACTAGATAATTTGCATTGTTACTCTTTTAATTTAAGAATCATTTTATATTTTATAATTTATGTTTCCATAACCAAAATCTCACAAATCAGTTCAATTTAAATATAAATGATTAGATATTTTGTATATAATAAAATTTATTTAAAGTATAATTTATATAATAATATATATCATAGAAACAAATAATAAGTAAATATTCGGCATTCGAATCTCATCTCATATATGTAATAATTTATTGGTTAGTGATAAACTGTTAAATAAAACTCTAATTCGTACCTGATTAATTATTGACTTGTCCAGTTAAAAAATACCATAAAAAACTAAAAATAGTAAGAATATATATATGGAATATCTATTTTGCCAACAAAAAGTGAACTTGTATATATGATGAATGAACTATCACTTTTAAAATATTTTATGACTTTTTAGTTTAATCTTAATCATTTATATAAAATATTTAATAACTCATATATTTGACCCATATACTCTAATATATTTGTTAGTATTATTTATTAAATATAATTATAAATATAAATATAATCATTATATATATATATATATATATATGTATTGTGTAAAATCCGGTTAATTAATGGCTAATTAACCCATAAATGAGAATTTATTCTAGAAAGCCCAAAATGTGATTTTTGTGGCTAAATATGGTAAAGGAGATTGAGACGAGAATTTCGGTACCAATTTTATAGAATTCGGACCAAGATTGGACCAAACGGGCCAAACCGGGTCAACCGGATCCAAAGTGGGCCCTTGGCCCAACATAACTAAACTAAAACCCTAGTTTTCAACACTCTCTCTCCTCACATAACACTCTTACACGCTGAAATTGGAGGCACAAGAGGGAAGAACACTCTCTCAAGTTCTCTCCCTTGGTTGATCTTCAAACCACCATAACTTTTGATCTAGAGCTCCGATTGCCGCTCCGTTTGCGGCCACGCGTTCACCGCGGAGAGCTCTACAAAACCCATACAATCAATCTTGAGGTAAGCCACGTTTTGCTCTTCGAAATTCCAGCCTTGTTTTCGAATTTTATGAGCAAAAATGTTGAGATTTTGGGCTCTTTGATGTTATAGGACCCAACTCTCTTGAAGGAGAAGGTTAATCTTGTCTCCTTGGACCTTGGGTGTGGTAATATTCTCAACCCTAGTGTAATTTGTGGTTCTATGATGTTTGGGTTTTGAGATGTTGTGTATGGGTGTGATGATTGTGGCTTAGGTTGTGTATGTGTGAATATTGGAGCTTGATTGGTGATTTTGAAAAGCTTGAAAAAGGGATTTGGTGGTGAAAAATCTGTTCTTGGAGGTGTTGAGGCCTTGAGAGCTTGAGGAAAAGTGGTTTGGAAGAGCTCCAGTTGAGCTTGGAAAATCGGCTAAGGTATGGTCTCGGTTTCCCGTATCTAATATGTAATGTGGTAGGAAATACTTAGGCTAGAGGCCCTAAGATAGGCATTGAATTGTTGATGTTGTTGGATGGTTGAAATGTATGATGTGGTCATATATATGATGATGATGATTGATGCCTTGGTAGTATGATGTATGAGACATATGCATGTTGTGATATATGCTTGATGATTGGTTATGGTTAGGGCCGTCAAAATGGGCTAAACCCATCGGGCCAGCCCGTTTACCCGTTTAAATGGGCGGGCTTTGCCCCTAAAATTAAGCCCGTTTAAATTTCGGGCTAAACGGGCTGAGCCCGATTAACCCGAAAAAAATGACGGGTTAAACGGGCTAGCCCGCGGGTTAAACGGGTGGCCCGTTTAATTTTTTTTTCATTTTTTAAAAAAAAAGTAACACTTTTAGCTAATATTTTTTCCCGATCCGACCCGAAAATCCGACCCATCAACTAAAAAAAATTTTTTAAATGGTTTTTGACCTAAAAGTGGTATTTTTTGTCAAAATATTTTTCAAAAAATAAAATAAAATGATAAACGAGCTGGCCCGTTTAACCCATCGGGCTGACTATAAATGGTCCGGGCTAAAAAATTTTGGCCCGCGAATAAAGCGGGCTTAAATGGGCCAGCCCGTTTAACCCATGGGCTTAATGGGATGGGCCTAAATGGGCCGGGCTAGCCCGTTTGACAGCCCTAGTTATGGTTGAATTGTGGATTGAATCATGTTGATGGTGAGTATGATATTGATTGTGTACAATGATGATTTATTGGAATTGGTGTTGTTGAAAATTGGCATGAGGAAGAGTATATGATATGTCAATGTGTTTGGGTTTGAACCACTTGGGTGAAGTGGGTTAAAATGATGGGATAATGAGTTTGGTGAATTGTGGTAAAGTGTCAATGTGTGAGTTGAGGAGGCTTGATGTTGAATTTGATATATTTTGATTGATTTCAAAGAAAAGGGATGAAATTGGCATGTTTTTATTGATTTTAAAAAGAGTTGAAAATGGCTTGTTTTGCAAATGGCACTTTGTGGTTTTTATGAAAAACTTGGTTTTTAGGCATACTTTGACGGGACATAACTTGGACTACGGATCTCTGTTTTGTGCCAAATCTATTTAGAAATGAAATTGGATCCGGGATGTCCATGCCGTTCGAAGAACGGGTGAAAAACGATTTAAAATGAGGAAGTTATGTCCATCGGAAGATTGGGGGTTGAATCTGTGAATTCTGCAGTTTTTAACTTAGAAAATTTTTAGCTAAATGACCCCCCGCGCGTAGGCGCACTTGGCGCGTGCGCGCCGTTCTTCCAGCAAGCGCCATCCCCGCGTGCGCGTAATGTGCGCGGGCGCGCCGAATGTACTGCAACCAATGCCCAGTCATTTTCCAGAGAGTTGTGCCAGAACTGTGCCAGTTTTGTGCCTGGGGCACGAGAGCACCCACGCGTATGCGTGGTTGACGCGTGCGCATCGATTTGCTAATTTTCAATCCATGCGTTAGCGTGCATGACGCATACGCGTCGATGAGTTTTGTGGCCATCCACGCGTGCGCGTAGAGTGCGCGTACGCGTGGCCCTGTTTTCATCCCAAAGTTGATTTTTGAGTTTTAAAAGCCAAATCTCATACTTTTAAGCCTCCGATCTCACCACTTATGTCTTAAATCATTATGATATGCCTAGCTATTAGAAAGGGAGCTAGGTGATGTGGTAACTTGCGAGTGAAGCAAGGGAAAAATGAATGATCAATGAGGATCAAAGATGATTATGTGATAGGCGGAGGATGGCGGTGGAAGTGCTTGTTATGCCATGGGCCGAAAGGCCGTAATTGTTAATGAGATGGCTGGTTATGGATTTAACCGTGAGCCGGATGGCTAGATTATTGCCGTGTTACGGCGGAGCCAGGATTATGGCTAAGTATAAATGTATATATGCTGTTGAATGAATTGTGAATGTTGCACTTCCACTGTTGGAGATGAGAGTTTCCCTAGAAGGAAGCAGTGGCTAGCCACCACGTGCGCCAGGTTGAAACTCGAAGCTCTTTTGACCCTATGTCATAAGTGTGGCCATGCACTGTGAAAGACCCGGATGAGCTCGCCCCCGTAAATATTCACCAGTGAAGGTGATGGATATAGATCATGATTATGATCAAGCTTATGACGAGTATAACTCGAGTTGGGGATGCGTGACAGAGGGACAGTCCAATGGTTAGCTACCAGGACTTCTCGGGTTGGCTCTATAACCGACAGATGATATCATCAGCCACTAGGGACAGGCATTCATTATATGCATACTATATGAATTGTTTGAGATTGCCTATTTGACTGCATATTACTTGCTAATTGTCTAAATGCCTTAATTGTTCCTATTTGTATATTTCTTGTTGGATATAACTGTGTTTGCTACATTATACTCCTGCTGGTAGTTGGGAGGTCTGAAGGAATTGGAAAGGGAAGTATTAGTTAGACTGAAGAATCTTTAGTCAGTCGCCACATATGGTTTAGCTTGTTTATAAGCTTTGATATTATCTGGAGGAAGTTCTAGGATTGCCTTTGCCTTTCCTCTATTATTATGTATTATATATGTGGAAGCTGTTATCATGCTGGGGACCTCTGGTTCTCACCCATGCGGAATTTGTGGTTTTCAAATGCAGGACGTGAGATTTCTCGCTGAGGCCTACTGGAGACTTCTGGATTAGTGAAGATCCTTTGTTCTTGGGGACTCTGTTTTAGTTTATATGTTTTGCTTAGATACTTTTATCTCCGTTAAATAATACAAACTGTGATGACTCCTCTTATAGGATATTTGGAGAATAGGTTTTACGTATTTGTGTCCCTTCGGGTTTCTTTGGGGTATCTTATTCTATTTATATGTATATATTGCTATGCTCGGACCGGTTATCTTCGCAGCCGGATTTTGAGTCTTGATATTCCTGTTTTTGACACTCCTTTGTATATATAATCTCGCGTGGTTATCCTTGTTCGTTACGTTATCGATCGGAGTGTTGCGCTTTCGAGTTGCGATTTTTGTTTACCCCTTTTTCTACAAAGGCTCCTAGTTATAATCAATCATTCATAATACTATACGTACTAAATTTTTATTTTAGAGGTCGTAATACCTTGCCATCTCTGACTTATGACTTAAGCATAAGACTCTGTATAGTAGGGTGTTACATTATGGTATCAGAGCAGTTCGTTCCTGTAGAGCCTGAGGGACGGACTGACTATGCTTCTGTGCATTCTCTGCATGTGTGTTATGTGCTATTGGTATATCTGCGTGATATAATTGGCATAAACGTTCATGAGCATGCATTTGGGACGTTAAAGCACTAGACTTCCGATATTGAGACTGATCAACTTAATATCGATTGTTTGGTGTGTATAGGGACTAGATGGCGCCTCGTGGACGCGGTAGAGGCCGTGGAAGAGGTCGTACTAATGCTTGTGCGCCGGAGAATAACCCTAATGACCCGGTAAACTTTATGACTGCGTTGGAGAACATGGCTGCTGCTATGCAAGCCACTGCTGAGGCTCTTGGTCAACAGATGAACAACCATGGTAATGATGGAGGTGGAGTTCAAGGCCCGATGACACTGGCAAACTTTTTGAAGGTTAATCCACCTAAGTTCAAGGGAATTGCTAGCCCGACTGAGGCTGATACATGGTTTCAGGCTATAGAGCAACCACTGCAAGCACAAGTGGTACCTGAAGGACAGCGTGTCGAGTTTGCTACCTATATGCTCACCGGTGAAGCGTCGCATTGGTTGCAAGGTATCCGACGTCTTCTGCAGCAGGGTGATGACTATATCACCTAGAATGTCTTCCAAGAGGAGTTTTATAAGAAGTACTTTCTGATTTTTGCCAAGACGACTAAGGAACTGGAGTTACTACAGCTGAAGCGGGGTACCATGTCCGTATCTGAGTATACTGACAAGTTTGAAGAGCTGTTCAGGTTCTCTCGTATGTGCCAAGGGACTCCGGTGGAATATGAGGAATGGAAGTGTGTTAAGTATGAAGGAGGACTCCGGAGCGATATTTTCAGTTCACTGTGACCAATGGAGATTAAGACTTTCTTCGAGTTGGTAAACAAGTGTAGGGTTACTGAAGAGTGTGTAAAAAGGGCAACCGCTGAGAAAGGGAGTCATAAAGGATCATTCCCACAGAACCGAGGGAAGAGCTTTGCACCTAGAGGTCCGCCTTTCAAGAGGGAAAGCTCTTTCAGGAGGCCCAACAACAACAACTCCCAAGGGAAGAAGTTTGGGAAGCAGCCTCAGAATGATCAAGCTTGTACTAGATGTGGGAGTCACCATCCGGGAGCACCATGCAAGGCCGGATGGGGTTTGTGCTACAATTGTGGAAAGGCGGGGCATAAAGCCGCAAGTTGTCCGAAAAAGCAGAAACAAGGTGCTGGGAAAGCACAACAAACTGGTCGGGTGTTCACCACCTCAGCTATAGGTGCCGAAGGATCTGAGGCACTTATTCGAGGTAACTGTGAAATGGCTGGTCAAACTTTAAATGCTTTATTTGATTCGGGAGCATCGCATTCATTCATTGCATTTGAGAAAGCCCATGAGTTAGGATTGAAGATCGTAACCTTAGGTTATGACCTAAAAGTATATAATGCTACCCATGAAGCCATGGTAACTAGGCTAGGATGCCCGAAAGTTTCCTTTAGATTCAAGCAGCGTGATTTTATTCATAGTTTAGTCTGCTTACCGATGATCGGTCTTGATCTTATCTTGGGATTGGACTGGTTATCTAAGAACCATGTCCTGCTTGATTATTCTACAAAGTCGGTGTACTTTATGCCGGAAGATACAGAAGGGCCGGTCATGGTGAATAATTATTACTTGAATTCGATGATGGTGAACTGTTCTGGAATCGGATGTCAGGGTATCCTGTTGTTAATTGCGGATGTTTCGGGTGATGATCAAAGGTTGGAACAGATTCCGGTTGTGTGTGAGTTTCCGGAAGTGTTTCCCGATGATATTAATGAGTTTCCACCTAACCGAGAGGTTGAGTTTGCTATTGAGTTGGTGCCCGGGGCGGGACCAATCTCAAGTGCTCCTTATAGGATGTCACCGTTAGAGATGGACGAGCTAAATTCTCAGTTAGAGAGTTTGTTGGGTAAGAATTTTATACGACCAAGTGTCTCTCCGTGGGGTGCGCCAGTGCTACTGGTAAAGAAGAAAGATGGGAGTATGCGGCTCTGTGTGGATTACAAGCAGCTGAACAAGGTCACAATAAAGAATAAGTACCCATTGCCGAGAATTGATGATCTCATGGATCAGTTACAAGGAGCTGGGGTTTTCTCCAAGATCGATTTGCAATCCGGTTATCACCAGATAAGGTTGAGGGGCGAGGATATCCCTAAAACCGCTTTTAGGACTCGTTATGGTCATTACGAGTACACTGTGATGTCTTTTGGATTGACGAACGCTCCTGCAGTGTTTATGGATTACATGAATAGAGTTTTTCGTCCGTTTCCGGATAAATTTGTTGTTGTCTTCATTGACGACATACTAATTTATTCTAAAACTGAAGAAGAGCATGCGGAACACTTGAGGACCCTGTTGCAAATTCTAAAGGAGAAGAAACTCTATGCAAAACTGTCTAAGTGTGAGTTCTGGAAGAGGGAGGTGACGTTTTTGGGGCATGTAGTGAGTAAACAGAGGGTAGCAGTTAATCCAACTAAGGTGGAGGCTGTGATGGATTGGAAGCAACCAACCACCGTAACGAAGATAAGAAGTTTTCTGGGCTTAGCTCGCTATTACCGAAGGTTTATCAAGGGCTTTTCACAGATAGCTTTGCCAATGACAAAGTTAACCTGCAAAGACACTCCGTTTGTTTGGACTCCTGAGTGCGAGGAGAGCATTCAGACATTGAAGAAAAAGTTGACCACTGTACCTGTGTTAGTGTTACCTGAGCCGAATGAGCCATTTGAGGTGTACTGTGATGCCTCATTAAAGAGTTTAGGGTGCGTGCTGATGCAGCATCATAATGTGGTGGCGTATGCCTCACGACAGTTGAGACCGCATGAAGTGAATTATCCTATGCACGATTTGGAACTTGCTGCGGTCGTGTTTGCGCTAAAGGTGTGGAGGCATTACCTCTATGGGGTTAAGTTCCAAGTTTTCTCTGATCATAAGAGCTTGAAGTACCTCTTTGATCAGAAAGAGCTTAATATGAGGCAGAGAAGGTGGATGGAATTATTGAAGGACTACGACTTTGAGTTGAATTACCATCCGGGAAAGGCGAATGTAGTGGCGAATGCGTTAAGTCGAAAGTCATTATATGCGGCTTGGATGATGCTTCAAGAGGAGAAGTTGCTCAAGGGATTCGAGAGTCAAAAAATTGGTGCTCAAGAAGTATCCGGAACTTTCTGTTTGAGCCGAATTAGAAATCTCAAGTGACTTTAAGTCCGAACTCCTGAAGGCTCATCAAAATGATGAAGCGTTATGGAAGGTGTTACCGGCCATTGAATAAGGAAAACAGTGGAGAGTGTCAAAAGAGAAAGATGGGTTATGGAGATTCAAGGGTAGGATCATTGTGCCGGATGTTGGCACTTTGAGGCAAGATATTTTAAAGGAGGCACACAAAAGCGGATTCTCCATTCACCCGGGAAGTACTAAGATGTACCAAGATTTAAAGGCGATGTTTTGGTGGCCGGGTATGAAGAATGATGTGGCGGAATATGTTTCAAAGTGCTTAACTTGTCAAAAGGTAAAGATTGAACATCAAAAACCTTCCGGGATGTTACAACCTTTAGAGATTCCACAATAGAAGTGGGAAAGTATTGCAATGGACTTTGCGTCAGGATTGCCAAGGACTATGGCTGGTTTTGATGCTATCTGGGTGATTGTGGACCGACTGACGAAGTCAGCTCACTTTTTACCCATTCTGATGACTTACACCCTTGAGGAGCTAGCACGGTTATACATAAAGGAGATTGTGAGACTTCATGGTGTACCTGCTACTATAATCTCTGATAGAGATCCTCGTTTCACTTCAAGGTTTTGGGGTGCATTTCATAAAGCTTTTGGAACCCGACTAAGCTTGAGCACGGCTTACCATCCTCAAACAGATGGTCAATCCGAGAGGACAATACAAACACTAGAGGATATGTTGAGAGCTTGTGTTTTGGACCAACCGGCAAGTTGGGATCGGTATATGCCATTAGTGGAGTTTGCATACAATAATAGTTATCATGCGAGCATTGGAATGGCTCCGTATGAGGCCCTGTATGGGAGGAAATGTCAATCTCCGCTATGTTGGTATGAAGTTGGAGAGAAAAGCTTGTTGGGGCCAGAAATGATAGCTGAGACCACTGAACAAGTTAAGAAAATCTGAGATAGGATGCTGGTGGCGCAGAGTCGTCAAAAGAGTTATGCCGATCAGAAGCGAAAGCCCTTAGAATTTGAGGAAGGAGACCATGTCTTCCTTAAGGTTACTCCGACCACGGGAGTAGGTAGGGCGATTAAAGCAAAAAAGTTGAATCCTCGATACATTGGTCCATTTCAGATCCTGGAGAGGATTGGACCGGTGGCGTATCGGATGGCTCTACCACCTCATCTTTCGAACCTGCACGACGTGTTTCACGTGTCACAGCTTCGGAAGTACACTCCTGATTCTAGCCATGTGTTAGAACCTGAGTCGGTTCAGTTAAGGGAAGATTTGACGCTTCCAGTGGCTCTAGTTAGAATTGATGATACTAGTATCAAACGGTTGTATGGAAAAGAGGTTTCATTAGTCAAAGTGGCATGGAGTCGAGGCGGTATTGAGGAACACACTTGGGAACTTGAGTTGGAGATGCGAACGGATTATCCGCATTTATTCTCAGGTAATTGCATTTGAATTTTGTGGGCAAAATTCCCAATTAGGTGGGTAGAATGTAAAACCCGGTTAATTAACGGCTCATTAACCCATAAATGAGAATTTATTCTAGAAAGCCCAAAATGTGATTTTTGTGGCTAAATGTGATAGAGGAGATTGAGACGAGAATTTCGGTACCAATTTTATAGAATTCGGATCAAGATTGGACCGAACGGGCCAAATCGGGCCAACCGGACCCAAAGTGGACCCTTGGCCCAACATAACTAAACCAAAATCCTAGTTTTCAGCACTCTCTCTCCTCACATAACACTCTTACACGCTGAAATTGGAGGCACAAGAGGGAAGAACACTCTCAAGTTCTCTCCCTTGGTTGATCTTCAAACCACCATAACTTTTGATCTAGAGCTCCGATTGCTGCTCCGTTTGCAGCCACGTGTTCTCCGCAGAGATCTCTAAAAAACCCATACAATCAATCTTGAGGTAAGCCACGTTTTGCTCTTCGAAATTCCATCCTTGTTTTTGAGTTTTATGAGCAAAAATGTTGAGATTTTGGGCTCTTTGATGTTATAGGACCCAACTCTCTTGAAAGAGAAGGTTAATCTTGTCTCCTTGGACCTTGGGTGTGGTAATATTCTCAACCCTAGTGTAATTTGTGGTTCTATGATGTTTGGATTTTGAGATGTTGTGTATGGGTGTGATGATTGTGGCTTAGGTTGTGTATGTGTGAATATTGGAGCTTGATTGGTGATTTTGAAAAGTTTGAAAAAGGGATTTGGTGGTGAAAAATCTGTTCTTGGAGGTGTTGAAGCCTTGAGAGCTTGAGAAAAAGTGGTTTGGAAGTGCTCCAGTTGAGCTTGGGAAATCGGCTAAGGTATGGTCTCGGTTTCCCGTATCTAATATGTAATGTGGTAGGAAATACTTAGGCTAGAGGCCCTAAGATAGGCATTAAATTGTTGATGTTGTTGGATGGTTGAAATGTATGATGTGGTCATATATGTGATGATGATGATTGATGCCTTGGTAGAATGATGTATGAGACATATGCATGTTGTGATATATGCTTGATGATTGGTTATGGTTGAATTGTGGATTGAACCATGTTGATGGTGAGTATGATATTGATTGTGTACAATGATGATTTATTGGAATTGGTGTTGTTGAAAATTGGCATGAGGAAGAGTATATGATATGTCAATGTGTTTGGGTTTGAACCACTTGGGTGAATTGGGTTAAAATGATGGGATAGTGAGTTTGGTGAATTGTGGTAAAGTGTCAATGTGTGAGTTGAGGAGGCTTGATGTTGAATTTGATATATTTTGATTGATTTCAAAGAAAAGGGATGAAATTGGCATGTTTTGATTGATTTTGAAAAGAGTTGAAAATGGCTTGTTTTGCAAATGGCACTTTGTGGTTTTTATGAAAAAATTGGTTTTTGGGCATACTTTGACGGGACATAACTTGGACTACGGATCTCTGTTTTGTGCCAAATATGTTTAGAAATGAAATTGGATCCGGGATGTCCATGCCGTTCGAAGAACGGGTGAAAAACGATTTAAAATGAGGAAGTTATGTCCGTCGGAAGATTGGGGGTTGAATCTGTGAATTCTGCAGTTTTTAACTTAGAAAATTTTTAGCAGAATGACCCCCGCGCGTAGGTGCACTTGGCACGTGCGCGCCGTTCTTCCAGCAAGCGCCATCCATGCGTGCACGTGATGTTCGTGGGCGCGCCGAATGTGTTGCACCCAATGCCCAGCCATTTTCCAGAGAGTTGTGCCAGAACTGTGCCAGTTTTGTGCCTGGGACACGAGAGCACCCACGCGTATGCGTGGTTGATGCGTGCGCGTCGATTGGCTATTTTTCAATCCACGCGTTAGCGTGCATGACGCATACGCGTCGATGAGTTTTGTGGCCATCCACGCGTGCGCGTGGAGTGCGCGTACGCGTGGCCCTGTTTTCATCCCAAAGTTGATTTTTGAGTTTTAAAAGCCAAATCTCATACTTCTAAGCCTCCGATCTCACCACTTATGTCTTAAATCATTATGACATGCCTAGCTATTAGAAAGGGAGTTAGGTGATGTGGTAACTTGCGAGTGAAGTAAGGGAAAAATGAATGATCAATGAGGATCAAAGATGATTATGTGAGAGGCGGAGGATGGCGGTGGAAGTGCTTGTTATGCCATGGGCCGAAAGGCCGTAATTGTTAATGAGATGGCTGGTTATGGATTTAACCGTGAGCCGGATGGCTAGATTATTGTCGTGTTACGGCGGAGCCATGATTATGGCTAAGTATAAATGCATATATGCTGTTGAATGAATTGTGAATGTTGCACTTCCACTGTTGGAGATGAGAGTTTCCCTGGAAGGAAGCAGTGGCTAGCCACCACGTGCTCCAGGTTGAGACTCGAAGCTCTTTTGACCCTATGTCATAAGTGTGGCCGGGCACTGTGAAAGACCCGGATGAGCTTGCCCCCGTAAATATTCACCAGTGAAGGTGATGGATATAGATCATGATTATGATCAAGCTTATGACAAGTATAACTCGAGTTGGGGATGCGTGACAGAGGGACAGTCCAATGGTTAGCTACCAGGACTTCTCGGGTTGGCTCTATAACCGACAGATGATATCATCAGCCACTAGGGACAGGCATTCATCATATGCATACTATATGAATTGTTTGAGATTGCCTATTTGACTGCATATTACTTGCTAATTGTTTAAATGCCTTAATTGTTCCTATTTGTATATTTCTTGTTGGATATAACTGTGTTTGCTACATTATACTCCTGCTGGTGGTTGGGAGGTCTGAAGGAATTGAAAATGGAAGTATTAGTTAGACTGAAGAATCTTTAGTCAGTCGCCACATATGGTTTAGCTTGTTTATAAGCTTTGATATTATCTGGAGGAAGTTCTAGGATTGCCTTTGGCTTTCCTCTATTATTATGTATTATATATGTGGAAGCTGTTACCATGCTGGGGACCTCTGATTCTCACCCATGCGGAATTTGTGGTTTTCAGATGCAGGACGTGAGGTTTCTCGCTGAGGCCTACTGGAGACTTCTGGATTAGCGAAGATCCTTTGTTCTTGGGGACTCTGTTTTAGTTTATATGTTTTGCTTAGATACTTTTATCTCCGTTAAATAATACAAACTGTGATGACTCCTCTTATAGGAGATTTGGAGAAAAGGTTTTACGTATTTGTGTCCCTTCGGGTTTTTTTGGGGTATCTTATTCTATTTATATGTATATATTGCTATGCTCGGACCGGTTATCTTCGCAGCCGGATTTTGAGTCTTGATATTCCTATTTTTGACACTCCTTTGTATATATAATCTCGCGTGGTTATCCTTGTTCGTTACGTTATCGATCAAAGTGTTGCGCTTTCGAGTTGCGATTTTTGTTTATCCCTTTTTCTACAAAGGCTCCTAGTTATAATCAATCATTCATAATACTATACGTACTAAATTTTTATTTTAGAGGTCGTAATACCTTGCCATCTCTGACTTATGACTTAAGCATAAGACTCTGTATGGTAGAGTGTTACATATTGATGATTACTTCTTGTATCAATATAGTTTTAGTTATTAAAAATTCTTTATTTATTGGTTTTAATTTTCTAACTATTCTGAATAATTTATGGCCAGAGTCTAACCCAGTTAATTTTTTGTTTTTAATTAAATATTGGGAAAAAAACTAAGTTTTAGGTGAGCAATTTAAAAAAAAATAATATTAGCTAAAAAAATAACTTTTAAGTTTACCGTGTTACTTTTTTTTTAGGGCACCAGTCAAGTTTTAAGTCAGATTCATAAAAAAGAAAAAATGTACTAGCTTATTTTGAAAAAAAAAAAGAGACATCCGTTTGGATCGAAAATTGACCAGCTTAATTTGTTATTTTTTTTGGTAATCGAACTAAGTTGTTTAGGTTTGATTTTTACGAGTTTGATTTTGAAGTCAAATATCAATCTATTTAAGTCAGGTAAACGAGCTAGTCCGACGAATTTTGGCTCATTTTGACGTTCCTAATTAATTCAAGAACTAGCTCATATTAATCTTTATTGAATGAATTCTAAAATGATTCTAATTAATAATAAAACTTCCACGATCATATGCAAATAAATTTTCATATATAATAATTTAATTATCTTGTCTATTATATATTTTTCTAGTATATTTTGTGATTGAAAATTATCAACATTATGCTCCCATTTCTTAAAAATATTGAATTTTTAAACTTTTCTTTCAATTATATCAATTTTAAACTTTAATTCAAATTAACAGCAAACTTCTCATTAAAAATAACAATAAATTTGTGATTTAATTAGATTTAAAAAATCCGTTTTTTAAAGAAAAGCTTTTAATTTGAATTGTTTGTAAAATTTTTTAGAATTGATATTTTGTAAAATATTGTAAGTTATTAGTTATTAAAAATTAGCTGACTAATTATTAGTCACGACTTTAGGACTTTAATTATTCTCTTGTTTAAAATAGCTTTAGATTAGTGACAAATTATAATAGTGTGCTTGGCAAATTTATTTCAAACTTTTCGTGAATTTATATAGAGGTTAGTGATTAGTAGCAATATGAAATAAGGTGATAATAAGGACTAATATTTTTTCTCACAAATTAGTAGTAACATGAAATAAGCAGGAAAGTCTATCAGTTGTTAAGCGGTCGCTAATTTCTCACTAAATAAGCTTTTGATTAGTGACTCAATTGCGACCAGTTACTTCAAAAAAACTTTGGGTTAGCTTTGGATTTGTTATATTTCTGCGATGGATTTCCAACGAGATTAGTGAGTAATTTGCTACAAAATAAGTAGGATACAATTTTTGCTTTGCGACAACATTGCAATTGCTAAATCGCTCGCTAAATTAAAATTGCAACAACTTAGCGACAATGTATTTTGCTCGCTAATTAGCGACTTGAAATTAGCGAACGAAGTGCGTCAGTTGTTAAAGGGTCGCAAATTTTTCACTACTAAGGTCCTAGGTGCTCAATATCCATGTTTCCACTTTAGCGACTAATTAGGAAGGAACACTTCCCTAGCTGAATAATGTATCCGTTGTGACAAGTTAGCGACGAATGTTTTCCATCGCTAACCTAATTTGAATTTTACAATAATATGAGACAAATTGGCAAGAAACTAGTTGCTCGCTAAAATAAAACTTTGGTGACAAATTAGCTAGGAAATTGTCCATCGCAAAATGCATTTCAAGTCTTTGTGATGGATTAGTTAGGAACATTGTTCCTCACTAATTACTCTTTTCCCACAGTTTATTTAGCGACAAATTAGTGTGTGAATTGTTTCTCGCTAATTGTATATCAAACACTTGTGATGGAATAGTGACAAGTCAACAATATTCCTTACTACTTTACTTTTATTCGATTAAACCCCTAAGTGACTGATTTGCTAGAACATTGTCACTTGCTAATTAATTTGTGACCAATTAGTGAAAAAAATTTTACCACTATTTTTTTAGCTACAAAACTCAATTTGCGAGAAAAAAATTTACTCGTGAATCTCTCGCTAATCAGTCACTTGTCTCAAGTTCGGATATTTTATCGTTAGTGCATCACTAATTCGTCGCTAAGTAGGGATGGATTAGTAACAAAAAAATATTTCTCACAAAAGTTCGTCGCTAATTTGTCAAATTCTTGTAATGTTTTCAACTTCAAACTTGATTCCAAATTCTATATCAGTTTCACTTCCCATCCTTCTGCCCTTGTATTAACCTCAGCCTCTGTTTTATCCTCTTCATCATTTTCATCACTTGCAAGCTCAACATAGTAGCTCAACATAGTAGAATATTCCATCTTCTGTGTTTTGTATTTTCTTGCTTCTCTTGTCTTCTTGTTCAGCCATTTTTCTTCCTTTTTCTCTGTGCCAACTGGTTGATTGTATGGGTTTTGATACTTCAACTTCCATATTATTCCTTTTTAGATCTTCTTGTCCAACGTTTTCAGGCATGTTGTCCTCCATTTGTTATTCCCATTCCTAATTCCTCTAATTTGCTGTTGGAAGGATCCTCTGGTGGGTTGGTGCTTTGTTGTTGAGGAATTTGGCTTCTCTTTTTGTAGAACCCTTCCACTATTAATATCTTTACTCATTGGGCTGTTTTTGTCTTCTTCTCCTATGCTTCCTTTAATTGGATAATCACAGGTGGCCTTCTCACTCTGAAATACTTTTTATTGGACTTTCAAACTATTTATCTGGCCTAACTTAGAGTTATTACCCAAGGCTCTTACTTCTTTTCCTTTCTTCATCTCCTCCACCTCTTGACCCATTTTATCCAACTCCTCAGCAAGTCTTGCATGCTTTGAGATTCATCTCCTTTTGACATATGAATTTTTCAACCAAATTGAGGCAATCATCCTTAAAGCCTTGTTGCTCTAGCTTTTGAATCCATATAGTTTTACCTTCAATAGACTCCATTCCATATGTTGTCATGATCTTTACACTTTTTTTACTCTGATAACTTAGGCCAATGTATGTACTGTTTGTTTGTTTTTTGAAATTAAGATGTCTGTAAGATAGGTTTCTATGATGTTTAAGTAAATAAGAGTGAAATATGGCTCCCCAATAGAAAAAAATTTCTGTTTTAGAGAACTTTCATTTCATTTTATTGATTATCCACAAGATATCTCCTTTTTTTTTATTTTGTTGATTATCCACAATGGACTTTTTGTATTCATTTTCACAGTAAATGAATATATCTCCCTTTGCCAAAAAAAAAAAAACGTTAAAGATCCAGAAGAAGAGGAAGAAAAAAAAGACGAGACAGAAGAAAGAAAAACATAAAGAGAGAAAAATAAAACTTTGGTACTGTCCAAAAATATAAAAAAACTTTGGTTGAACTATCCTGAAAAGTGAAAATACTTTACAAATTTACACATTTATAAAGTGAATTACACGGATTAGACTCAGAGAACCAAAAAGTGAAAAGAATGGAAAATACTTAAATAAAATACATGTCATGCTTCAACTTCCCAATAAATAAATACATACATATATATATTTGGCAACTACAAACAATAAGTATAGACTTATCATTTGTTTATTAATACAATGGACTTGAACCAGATATAAGTAAAATTAATCTCTTATAAAATAAAAAAGTTATAAAATAAAAATATAAAATATCTAATTACTATCAATTCAAAATAGTGAGTCATCATATAAATTACAAAATTAATAAAAATTAACTTATTATTTTTTATTTTAGAAGATATTTTTATTATTATCAAATTGATTGGATATATGTAAAAATTCAACCGTGTATTGTTAGGATTTTTTATTTTTATAAATTAAATAAATATAATAATTACTAAAATAAATAATTTAAAAAATATTTATCAAAATAAATATCATCTCTTATCTCATTTACAAACGAGATAAGAGATGGGTACTGTAAACGAGATATACTCAGTGTAAACGAAATATATGTTTTTTTTTAAAAAAATTGAAAATAATAAAAAATATTAATAATATCAATAATCTAAACTTTTAATATGCAATTAGTACATAGAAAAGTTGGTAAAAGAGATTAAAATAACACTTTTTTATTATTAAATAACAAATTTTAAAAAGTATTGTCTAAAAATTTTGTTACGAAAATCAAAAAGATATATATATATATATATATATATATATATATATATATATATATATATATATAACTTTAATTTTAACAATACTTATATAGTTCCTATAGTATAATCATACTACAATCCATGACTAATTATAATGCTGGCAAACGTATCATGTTGGAAGTTTCCTTAAAAACTCTCTTATCAGTTATCAATAGAGAAGGTCGAGCCATATTTTTAAAAGTACCATTTCCCATGTGACGATTTAGAACTATGAATCATGAATAGAAGTACAATCAAGAGTCATGAGTAGTTCAAATTCCATGTACAATCCATAATCAAGAATCACGAGGACTTCAAATTCCTTGTAGATTACTTCTGTAAAGGATAAAGCAGACCCCAAAAATAGAAAACATATGACAGCTACTATAGGTGCTGATAGCTATCATATATATCTTCCCCAAGATACTTTAGAGCATTATCACACGTTACATTAGCACAGACTCATGTATAGAATGTTTAGGATGGAAATGATTCAATCCCATTCCACCAGAACTCTCAATTTGAGGGGACTTGGGATGAAAGTTCTTTTTCTCAAACGATTGTTAAATAGAGAAGAATTGACTCGATCCCTTTCTTTTTTATCAAGAAGCAATTAAGAATGAACACACATCAAGATTATTCTGAATCACATTCAAGTGAAAAACGAATATGTGACCAAAACGGATTGAATTTTGCTTTTGTTTTCAGAATTTTGTGTGAAGAGACAAAAGATGATATGATAGGCAGGAACAGAAATATATATTTCATTAACCTTAATCTGTCATAGTAAACGCATATTAGTTAATATTCTTAGAAATTGCCTAAGCTATGTGAAAGTGAACAGGGAAGGGGAAACATCTTTATGTTTTGCCATATTCCTTTCCCAATTCAAGGGGCTACTAAAAATAGTTTTACTTCTTACTATCCAAAAACTGAAACCATGAGCAGCAAATGTGATATACTCAAAAGCCAAAACCACCACCTCAAAGAAACTTTGCTGCCTCCACTCATATCCTCACTGGGTTCCAATCCCACTGATGATGATGACGACGATGACGTCGACGACATTGTTCCGGTAACACCTCCATTGCTCACACTCAAACTGCATGTATAATGTGTTTAAAAAAAATGGTTAATTTCCCTTTAACAAAATTAATGTTAAAAAGAAAAAAGGCAGAAAGAAAGCAGTTTTCACCTGGAAGGAAACTTGCATTTATCATTACCTGAAAAATCAAAAACCATTAACGCATAAGTCTTCACTCATAATTTTTTCCCTTAAATTTCGGCATTAACTTAATTTAATCTTATCTTACTCTAAGCAAATTAAAAACAAAATAAGCTGAATTCACACTAACGAATGGAACCAAATCTACCTTGCATGAAGTTCTGATCCAAAAAAGTAAGATAAAAATAGGAGAAAAAAAAATAAATGAGGGGTTTTATTTACTGACTAGGGTTCAAAGAAGTAACAGCAGCGGTGTTACTGAAACTGCAGCTATCATCGGTCAAGCCATGCTTCAGGAAGTAATCGTTGAAAGCATAGGAAGCCATAAGCGGAGTATTGCTTGGGTCGTAGCATGGTCCTCCATTTTGGATTGGGCTGCAGTCGGCCCCACCAGGCCCACAGGCCCAATTCAGCGCCGTCGTCAGATCCGAGTCCTCCGCGTTGTTTTTCGCCACGCACCAGAGCTCCTGCGGCGGAATGCCCCCGCCGCCGCCAGAAGCGCCACAAGACGGGGTGAGTGTGAGAAGGAAGAGGAGGAGAATGAGTCGGTGAAAGTAGGGCGAAAAGACGAAGAAGCTTTTTGGTCTGTGCATGTTTTACACGTGGTTTGAGATCAGATGGCGAAGAAGAAAGATGTGAAATCGGTTTTGAGATTGGTACTGCTGGTTTGAGGTAGTTTTCCTTTTTTATCGGGAAATATGACCGTTATTGCGGTGTTCTGGAGGGAAATCGAGGAGACAGAGAGAAAGAAATAGAAGTGATTATTGGTGCTGTTGTTGGTGACTGTGTTTGAAGACAAGTTGAGAGTGTGAAGGGTGCTTTTTGTAACAGTGACCGGAACCACTGAATGGTTGTCTTTTTTGCACTCTCTTTTCTGCTAATACTATACTATCCTTGTATATTCTGTCTTTCTTTCGGTTAATTGACTTAATAAATTTTGAAACTAAGTATTCTTTACTTAAATTCTTGGATGTTAGAACAAAGGAAGCTCAAATCCTCATCTTTTGTAAAATAAATAAATAAGATATAAATATAAGATAAAAAATTATAAAATTTTAGTATTAATATTCACCAAAAAATATATATAGTATTGTATATAAAGAGAGAAAAGAGTATAAAGAAAAAATATTGTTATTGATTGTTATTACTGTGTGTATTATCTCGTACCATACTCCCTATTTATACATGAATAGGGTTCAACCTTTATTAAATGTAAATTCTTTTTTGGTAACATGAATATTCTTTCATGGAAAAACTGAGTAACCCATGATATTAATGGGCATCTATATCCTTCGTGCTTATCACAACATTCCCCCTTAGATGACCATTTAAGATTATATCTCGTTAAAACCTTATTAAAGAAATACCCAATGGAAAAAACTTTAGTGAAGGAAAAAGAGTACAAAATCCTTTGTGATGTGGACTGTCTCATTAAAAATCTTGTCAAGAAAAATCTAATAGGAAAAAACCTTACCAAGGAAAGAAGAGTACAGTCTTCCTCTCTTGTCGACATCATTTAGTGTCTCGAAATCGGTATATCCCAGTCTCATGTACCAATCTTTAAAAGGAGGATTTTGGGAGTGACTTTGTGAATAAATCTGCTAGATTGTCACTTGAGCGGATCTGTTGGACATCAATTGTCCCTTGATTTTGAAGATCATGAGTGAAGAAGAATTTGGGAGAAATATGCTTTGTTTTATCACCTTTGATGTATCCGCCTTTAAGTTGAGCAATGCATGCTGTATTATATTCAAACAAGACAGTTGGAGCTATCTTATGATCAATTAGTCCACATGATGACAGAATATATTGGATCAAACTCTTGAGCCAAAAATACTAGCTACTTACTTCATGAATCGCTAGTATTTCAGCATGATTAGAGAATGTTGCTGCAATTGTCTATTTCGTGGACCTCCATGATATAGCTGTACCACCATATGTGAATAGATATCTTGTTTGAGATATCCCTTTATGTGGATCAGACAAGTATCCAGCATCTGCATAGCTAACTAATTGTGACTTGGATCCATAGAGACTAAAACAATCTCATATCAACCGTTCCATGAAGATATCGAAAGATTTGTTTGATTCCACTCTAATGTCTTTTGGTTGGAAAGGAACTATACCTTGCTAATAAGTTCATAGCAAATGATATATCGAGTCGTGTATTATTAGCAAGATACATTAGTGCTCTAATGGCACTAAGATATGGTATTTCAGGACTAAGGATATCTTTATTTTCTTCTTTAGGACGGAATTGATCCTTTTCCACATCCAAAGATCTTTCAATCATTGGGGTAATTAATGGATGTGACTTATCTATATAAAATCTCTTCAAGATCTTTTCTGTATATGTTGTTTGATGAATAAATATCCCTTTTTTTGTATGTTCGATCTGCAGGCCGAGACAAAATTTAGTCTTTCCAAGATCTTTCATCTCAAGCTCTTCTTTTAGAGTTTTTATAATTGTTAGAATCTCTTCAAGAGTCCCAATGATATTTAAATCATCAACGTACACAGCAATTATAATTAATCCAAATGTAGATTTCTTTATGAAAACACATGGACAGATATCATCATTCTTGCAGATTATTTTAGATGATTATACCACATTCATCCAGATTGTTTTAGACCGTATAAAGATCTTTGCAATTTGATTGAGTATAACCCCTGTGAATATTCATTGGATGGTTTAGATATCTTTAATCCTTCAGGGACTTTCATATAGATATCACGATCTAATGAGCCGTATAAGTAGGCTGTTACCACATCCATTAAATGCATATGTAATTTATGATATGCAGATAAACTGACCAAATAATGCAATGTTATTGCATCCACTACAGGAGAATATGTTTCTTCATAAACTATACCAGACCTTTGTAAAAAACCTTGTGCTACAAGTCGAGCTTTGTAGCGTACAACTTCATTTTTCTCATTTTGTTTTCTCACAAATACCCATCGGTATCCAACAGGTTTTACGTCTTCTGGTATATGGACTACAGGTCCAAAGACTTCACATTTTGCAAGTGAGTCTAACTCAACCTTCATGACTTCTTTCCATTTTGCCCAATCATTCTTTTGTCGACATTTTTCGACTGATCTTGGCTCAAGATCCTTACTTTCATGCATGATATTTAATGCCACATTATATGCAAATATTTCATTGACAACTGTCTTACTTCGGTCCCATTTCTCTCCTATAAAGACATAATTTATCGAGAACCGAAAACCAAACCGAACCGCATAAAAAATAGCAAAATATGATTTTTTCGGTTTTTTCGGTTGTCAGTTTATTCGGTTTTCGGTTTTTTGGTTCGGTTAATCGGTTTTGTTCAGTCCGGATCGGTTTTGAACACCCCTACCTGAACGTCTTCTGGCGTTAAAACTATATCAGAATTTTGGACAACTGCAGGTGTCTTTACTATGTCTTTTTCAATAGGAATAGTATTTACCTCTTTTCGCTTTCGAGAATTTTTCTCTTTGGAATCGACAGGCCTGCCACACTTCTGCCGTGTATTTACTTCGGTGGCAATTTGTCCAACTGGGACATCAATTTGAATTGGGACATTTTTCGCTGGTATATAAGATTTGCTTATCCTCTTTGTATCGAAAAATGCATCAGGCAATTCATTTTCTATTCTTTGCAAACGTATAATCTTTTGATGATTATACCTTTTTTAAGGTCTTTCCAAAAATCTGTAGGATCTTTTAATATGAGATATTCATTTTTCAATCCTTCGTCAAGATGACGACGAAGAAAAATCATGACTTTGGCTTTATCCTTCTGGGATGCATTATTTTCAGCCTTAATGATATCTCCAAGATCTATTGAATCAACATGGATTTCAACATCTAATATCCATGATACAGAATTGTTTCCAGATATATCAAGAGTATTGAATTCAAGATGAGAGAGTTTCGACATAATGAAAATTTATTACCTGAGTCTTCCTAAAATTTTGATTAGAGTCTCGTGCTGATATGTGTTGTAAAATAAATAAATAAGAAAGATATAAATATAAGATAGAGAAATATAAAACCTTAGTATTAATGTTCATCAATATAATTATCTTGATATAATAAAAGTGATTTATATATATATAAAGAGAGAAAAGAGTACAAAGAGAGAGAATATTGTTATTAATTGCTATTGTTGTGTGTATTGTATCGTACCATACTCCCTGTTTATATATGAATAGGGTTCATATTTTCAACCTTTATTAAAGGTAAATTCTTTCTTGGTAACATAAATATTCTTTCATGAAAAAACTAAGTCACCCATAATATTAATGGGCATCCACATCCTTCGTACTTATCACAACATCATCCTCATTTTATACTAAAAATGATGGTAAAGTATTTTTTAATCCTTTTAAAATTCGTAATCAGTCTCAAATTATTTGAATAATTAGTTTAAGCAATTCTTATTATTAGTCTAAGCAATTCTGATGTATTGATAGGTCACTGTTACAGGAACCGCATAAATTAATTACTCGAATGATTAGGATTGATTAAAAAATTTTAAATTATGAGAAAATATTTATCTTTTAAACAAATTATAAAAAATCGTTAGTATTCAAGATGATTCTCAAAAATTATATATGTAATTTATTTAGTATTTTAGTTATTGAAATGTATGTTTTAAAATACCTATAAAAGATATAAAAAGAATTTTACATTAATTTTTTTAATTAGTTACTTGTAGATGACATTAAGGGTGGCAATAAGGTGGGTAGCGACGGATTTTTGTCCTATTCGATTCCATTCCACCTTACGATAATCTGCATAGAATCTGTCTCACTTCTATTCACGGATAGTAAAAATTAAACTCTAACCCACCCCATTTTTACCTGTAACACCCTAACTACCAAAGCTCACGCTTCCGGCTGCGCGACTCTGATAGCTCGGACATTACGACGACACTTATACTATTTAATACTAAAATATGAGCCTGTTTAAAAACTTGAAACCGCAAAACCGCTCCCAAAAAAAATACTTTTGCTATACAACGTACATCCATGCATACCATACAACTTACAAAAACTCAAAGAGTACATCCCTATATATATAATATTACAAACATTACCCAATACAATTCCTATCCCTCTTACAGAATATATTAAGATAAAGGTGAGGGTACAAAAATAATAATCTAAAGCAATACAGAGCATCTCAATAACAAATAAATAAACTCTTCGTGACTTCTGCACCCATATCCTGAAAGGGGAAAAATGGAGGGGGGTGAGAACATCATCCTCGAAAGGGTTCTCAGTAGAGGGTTTTTGGGAATTACTGTAATAGGATACATGAAGATACACCGTACCAGTGATTAATAACCGTCTTATGCCTCTTTTCAAAAACAACAGTTTACAATAAAAGTAAAGTCGGAAATCTTTTCTGAAAGAGGAACCGTTCAATTCTCAAAACATCAAAGCCTTTCAAAAAGGTTTATCTATACTAAACCAAAATAGCCTTTCATAGTTTTCCAAACCAGAAACATAAAACCAGAATCAACCATTGGTCCATCTCAATTCAACCACGGCCCTAGGCCCAAACAATCCAATCCAACCACCAATCACCACAAACCAACAGAGTCCCAGTTGCAAACATATATAGGAAGTTCAAGCACAAACAAGCAGTTACAGCAAGTAGAACAAGTAGCAGGTAATCACAAGTAATCACATAGGCAAACCAAGTACAATATGCACACCCAAATAATGTCACATAGATGCATATGATGCATGCCTATCCCTAGTGGCTGATGATATCATCTGTCGGTTATATAGCCAACCCGACACGTCCTGGTAGCTAACCATGGACAGAAACACCCATCGCGGAGCAAGTAAGTTTGAGCTACAACCCCCTTGCTATTACCCGCTCAACCCAGAGCCAGTGGAATAACCACTACTGCGGCTACTACCCAGGCGGGTGTTTAAAAGCTCAACCTGGAGCGAGTGGATTCACCACTACTACCGCTACTACCCAGGCGTCACAGTCTCTGACCTGGAGCAAGTGGGATGAACCACAACCCTTGCTACTGCCCAGGTATCTCAAGCATATATTCATTCAGTCCCAGCCATGGATCAATATCTATCTCAGCCATCCGGCTTAAATTCAAAATTTCATAGGTAGCCATACGGCCCATAACTCATTCGGCAATCAGCCATAAATCAATATCATACATAGCCATTCCGGCTCACGGTTCAATCCAGAACCAGCCAATATTCATAATCATACATAGCCATTCCGGCCCATAACAAAACAGCACTTCCACCATTCAACATCATCAAATTCATAAAACTGGCATTTAAGCCATAAATCACTTTTCTCAAGCCATTTCATTTTGAAATCAAATTTCAACTCTTTTCAGCCTTGGCTTTAAAGATCTCATTTCTCAAATCATCTCAGGCTCATAAGCCAAATTTTCTAAAAGTGAGTTTCCTTTTTAAAACAAAGCCACTCTCGGCATTCTCTTTCCAAAACTTCCAAAACCATGGAAAGTTAAAGATTCATTTTGGGAACATTCAAAATCACCCATCCAACAATGGGATTTTATAGCAAAAGTTTCTCGCCAGAGTCCCAAGTCTTTAGGGAAGGTCAACTTATATAAATTCCTTAAAATTCATTGAAACTCTTAAAATCATAAATTCTCGGTTCAAGTAAATAAAACTGAATTTATTATGAAATCGATCATACAAAATCACAAGTTCCAACCCGGTCCAAAAATCAACTCATTTGAAACGGAACCGGTTCATTGGAATCAAACCACTTTCAGGTTTCTTTTTGGAATCCATTTTTCTAACTCTTCCAAAATGCCTCAAACTTGATTACTCAATCAAAAGTCTAGATTCCTTTAAAATCACTAAAAGCTCCTTTTTATATTGAAATCAATATTCGAGCATCATTCTCTCCTTCAGTGATTCAAACTGTACAAGTAGTTCATTTCTAAATAAGCCGAACTCAACGCATAAAGTTCATTAAATAAATTAAGCTTGAAAACATAAATATTCTCTTAATAAATTAAATAATACAATTTCTCAAATCCAACCTTTTTTAAATAACTTTACAAACAAGTGTAGGATTTTGTAGAAATTTCGGTAGCACCTCCCCTAAAACTTGGACTTTTGCCACCTGGTTCGGGTCCCAACTAAACCATTTCTCATTCATTTTCAACAGCTCAAAACCAGAAATTAATTCAAAAGCAAGCTGAATCCAACAGTCGCCTCAGTGGCATATCACAAGGAAACCATTTCAGAAATTAACTCAATATCAACCGATTTAACTCGTTTCCAAAACTTTAAAGAGACGGCTCAATAACAAATCATTTGTCCAAGACCAAGTCATTTAAAGTAAAACAGGATGAATTCAAAAGTGCATTCGACTTTTCATATCATCAAAATAATTAACTCAATTCAAATCAATCCTCAACGGATTAAACTCAGATATCAAAGCTTCAAAAGAATCAACTCCAAAAGCATTTCATTTTACAAATCCACACAACAATCCATTCATCAAAACCAAATAATAATTACATTCACCCAGGACAATCAACATCACATAAGGCTTATACAATCACCAAATACATTGTCTCACATCAGTATCCATATGTAATAATTCCAATAATAAACTATAGTTTTCGGAAAGCGCCCCTACCTCAAAACGCAATTTCATAGCCCAAACGCGTCACATAATCCTTTCCACCTCGACCCGAGATCAACAATCAAAATCCTGGCAGCCAAAACCTCGGTTCCAAGCCACTTTCGCAACAGTCTCAACAACTCTAATCGCAACATACAACAACCAAAACTCAATCGTATAGCAATTAACGCCACAAACCTCAGTGTATGATAACAGAACAGTAACAAAAGGCTTTTCAAATTGAAATGCTTACCGAACCGAAGAAGGAACGGTTGAACCGAAACAGCAGCAGTTTTCGAACCGGTTCGGCGGTAGTCCGGTAGCCACCTCAAGCGGCAGCGATAACCTGAACCATATGCAGTGACACTGAGGTTCCCAGAAACTCAACGAAAGGGAAACCAACTTAAGACCCTTACCGATAGAATTTTCCAGCAACGGCAAAAATAGCCAGAAGCTCCGACGGTTCTCCCGGAAGTCACAGAACCACTCCCGGCGATCCGAATCACAGAGACGCAACTCCCTTTTCTGGCAGCGGCACCTACAGCGGTCGAAACCCCTTTCTGATGGTGACAGCTCCGGCGGAGGCGGCGCCGGTGACACAAACGGCGGCTGAACACGGTGGTTGGACTCCCAGCCCAGCCTCAAATCTCTCTCTCTCTTGCTCTGCTCCCGAACTCTCTTTCTGGCACTGCCATACATGACAGCGGCTGACCCTGTGGCAAGGACGACGGTGGCGCAGAAAGGACGACGGCGGCTTCCAGATATGGCGTCTTCTCCCCTCCGGCCATGGCTCGCATCTCCTCCCTCTCCGGATCGCGATTCACGGCGGTGATAGCAGTGCCGTTGGGAGAAACAGCGGCAACAACAGTGCCGCCCTCCACCCGCGCTTGCACTCTCGGCTCGTGGGTCACCATGGACAGCGACGACGGTGCGGCCTCAGGGAACGGCGACGCTTCCCTCCGCGGGCCCTTTCTCTCTCTCCGTCGCATCTCTTTTCAACTGGCGTCGATGGAAACAATAACACGGTGACGGGCTCAGCGGCGACGCTCCTTGCGGTTCCGGCGACGAGGATGACGGCGCCTCTCTCTCTCCTCTCTTCCTTCTCCCTGTCACACGCTATTCCCTCTCTCTTGCTTTTGTTTCGTTTCTTCCATGGAAAAAGGGGCAAACCGTGTTTCTGTGCCACGACTGCTACTAGGTTTTTAGGAGAGGGTTTCAGTGGTGGCTGCTAGGGTTAGAGAGGTTAGGGTGTTGAGTGAAATTAGGGTTAGGGGTAAATTGGTAATTTCACTTAAAAATAGAGATAATATAGTAATTAGAAATAAATTCTAATTCAGCAATAATAATGTATAAAAATACTATTTGTTCATCAATTTTTACAAATTACTTTTAATAAAATGTCCAAATCAAATAATTAGAAATAATATACTTAATTTCTTCATTTTCCAAAATAGCAGTATTAATATTTAAAATATTACTTATCTAATCCAAATCATATAAAATCCTTATTATTTCATAACTGCCAACTTTATAATTTAAATATAGAAAATAATCCAATAATTATAAAATTGGATAATAATCATAACTCGTCTCAAATTCAATAAATCAAAACTTGTCTTAATTGTCTTTAATAAAACAATTTCTGAAATTAAGGCTATAAATAAATATATGATTTGAGACTTGATCATAATAAGACTTTTCAAAAGTTCTGGGTCTTACATTACCCACTTCTATAATTATTAAAATCCAACAAATAAAATTAAATTTTAAAATTTATATAACTATCATCACATAAATAACATAAATATTGAATTCAAGATGAGAGAGAGTTTTGACATAATGAAAATTTATTACCTGAGTCTTCCTAAAATTTTGATTAGAGTCTCGTGCTGATATGTGTTGTAAAATAAATAAATAAGAAAGATATAAATATAAGATAGAGAAATATAAAACCTTAGTATTAATGTTCATCAATATAATTATCTTGATATAATAGAAGTGATTTATATATATATATATATATATATATATATATATATATATATATATATATATATATATATATATAAAGAGAGAGAAGAGTACAAAGAGAGAGAATATTGTTATTAATTGCTATTGTTGTGTGTATTGTATCGTACCATACTCCCTGTTTATATATGAATAGGGTTCATATTTTCAACCTTTGTTAAAGGTAAATTCTTTTTTGGTAACATGAATATTCTTTCATGAAAAAACTGAGTCACCCATAATATTAATGGGCATCCACATCCTTCGTACTTATCACAACATCATCCTCATTCTCATCCTCATTTTATACTAAAAATGACGGTAAAGTATTTTTTAATCCTTTTAAAATTTGTAATCAGTCTCAAATTATTTGAATAATTAGTTTAAGCAATTCTTATTATTAGTCTAAGCAATTCTGACGTATTGATAGGTCATTGTTAGGAACCGCATAAATTAATTACTCGAATGATTAGGATTGATTAAAAAATTTTAAATTATGAGAAAATATTTATCTTTTAAACAAATTATAAAAAATCGTTAATATTCAAGATGATTCTCAAAAATTATATATGTAATTTATTTAGTATTTTAGTTATTGAAATGTATGTTTTAAAATACCTATAAAAGATATAAAAAGAATTTTACATTAATTTTTTTAATTAGTTACTTGTAGATGACATTAGGGGTGGCAATAGGGTGGCTAGCGACGGGATTTTGTCCTATTCGATTCCATTCCACCTTACGATAATCTGCATAGAATCTGTCTCACTTCTATTCACAGATAGTAAAAATTAAACTCTAACCCACTCCATTTTTACCCACTTATATAATTATTAAAATCCAACAAATAAAATTAAATTTTAAAATTTATATAACTATCATCACATAAATAACATAAATATTGAATTCAAGATGAGAGAATTTTGACATAGTAAAAATTTATTACCTGAGTCTTCCTAAAAATTTGACCTGAGTCTCGTGTTGATAACGTGTTGTAAAATAAATAAATAAAAAAGATATAAATATAAGATAGAGAAATATAAAACCTTAATATTAATGTTCACCAATATAATTATCTTGATATAATAGAAGTGATATATATATATATATATATATATATATATATATATATATATATATATATATATATATATATATATATATATATTACTAATATAAGTAGTATCGTACGTAAAGAGAGAGAAGAGTATAAAGAGAGAGAATATTGTTATTAATTGCTATTGTTGTGTGTATTGTCTCGTATCATACCCCCTATTTATATATGAATAGGGTTCATATTTTCAATCTTTATTAAATGTAAATTCTTTCTTGGTAACATGAATATTCTTTCATGCAAAAACTAAGTCACCCATAATATTATAGCTTGTTTGGAATGCTAGGAATTAGATTTCACTCAAGAGTTGAATTCTTTTTCTTGCTTTGGAACAACTAAAAATGAATTATTTGAATTCCTTTGAGAATTTCAATTCTCATTTTTCCTTCATTTGTAAATCAGATCAAAAGGGGTCTGATTTCCAAATCAATTCTCACACTCTTCAAACTTAAATTCTATTCCATTAATATATTGTAGTAATTCCAAATCATGGAATTGAGTTTCAAATAGAAATGAATTCTTTTCTTAAAGGAAATAGAATTCTTTTCTCATGTTAAATGGTTTTCAAACGAGTTCTTAATGGGCATCCACATCTTTCGTACTTATCACAACATCATCCTCATTCTCATCCTCATTTTATGCTAAAAATGACGGTAAAGAATTTTTTAATCTTCTTAAAATTCGTAATCAGTCTCAAATTATTTGAATAATTAGTCTAAGTAATTCTTATTATTAGTCTAAGCAATTCTGACATATTGATAGGTCACTGTTACAGGAACCGCATAAACTAATTACTCGAATGATTAGGATTGATTAACAATTTTTAAATTATAAAAAATATTTATCTTTTAAACAAATTATCAAAAACCGTTAATATTCAAGATGATTCTCAAAAATTATATATGTAATTTATTTAGTATTTTAGTTATTGAAATGTATGTTTTAAAATAGCTATAAAAGATATACAAATAATTTCACATTAATTTTTTTAATTAGTTACTTGTAGATGACATTAGGGGTGGCAATAGGGTGGGTAGCGACGGATTTTTGTCCTATTCGATTCCATTCCACCTTACGATAATCTGCATAGAATCCGTCTCACTTCTATTCGCGGATAGTAAAAATTAAACTCTAACCCACCCCATTTTTACCCACTTCTATAATTATTAAAATTTAATAAATAAAATAAAATTTTAAAATTTATATAATTATCATCACATAAATAACATAAATTAAAGTAAAAACTTAAGAATGATATAATATTATTAATTATTTTACATATACTATGTATTATATATATATATATATATATATATCGGGACGGATAGGAATGGGTATTATCCAAACTCGACCTACCCCTCCTCTCTCCCGATTTCGTCCCACTAAAAACTCGCCCTGTATCGGAACGAATAAGGGCGGGATGGATACTGACAAATTCGAATAGTGTTGCCATCCCTAAGTAATATATGGTATAAATTATTGCGATCATCATTTAATTAATAAAAGAATCAACCTAAACCATTTGATCATTCAAAAACAAAATGATAAAGCATATTTTTTTAAAGAATTATTTTGACTATTAATTGTATATTGAAAAAGACACTCTTTAATCTATGTAGTAATATGGAGAGTGGTGTGAGTGGGATGAAAGATTTTCGGTTAGGGATCTGGCCATGCCGAAGAAAGTAATAAGGAGGAGCACATGGGGCAGAGATCATTTGGTGGTACGAAAGAGACTTTTAAGAGTTTTTCTATATCATTTAAGGACAAAGTTGTAAGAGACTCGATTTGGTGTAGACTCGTATCACTAGTCTTAACATATAGGGTTACTAAGAGAAAACTATGTGTAGAATAGCAACAACAATTAGTAATCCGATAAAAGTTGACACTGCGACAAAAGACGCAGAGCGTGGATAGATTGTTAGGATATAATTGCAAGTTAATCTTGGACGATTATCGATAGTTAAGAGGTGATTGTTGATGGCTACTTATTTAAAGTTGATTATAATAAAAAATTTGTATGGTGGAGATGTGAAAAATGTTGGATCGGAGGGTGAGGAGGGCTGGACTGAAGTTGTTAGAAAGAAAGGAAAGAAGAGAGTGGGCCTGTCTGTCAAGGTCTAACAAGATATCAAAAGAGGAAAACAATTATATGCTCTTCCTAATCGAGCTGGACCTATTGTAAAAGGTCACAAGATATGGGGCAATGTCTGCTCGTACAGGATTGGGGAAAGGAGACTCTTGCCTAAGACACCATTATACAACACAAAAGAATGTTGCAGCAAATCAGGGATAGAAACTTGTGATTGTCCCTTCTAATTATACGTCAGTGATCAAAAGTGGCCACAAAATGAATAATGATCATGATGGGTTTAAAGCTGAATAGTGAGATAACGCGAAAGAGAATACAATGGTTCTATTAAAATTTCTGCTAGGGTCTCCTTCGAAGAGGAACAACGATAGAAATTTTTGGTGATATAGGAAAAAATGAAAAGCTATCAGTGTTTGCTAATGGGCTTCTTAAGCCAAGGTTGGTCTTTATCTTCTTCTAGTATTTTATGGATAGTTCAGATATTATAATTTTATTTTGGAATATTAAAGGGACTTCCAATAAAATGTCTCGTGTTCACTGTAAATAAATAGTATGTAAATATAGTCTAACTATGTTTATTCTTGTTGAAATTCATGTACCTTTTAAAAGAATAAAACAATTTTGGAGTAGATTAAGATACAAAAAAAACTATTGTGTCTGAGGTAAGAGGCTATAGTGAAAAATTTGCATTTATGTTCAAATCACTCTATCATTATTAATGTGTTGAATATTATTGACCAATGTGTTACTATTGAAGTTAGTTTGGATGTAGTTTTCTGGAGTTTGTATTATAATTTATAGAAATCTACATTTTTATCTTTAATGAATCTTTAGAAAAATTTGGCCAAACTTTTTTTGTTGTCGTTCAATGTCTTTGTTTGATAGTGCCATAGTGGTATATTTTAATGAGATTTTATCGCCAAACGAAGTTAGAGGAAGGGCCTTTAATGATACTAGAGGTGAGTCATTTGCCAAGACGTAGTATACTAGAAGAGTTAGAGGCCATATTAAGATATCTTATGGCCACGTTTGGTTATGAGAATAAGACAAGACAGAACACTGAGAATAAGACACAAAAGATAAAAACACAACAATTAGTGTTCTTGTATTTTATTTGGTGATAAACTAAAAATAAAAAAGAACAAATATAATGAGATCAATAATTCATATTATAAATAATTTTTAGTTTAATTTGCTCTGACTAACGAGATGAATAATTCATATTATAAAAATATAGAAATAATAAATATAATACCACAAGATCAATTATAAAATTGTCCAATGCCAAACCAAAATAATTAACAAAAAAAGAAATAAAAAAAGTAAATAATAGAAAAAGAAAGTTCATCATATAAACAGAAATAATAAAAACGAGTAAACTATAAAAAATACACTTGAATTTTGTTATTGATAAAAATGTCCACAAATTATTTAAAAATGCAACAAAAAATACCCAAAAAGAGTAATTTTTTTTATAAGCGGCCTATGATACATGGACACAGGACACTGCACAAAACATGCTAACATACGAATTTTAAAATCTTATAAAACACGAAGACACACAAAATATCATAATGATATTTTGATATTTTATTGATATTAAAACATAAATTAATTTTAATTGTTTTTAATATCATATTTTAATTATATAAAGCATTAAAAATATTTTTTATTTTAATTTCTTTTCAAAAATACATGTTAAGGATAAGGCGGGATATCTTGACACGTGATGTATTTAGGTGTGTCCAAGTGTGTCTAGAAAATTTTTTTTTATGTTTTATTAAGATACGGTAGGACACAGCAGACACGGGCTTCGGACGAGTGTAGATGAGTGTCATGTCTAAAATAGAGATAATACTCAATTTGGTCCTTAGACTTGCACTCGATCCTCAATTTAGGGCCAGTTTGGGTAAACAATTTATTTTGTGTTTAGAATGTTATTATAGAAATGCTTGTTTTAAAGTTATGTAATAAATAGGAGTGATAAAATAGCTTTTGAGAAGGAGAGAAGTCAATTTTTTTTACTTCTTCAAAAGCTCTTAAACAAACTTTTCGAGAAGTTAAAAGCATATCTAAAAAACTATACAAAACACCATTAATATAACTTTTCCTAAGTCAAAAGCACAAAAAAGTAGCTTTTGAAGCTTTCCAAACGTGCTCTTAATCCTTGAAACTTCAATTGCCTCTATTTAGTCCTTAACTTTATAAATTTTACTCCTGTTAGTCCCTGGAGTGGTTTCCGTCACAGAGACATTACCAGAAAGATGATGTATACAACAAAATGCCATGCTGGACTCCACTAAAACGACGTAGTTTTGGTTTGACGCTCAAATAGTCCAAAACGACGTCGTATCACGTTTTGAGATGGCAAATGTTTCAGTTAAACAAGCACTACACCATATTATCTCCGTAATAGGACTGTTTTTCATCTTTCTCTTCTCTACAATGGCACTGTTGCGAGTTTGACTCATCAAATTTGTTGAAGTCGCGACTCTCTTCTCTTCAACCACTTCACATTGCACCATTCACTTACATTGACTGAGTTAGAGGTAATGAAATAATGAAGAAAAAATTTCTATATCAATGATGATGCTTTATTTTTTTGCTTCACTTTTGGTTCTTTCTCTTTTTCTTTTTTATGCATTCTAGCTAAATACATTTTGCTTTGCCTGTTAGTATAATGTTAATTTTTGTACTTATTCTCTGTTAGGGTTTATTTTTCAGTTACTATCATTTAATTTCTTAGCTTATTAGGTAGATATTTTATCATTCTTTGTTCTGTATCGGTAATTTGATTTTGAGTATTTTAGGAAAGTGTTTTTGGGTTAAAATTTCGGCATTAGTGTATTTGTCTAATAATCAATGAATTAAGAAATAAAAGAATGGAATCAGATTGTCATATGCAATATGTTACATTTAATTCTTCCTCTATTTTAGTTAGAAGAGAGGTGCAACTTTATCAAAGTCTTAATCTCTATATATAGCCAAGTCAATTGTTTCTTATATCTTATAACATGGAGTAATTGATCCACAAGATTTAATTATTAATCATATATGGAGTAATTGATATGATTTTTTAATGAATTTTTTTAGTTTGTTATTGTCTCGTAATAACAATATAATTTATGTTTTAGCAAGTCTAACTTTGTCAAGACATGATAAAAAAATAATCAATTCACTTGAATCATTCAATAAGCATTGAGGTAAATTTTATTGGTTACTTATCAAAAGTTGAACCTGATTATATTTTTGTCATAAGATGATTTAGTGCTTATTTACAAGCCACGTTTGTAACATTTTTTTGAACTTTTTTTTGTTGGTTACTTATATTTATTATTTAAATTATAGTGATAAAATGTATTGAGAATTCTATTTAATTGCACTGACATAACAACTTATTAATTAGTTGATGGATTAATATATTTATGTTAACTATATACACTAATTCTAGTTGTTGTTGTTGACCATTTTTAAAATTTTATATATATATATATATATATATATATATATATATATATATATATATATATATGGTTATCAAACATACTAATTTTAGTTGTTGTTGATCATTTTTAAAATTTTATATGTATAGATAAAAAATCAATTCATTAAAATTATATATCAATATGGAGAATCATTTTTAGAAATGAAGATAAAAGCTTGACATATTACAGAAAGCAAATTTTAAAGTTATCTGAGTTAGATACAGACACATTGGATATTTTTTTCAATCAGGGACTACTATAAACACGTTGACTATAATAAGGTCGAACAATGTTAGTGGCTGATTCTCAACAGAACCTTGACAACTGGTTTGAAGACCTTAATGGAAGTAAGAAGGACTTATAAAAAAGTTTTTTGTCGCTATTGTGGCAAAAAAGCTCACACCAAGATAAATTGCCTAAAGAAAAAGGTTGAAGAAGTGGCAGTTGCTATAGGATTTGCAGCTGCTATTGCTAAAGGTGGTAATTTCAACCCTGGTGTCTCTACCACTGCTGCTCCAATTGTGAATCTTGTCCATGTTATTCCATCTACTGATGTACCATGTTAAATTGGTGCATTTAATGACAATCCACCTCTAATTCAAACTCAAGAAGTTTAGCATGAAGGTCAGGCTGAGGTTGAACTTGGCATGAGCCAACTAATTATGTCTTAAAATAAAGATTCTCTACATGTAATAGTATATTTTAAATTATTCCTTAAATTTAACCACTATGTCAATCCATTTTTTGTTCAAATTTCACTAATTTCTTCACTTGGCTGAAGTTTCAAGTGTATATGGAGGGAGTGGCTGTGTGGAACTAAAAGGGCGCGAGATAATTAAATTGAATGTAGGTGACGTCAGAGGTGACACGATTGAATGTGGGTGATGGGGTTGAAGGTGACACAAATAAAAGGAGGTAATTTTCAAAATGGTCCCTGAAATTTCCAACTCGTTTCAGATTAGTCTTCCACTTTTTAAAATGACCAAATATGTCTTTCACTCTCAGAATCATGAATCCCTATTAGTTCAAAAATTACCAGACGTTTTAATAGTGCTGAGGTGTACAGTTAAGTGTCAAGTTGGCACTTAATTGCACACTGATGTGGACACACAATGAGTTCAACTCAAATTGGTATCCCGAATTTGATTAAAATACCCAAATTGATCCAATTCTCACTTATAAAATCCTAACCCCCAAATGTTCATTTTTATTCTTTGTCTCCACTTCTCTCCTCCTTGTTGATGTTATTCATCTTGGCATTAACCTGAAGGTTTCGTTTTTTTGTTGTTGTTACTTTCTGATCCAACCAAACAACACCTCTATTTTCTTTTGGTCTCTATCATACCTTGATGTATTTTTTTTTTTTGCTCCCACAAGTTCGATGATGCGGCAATTCTGAAAACAATGTGTTTCAATTCTGTTTCGGTTGTTTGTGCCGTTTGTTCCGGAATTAACCGAACCACCACGGGGTAATTATTTTTCACTTCTTCTTCTGACAATGTAATTACTTCTTCTTCGTCTTCATTTTTTTGTCATTAGAAGCTTTTTATTGTTGTTTCTTTTTATTCTCATTGGAAGCTTCTTCTTCTTCGGTTGATGTGGTTATGGATGTGTTGTTATCAGTACTAATTTAGAGGATTTATTGTGTTGCGGTGTCATCGAGTCTGGTGATGGTGGCGGTGGTGCTGGTGGTGGTAACATGGGATAATCTTATTGGTCATTGTTGTTGAAGAGAATGTTGGAAGAATATGGAATGTAGAGTAAGATGGTGGTTAGGATCAATTAAGGGGTGATGCTACTTTTGGATCCATTATTGCATTAATTGGAATAAGGGTGTATTTAATTTTCTTTTATTAATTATTAGTTTATTTTTAAGATTCGATTTTTCTTTTCTTATCTTCTTGAGGTTGTTTCTTGCTTACAAAGGTGGTGTATGTGTGAAAAAAATTTGGAAATTCAGAATAGTTTGAATCACACAAAATATAAATTAAGAAATTATTTTAAAATTTTTATTTTTGTTTAATTTGTTTTCTTTTTTTTTGTGTTTTATTGCTTATGATTCTGATGTGTGAAGTTTGTTATGGTTAGAACAACAACAATGAGGAGAGGAGTGGAGACAAAGAACAAAGATGAATATGAAGAATAAGGATGAACATTTAGGGGTTAGGTTTTATAAGTGAGAATTGGATTAATTTGGGTGTTTTAATAAAATTTGGGATACCAATTTGAGTTGAACTCATTGTGTGTCCACGTCAGCATGTAGTTAAGTGCCAAACTATACACTTTAGCGCTGTTAAAATGTCTCGTAATTTTTAGATTAACAAAGATTTACGATTCTAAGAGTGAAAAATTTATTTGGTCATTTTAAAAAGTGAGAGACTAATCTAAAACGAGTTGAAAATTTCAGGGACCATTTTAGATATTACCTCCAAATAAAAGTGGGTGATGATAATAATGTGGACAATGAAGTGGGAGTTTAATGTTGCAAGGTGTTAGAAAAGTCTATAAAATGAAGAGAGAATGAGGTTTCGTATACATAAAGGACAATGCATATACATAAAGCATTCTTAAAACGCTGCGTTTTGGTAGTTTCAGGACACAGGAATTAATTTGTTTTCTTAGCATACTTAGACAACTAGTTGGCATGTGTGCTACTTTAAACCTTTATATTAGCATTTTTTATTTATTATTGACGGAGAAATAAAGTTACAGACCATTTTCTATTTATTATTGACTAAGAAATAAAGTTAGGGACTCATTTGTCTACTAGAATTAAAAGTGGGAGAATTTTTTGTATATTTTAAAAACTATAAAATTAAGGGTATATTTGGTTTATATTTTTATTTTTATTTTTATTTTTAGTATTTTATATTTTTACCTCTTATTATTATTTTTTTTATAAAATTTAAAAAATAAAAATATTAAAAATAAAAATAAAAAATAAAAATACAAACCAAACATAGCTTAAAATATTTAATTCTTAAAATCTTAATAACTAATTTAAATAAGGTAAAAATTTAGGTATAATTAACTTCACATAAAATTAATAATTAAAAATTATTAAATAAAAATTTAGTTAAATCAGTTTAATTATTTAACAATTTTTAACTATCAACTTCACATAAAATTGACTGTGCTTAAGTTTTTACCTTTAAATAATTACTCTAAAAAAATTGAACATACCTTTTAAATTATAAATGTCAAACCAAACACACTACTAGTCTTTCAAAAGCCACGTATGGACATAAAGTCTCGATTTTGAAGGAACAAACGGCTATCAGATGGCTTAATTGCGGAGGACAAAAGCGACATTTCAAGCTCTCCTTCCTCCTTTCCGAGACGAAAGAAGCCAGGCTTTGAATTTCGAAACCTGAAAATAAAGTTGAGACGTTTCACTCCAAAAATATCCCAACCCCGTTAAGAAAAGTAGAAAACCTCTTCCTCACTCTCTCACTTACTCAATAGTCAATACAGCGCCATGACCGATTCAAATCCTCACATTCCCGACGAAAGCCCCCAAAACCCTGACACCAAAACCCAACAAGAAGAAACTCCACCCACAAGTTCCCAATCCCCCAAAACCCTAACCCTCGCCGATCAAGATCCCCAATCCCAATCCCAAACCCTACCCGATCCCAACCCTACACAGCCATCTGAACACGGGGACACTCTAATGCAAGATCCGGTCCAGAAACCCGACGACCCGGAACCCGATGCTCATGCGGCAGTGACCGTTACCGCCGCCGCCGCAGCATTATCTGGCTCCGGCCGGCGAGGCACTCCGAAGAGGAAGAAATCGGACGCGAAGCGAACCGCGCAGGAGAAGAAATGTCGCGAGAAGCTTCAGGTTCTTGTCGAAACCCTAAAGCCAATTCCTTTTGTGCCCCCGAAAGCCCTCGACTTTTCGAGCCACCAGAGCCTCCTCCAGCGCCTTGGGCTCTGGGAGTTCGTGCACCTCGAGTACGACCCCGTTGTCCGCAGCGATCTTCTTGCCCAGCTCATTGCCAGCTACGTCCCCGCGTCACGGTGTAGCTATGTCAATGGGATTAGGATCAAGCTGAGTCGTGCCGATTTGGGCCGGGCCCTGAAGTTACCCAAGAAGAATGCTGGTTCTTCGGTTACGGAGGGTAAGGAGGAGGGAGGGGAGACGGTGGACTTGGCAGAATCGATTGGGTTTATAGAGGAATTGGTGTCGAATTGGATGATGTTGCATGATGAGATGTTTATCATGACATCTGATGTTATGGGGCAACTGAATTTGATTAAGACAGGGAAGTTGGAGAAGGTTGATTGGGCAGGTTTGATTTGGTCCATGATGGATAAGGAATTGAAGGCTCCACAGCTGACGGATTGTTACTATGCTTCACATATGCAGCAGCTGATTAAGGCGCAGCACCAGGAGCTGCTGGAGGAGCCGGAGGCAGCACAGGAGGAGGAGGAGGAAGAGGAGGGAGAGGAGGTTGGAGGGAAGGATGATGGGGAAGAGGCTGAGGTTAAAGATGAGGAAGATGAGGAGGCAGCTGCCACAGCCACAGTCACAGAAAAAGTCACTGATGCAGCCACAGCCACAGCCACAGCCACAACCACTGTGGAAGACGTAGTGGATGAGAGTGGTGATGTGAAGATGAGTGGAGTTGATGAGGGTGGCAGGGATGGTGAGTTGGAGGAGCACAACATTGAGTTGAGTCTTGGTCAAGATAATGCTGAGAGGGTTGAAGTAGGGAAGGATGTGGTTGGAGGGGTACAAATTATGGATTTTGATCAGCCCAAGGTGGAAGACTCTGGGCTCTGGCTTATGGATCAGAAGAACAATGTGGAGGAGCCCTTCTTGCGGCCATGTCAGACTAGTGATGTAAAGGGGGACGAATGTGGTGAAGCGAAAGGTGTTGAAGGAGAAGAAGGGCAAGAACAGGAGGAGGAAGAGGAAGATGCAGAGGATGACGAGCATGATGGTGGGTTCAGTCTCTCACCCAAGTGTATTCCTATGGAGGGGATGCCTTCTGGGCCTGGGGGTCTTGTTCAGGCAATGTCTGCAGTGCAGATGCCTTTTACTTCTGGGATTGATCTTCGTGACAACCCTGTGGGAGATTTTCTGTCTCCCAGAGATGATCCTCATATGATATCTGGATCATCACTTTTCGGAAATGGTCACAAAAGGGAGCTTGACCTGGATAATCATAACTCTCACCATGCACTAAATGGCAGTAACAAGAGGCTAAGAGGTGATAGCCCGTGGAATTCTAAGCCTGCTGACTTTGAAACCTGCATGGAACATATAGAACATTGGATGGGGAAGGCTAGAATGATGTATGCAGCAAAAGAACAAGCATGTGATGAGTCTTTGACAAATCAGCAACTCTTGCTTAATGAACTACAGAAGCGAGATGAAATGATTGAGCAATATCATAAAGCAAAGATGGATGAGAGTCATAAGAGACAGGTAGAAATGTATCGTCTTGAGAAGGAACTGTTTATGATGACAGGCCTTGTGGAGGGCTATAGAAAGGCCTTGAAGGAAACACAGAAGGCTTTTGCTGATTATAGAACACGTTGTCCGCAAGCTGAAGAACCACTTTACAAGGATGTTCCTGGGTCTGGTGGCCTTGTTTTGAGTGTCATGGAACTGGAAAAGGAGCGCCTGAGAAAGGAAGAAGAAGAAAGGATTAAGTTGAGGGAGCTTTCGAGAGATTTTGAAAGGAAATTGAGGGAGATTGAAAGCACTTGGTTTGATAAACTGGGAGATTATGCTGGTAGTGTTGAATCCCTGGCTAACAGGTTGCAGGCTATTGAGGAGCAGGTTAAGCATTTGAAGGAAGTGAAAGCCAAATGTAATGTGGCAGCTCCTCCTGAACGTACTCCAACTGTTGAAGAACAAAATGTTGAAGATCAAAATGTTGAAGAACAGGATGCTTTGTAAGATTTAAGTTTTCCATTAGCACGTGGCCTAAATTCTGTTAACTACTAGTTCAATGCTGCAGATTGTTTATGTTTATAATGTACAGAGCTCTATTTTGAAACTGAATCCATCACCTAAGATAATTGTTACGCTAGAAGTGTGTGAAATCAAGGTTATTTTCTCTACTTTGCCTATCTTAGCTGTTCTTGATTAGTTTTAGTATTCAACCTTTGTACTTTTTGCACATTTTGTGTATGTATAGGTTAGAAGTTCTGAAGTTTGAGATGGAAAGTATTATCTTTAGGAAGAAATGTTGTGCTAAAACAGCACTGACTAGGTAAAAAGAGATTTTCTTTGATCTTTTGCATGATTAGTTAGCCAATTTTAATGCCTAGGCTTTAACCCAAATCCCACGTAGCTGCACGATGTTGTTTTATGGTCTCCATGGCTGCACCCAACATTCCTCTAGTCCGATTTCAGGCTGCATGCTTTGTGGATCATAGTAATTGTTTTTGAGTAGTAAACTACTGCTTCCTATTTATAAGTAAAAAACATACTGCCTGTCAAAATAATGTCATCCAGTTTTGCATTATGCATCTATGCAGAAATTGCTGAAGATACTTTTCATTCTTTGGAAGATCTTTTCTTTGTTTGACGGTATTATCTACGTCGTTTCTTGAATACCGAAAGAAATTCTGATCTGATGCTTTATAACCCCAGCTAAATTTAGGGGAGTTAGCATTGAAAATAGAACACTTAGTAATATCACTGTCCAATGTACACATCTGTGTGAATAACTGAATATTCATGTGTAACAACATTTCAGAAAAGCCAAGCCCTAAACACAGTCTGCTAATAGGTTTTCCGCAGTCAACGGAATATTTCTCCAGGACTGCACCTTTTTTCGGCAGGGTCCCAATCTGTTTTTGACAGTTTTGTTTTTAAACCATAGGAAGAAATTCCAAGCCGAGCTAAGTTCTTAATTACATGAATTGCTTTATCATTTGAGGAGTTTATCATTTGATCATTTTATATATATTTTTTCCTCTTCACTTTGGAGACTGATTCCTGAGGAGTTTATCATTTGATCATTTTATCATTTTACATGCTTGGTTACTTTAGAGGTCCAAAATGAATTATTTGAATTCGTGAGGTTTTCTCTCGCATACAATATGATTGATGAGTCATGTGAGATGTGACTTGAGGGCTACAAGCAGAGTGACATGGGGATATTGCTTTCAATACACTTTGAACCTCTGTTTGATGCATGTAAGAATGAATTTTCACGTTATATGAACCCATGTGCTGACTTTCGGCTTGGCATGGCCAAAGAGTAAGTGTTGACCCGGAACAAGCCGTCCTGAACTCCTGATGTCATATCAGTGATTCGTAAAGTTTGGCACGTGACCACGTATGACGCTTCAGTATTTTGGGAGGGGTTTGTTGACAACCAAGGCAATTATGGATAAAATTGTGGCGTAATCACTTGTATTGGTTTATAAAATTTATTAGTGTCTGTAAAGTTAAAATACATTGTAAAACCTTGAACCACAAGAAACTAGTACCGTGTCCAAAATTTTGTCATGCTGCTAAAATATTTGGAGTACTGTGTATAAATATGTTCCAAAGGCGACAAGTATTTGTGAATGGATACTAATGACCTTTACCGCACCTCAATTTTTCCTCTTTCTTTTCATTTGGGTGGAAGTTGGACTTGCTTTTAGCAGTTGTTCTATCCTTCTCTCTTTTCAGTTTTCACCAACTTCTGGCGCTTTGTCCCTTGCTTGTAAACAAGAGGAGGAAATTTAATTAGATTAACATTGTAGCCTTGGAGGCATGGAAGTTTGGTTAATGAGCTCGTGCCACGGGTTGAACTAGCAGATATCATGGTAGACATTAGAGTGCTTAAAAATCTTGTTGGAATCAATTTGATTTTCTATTTGGAAAACTCAAATCATAGCTTGGATAAAAAATTAGGATTAGATTTAGGAAACATTTAATTTGCAATAATATAGGCTAGAAAAATTATAGGAAGACATTCAATTCATAGTTTGGGCAAAACGGAAAGCAACATTTTGACAAAGAGAGGAAGGGGGTTGTGGCTTTAAAGAACAGAATAGAGAGGGTCTTGGCTTAGAATCATAATGATGACACCGTTGTGGTAGCGACGTGGTGGCGATCAGAATGGAGAGGGTTGTGCTAAAGATGATAAAGAAAGTGGTATGGCTGCACTGGGTATTGCCATATTGCTGAGGTGGTGGTGTATGTGGGTGGTTATGGCAAAGAAAAGAATGGACGTGTTGGCCTGTTGGGTGTTGGTGAAGTCACAAAGAACATGTTCAGGGGTCTTTACCGGAAAAAAGAAAAAAAAAACCCTTAAAATTCAAAATTTAGATTGATATGGAGGAGATGCATCGTTGTCCACTCTACTAATAATCATTTAGGGGAAGAAGTAGCTAAATTATAAGGTCGCATCTAATATGTTTCAGTGCCAACTTGGTACATCTAATGTTGAATATTTGTTTCAATAAAAATATTTATTTTTGGGTAACAAAATTACCGGAGTCCAAATATGATGTTCAAATTCCAAGTACTCAATAAATAACTATTTTTCTTTTTATTTTTATTTTTAGAAAATAAACTAAAAGAAATTATTCTAGGAAAAGATATTGCCCTAATATTAGCAGAAAATTGAAGAGAAATCACTCTAAGAAGTGAATCATAAACAATTAAGTAAAGAATTGGGATGCATCCAAGTTTAACCTATCTGTTTGCACATCCATTTCTTTACTTAAACACATGATTAACCGACAACTTAGTTAGCAAAGTCTGGATCGCTGCTACAAGAGGAAAAGCTGCATGAGAGTTGGAAAAACTCTAAAGCTATTATAGAATTTGTTTCTACTTATATGTTGATATATCCTCATTGAGAAACAATAAAGTAGTCAAAGTGATTGAGAAATTATCCAAATTCACACTAAAGGCTGCGAGAAAACTACCATGGTGATCTCGGAGGATGCCACTGCAAGCCGTCGTTCCCAAGCTATTAATAGATCCATCTGTGTTGATCTTTATCCAATGATCCGGTGGAGGACGCCAAAAAATATGAGTAATAGATAATTCAACCACTTCAACTTTACTCTTACTCAAACATTTCCATCGAGAACTCATTATATTCTTTGGCCAAACTCAAGTTTCGATGGAGGCACGAATTCTCAGATTGTAGTTCAATTTCTCAATGCTGATATCAAATGTTGCAACAGGCTATAGCAAAGAATATGGGCGACAGAACCTCGTAGAAGTTTCCTTCAGATTGTTATCAATCCATTCTAGGAGCTATGAGATTCCAACTCCAATGGTAGTAGAGACATCCACTACTATTAGATTCAGTGTCCACAAAATTTAATAGATTGTTTACGTAAGGGATCCAATCATCCAATGATCTTTTCAAAAAAAAGTCCAGTGACAATCTCCAATCCTCTAAATCGGGTTTTGATCTAATTTCTTCCAATTTTGACAAATTCTTTGCCAAACATTTGACGGTAAAAATGAGATTTTTATTCCAACACTTGTATATGATTCAGACATACAAAGATTTTTTATCTGTAACTAAATGCCAAACTAACTTCAGCAGGAAATTAAAATTTTTTTTTTTGGAATTTACAAACCTTTTCCAGTTCAAAAAAAAAATTAATGTTTCTCTTATTTGCTGAGCCATTTTAAATAAAATTATGACAATAATATGTATTTTATTAGTTTTTTATTTTCTACATTAACAACTTTCAGAAATTATATAAAAATAAAGTTATATGGAAATAACCATTCTATTTGGTTATAGAGAATATGTTAACTTGAAACATTGTAAATAGGCATTTTGGAACCTCGGTTAAAAACTTCACCATGTACAACAACAATAATTGATTCAACTGAATATTTACACTTCCATTTTTTCTTTTAAATCTTTCCAATCAATGTGTCAAATTAAGATAATTACATAACCATGAAAAACAGTAATTATAATAATGTAAAGTACAAACAAAACTCAAAGAGGAGCCAACAACACTTCAATGACATACCCTCCTTTCATCCATCCCAACACAAACCCACCACCACTACTCTTTGTTTTCCAACTTGGAATTGAAGAACACCAAAAATAATTAAATTACCCAAAAAAAAAAAAAATCAAAGACAATAACAAATACATTTAAAAACAAGTAAAAAATAAACTGAAAGAATCTCCGACATATACCTCCCACCTTCTTTCTCTCTGTTTGATGCCACTAGTGCACATGTGTTTCCCTGCATTCCAATCATGCATCTTTGAGTGGTCCCATTTTTTATTTTTTATTTTCCTCTCTTTAAAAAGTAAAACACATCACGTGACTCCTCAGCTTTGATAGCAAAAGCTTACCACCACCATCACCAACATGGCCTCACCACTCATAAATTGTGATACTCTAAAAAAATTTTTATAATTGTATTTATATAAAAAATTTTAACTCTTAGATGATAAATTATAAGATTAAATTTTGATATATTATGAAAATATATGACAAAATAAATTAATCATACTATTATACAAAATATTTTTGACATCTTCGTTTAAATACCTCCCAAATCATAAATCATCATAATTATGTTATATGATATATAATGTGACCCCCTTCTCAATTCTCTCATTTTTTCTTACTTTCTTTCCCATCAATTCAGTTACCCTAATAAAAATTCTCACCACCCTCACTACCCAACAGTACGTGACACCATTCAATTCAATTATATCACAATAAGTCACAATTTTTTTCCTCTTTTTTTCCCCCCTTTAAATTTCAATAATTTCACCTCATTTTTTCTTTCTTTTTTGGTACTATTATTCCTTCCTCTTTGAATAAAATAAAAGAAAGAAAGAAACAAAGAATCACTCACACTGTACACTAGCTATACCTAGCTACCCTTGATCAATGTAGTACTAATAATAAGGTGAGAGTCTTGTATTGGGTAGGGTTTTTTTTTTCCACCTTTTTATTATTATTTTTTTATTCAAACATTGATAAGCTGTTCCTTTTCATTATTCTGAGTATCACAACGTGGTCTTGTCGAAGATGGAGATATTGAAGGTGACACTGTGGCTGAAGCAATTTCCATATTCTTCTTCACGTTTAGTTGGTGATACACTTGCCTTAGTCTTTCTATCTCCCTTTTCAGTGCTTCTTGGTGAGCTACATTTTTATGTAATAAATTAATGAGATTATATAATTAATTAATTTCAAGCTTTGCTAAGAAGAAAAAATATATATTCGCATGCATATTCTTAAAAAAAATTTCTTTGAAATCAACAATTTTTAATATTTTTAATAATTATTTGATCATTATAAATATTAAATTATCTTTAATAAATAAATTTTACTAATTTATGTATACAAATTTTAAAAAAAATGAGTAAATATAAATTATATTAATTTATATATATAATTCTAATAAATATAAGTATAAATTATATATTTTTTAAATATAAAATTTTTATAAATATATGTGTAAATTATTATTGATTAAATACTAACAAAAAAATATAATATTTACTAAGAATATAACATTGGTCTGATCTTAAATGCATACTCTACATTTTTTTTTTGGTGACTCTACAATGTATATTTTTAAAATATCTACAATTGTTACTCTCTTCTTTCTTCTTAATTTTCTTGTGCACAAGTCATACTACCTATGGAGACAAGGGCACGTGATATGGCACACTGATTTAAAATATGAGTGGCAATGTGGCATGCAAATCACTTTTAACTAAAAGTAATGCAACTGTTTAATTTGGTTTCATAATTAACATGTTTATCCCTTATAAAGTCACTAAATAATATTTAATTTATCAATCATGTTAAATATATATTCTATTAAATTATTAAAATTAATTATATATTATTATAAAATATATATTAAAAATAAATTAAATAATATATATTTATACATAAATATATAATAATTAATTTTAATGTATAAATAATATTTTTGTTAAATTATGAATAATTTCAACAAGAAAATGTCCGCAACAGTAAGCAACTTCTGTTCTCATTACTATCGTTAGTTCCGGAAGATGACTAAGGTTCGTTTGAAAATTTTAGAAGTAATTTTTTTTTATTTTTGATTTATGAAAAGTAATAGTATTAATGTATGTTATAATTTTTAAAATTAAATTATAATTTTTTAAGAAATTATTTAGGAATTTATAGAGAAGTTAAAAAAAATGACTTCTCTCATAATACTTCTACTTTTTATCATATTTTTATAAAATAAACACTTTTAAAATTAAAAATCTAAACACAAAATAATTTATTTATAAGTTATTTTTAACAGAGTCATTTATTATTTAAGTTATTTTATCAAAAAAAGTTTAATTAAGTTGGTTACCCAAACTGGACCTAATACTCTTTATTAACTCTAGTTGTGGTATATATCTTTATCTACTTTTTTAAACTCTTTTTTATTAAATAAATTTTTAAATTAACCTTTAAAATTTTTTTATAAAATATTTAAGTTGTTAATAAATTGTTATTACTCTAAAACTTTTTAAACGAATTAATCCCTCTTAACAAGAAGGATTAATTTGTCGTGCAGAATGACTATGCGAATATTATCCAAAAATAAAGAATATTGATTTCGCTCAAACCAAGCTACAAAGGAACCTGAATATATATTAAAAGAGAGATAAAATTAAAGAAAAATATATGGAGTCACTCTAACGCTAAAAACGTCTTTTTATAAAGATATTTTTTAATAATTAAAATTTAATACATATAATTGATTAAATTGTATTATTTTTATCAAAATTAGACTAGACAAATTGATTTGACCAAAAAATAATGAGTTAAATCTTGAATTGATCTAAATTAATATTATTTTTATAAAAAATTATTACAATACCCTATTATAAAAAATGACTAAAAAACTTCTATTATATATATTAATTTTAAAAATCCTAAATTTTAGTCATTTATTTTTCTATTATAGGATTAGGATTTAAAATTTTTAAAATTAAATATATATATATATATATATATATATAAAATAAGAGTATTTTAATCATTTTCTATAATAAAAATATTATAGTCATTTTTTATAAAAAAAATAATATTTAGACCAGTTCAAAATTTGATTCACCATTTTTTTGTTAAATCAATTTATCTAGCTTAATTTTGACAAAAATAACATAATTTAATTGATTATATATATTAAATTTTATTTACTGAAAAACATCTTTAAAAAAAGACGTTTAAGACGTCTTTATCCGAGTGGTTCCCAAAATATATTGCCCCTAAAATTTCTCTATTTAGCAAACATTTCTCTAATTCTCCCTTCCCCATTACTTATTAGTTAACCAACTTCAGTTTTTATTCCATTTATTTCTAGTTTATCATGGTCTTAGACTGTTTAAATTAAACAAGATTGCAAGATTCTCTTATTTACATGCTTAACTCGTGTTTTATATTTATCTAATTGTTGTCCTGAAGCTAATGCACACTATAATCCGATGGAGAGAAATGTACATGCACATGCACATGCATCTCTAATTATTGATACAGAGACGATATTCGAATTCTGTATACTTCACACATGGTGGTCCAATAAAATTAGATATGTAAAACTAAAAGGAAAAGTCTAGGGGGCCAGCAGTTTTATTGAATTTTGGCCAGCATGTAACCAGCAGAAGAAGATGAGCCATTGGATGAAATCTCATACCAATCTCACACCATCAAATCATCATTGATGGCTAACAATCACAAAAATTGCTGGCCCCCTAGCATTGCTCAAACTAAAATTACCTCTATAAAACTGGTCCCTAGCTTTTCCACTTTTGGAAGATGCAAAAGTAACCCTCAACAATAGAAAATAATAACTAAGAGCAATTAATTATTCTTATCCCCCAACCTTAGCTCCTAAGTGCCAATTAGTCAATAGTTTAAGCATTAATTACGTAGAGAAATGAATAAACAATAGTAGTATAGCATCTTGGAGGATACTATGAAGGTAAACTAAAAGAGAATACGTAAAGCAATTACCATCTTTGAAGATCTTGTCCTGTGCCAAAGCTGCGATTCTTTGCTTGAGAGCACTGTTATCAACATTTAGAAGCAAACGTTGGTGATCCAAAAATGCCACCCGCGGTGATAATACTGAAACTTCCGCCTTCATTCGTAATTAAACACCAATATAATTATTATTGTAACAAATTAATCTATGATGATATGTACCAAAAGAATTACAATGATGATGGAATTAATTTTTTAACGTACCTGTAATGAAGTTACACTGCGCTCAAGCTCTGATATGTGTTGCAGCTTCCTCACTCTTGATCTTTGTGCTGATTGTCTATTAGCCAAAATCCTGTTCGTATAAAAAAAAATAATTAAATCAAGATTAGAATCAGAGGAAATTAAATTAACAAATAATAATAATGTACTTAATTAGTTTCTAACAAGGTACATTATTATGAACAATAATTAATAATCCATATTAAACACTAACTAATAACACATTATCCATTTGCAGCTTTATTTAATTAAAGCGATGAAAGAATAGAATTGTAATATTTACCTTTTTACCCTCTTGGGGTCTGTAATTTTTTCACTGGAATTTGTAGTAGCAGCATTTGCATTGGAGTTATTATTGTTATTCTTACTGCTATCATCATCATTATCCTGAGCTTTATTATTGCATTGGCTTTCATCTTCATCGGATTCCACCTTCACTTGTTGCTGATCATGATGATCATCATCATCCTTATTGATCTCTTTGTTGTTTGTGTCTCTCTCATTATCGTTGATGCTATCATGATCGGAAGAACTAGAAGGATTCGATGACGTCGACATTGTCGCCGGCGGCGGCGGCGGCGGCATCGTCATCATATTCATGGAGTTGTTAGTGTTGTTATCACCGCCGGAAACTACCTCATCACTGAACATGTTCATGAATTGATAATCATCAAACCTCTCAAACTCGTCTTCGCCGCCGTCGCCGTTGCTGCTGCTGTGGTTAATGTGCCTGGGCGATTCCACGAAAATGGAGTCGCTCATGGACCGTCGGTGGGCCCCGCGCCTTGCCGACGAGAAGTCCAGAAACTCGTCAACCCAGGAAGGGTTTTGCTGCTGTTGTTGGTTTTGGTGGCGGTTTGTGTTTGTTGAAATGCTTGTGAGAGAAGGCATCTTTTGGTGATGATGATTTTGATTTGATGAAAACTCAGGCCAATTATTACTTGCCATGTTTGGAATCTTTGGCGGCAATTGTGCCATTTTGCCAATGAAATGGATTTGGAAGATGAAAGGATTTCACTCTTGAATCTTGATAATAATAATAATAAACAAACTTCTTTAGCTGCAAAAACTTTCCAATTCTATATCTATATTTAGTTGCAAATATTTGTGTGTGATGATAGGCACTTGAGAAACCAAAGATGGAAGGAAGAAGGAGAGAAAGAAGTGAAGAAAGGAGCTTCTTCTAAGAAAGCCTTTATATATATATAAAGAAATGTTTATATTTATTACTGAGAAACCAATAGGAGGGGAATGTTAGAGGGAGAAAGAAGAATCAAAGGTTGAGAAGAGAAAGAAGATTGCAACAACAACAATAACAAAATAACTAAATCACACATAACCACCATCATCAACTTCTTTTTCTTTTTTTTCTTTTAGATATGCATAGTAGTAATAATCATCATCTCTAATTAATTATTTAATTTTCTTTTCTTTTTTAAAATCCCAATAAATCTCTGGGGGTATCTGCATCTATGTGTTTGTGCAGTGGGGTCACATGGGAGAGAGAGAGAGAGAGATTAAGATTGGGACAGCTATGAACAGCTGTTTGAGGAGAAAGGGTTTGGGTCTCCTCAACTCAACGGCATTACTGGAAAGTCGCCAGTGGTTAATGCTTTAATAAATAAATAAAATAACTATATATAAATTATTTAATTAATAAAAAAATAAATAAATAGGTATTTACTATATAGTGGGAATCATCCACCACGTGCCATTGTGACCGTCTCTTTAGTGCCATCACCCTTATAATAATAGTCCCATTATTTTTTTTTCTAACTTTACACCATTTCCTCATTTTTATTTTAATTATAGACCATAGACCATAGTCTAAATTTTAACCAATTTCAACGCGATATTCTATTTTTTTCAACGTTATAATTACTTTGAAATATTCAGTTAATTCGTTACCCTACTCGGTAGAATTGTTATTTAACTAATTTGATTAGTCTATGGTCCAAATTAAACTTTGGCACACGGTAAAATGTTGGGAGTTATGCATGTAACAGAGAGGAAGATAATGTGTGTGTGAGAGAAAGCAGTAGAGAAATTTCATAATAACCAAATGTAGGTAAGTATGTTTGTAAAGGATAGTTTTTAAGTTGAACTAGCAATAATTGAAACGATTAATTGATTACTGGTTAATTGTATGATTTGTTTATGCTCAAGTAACATAAAATTATGTCAACGAACTCTAGTTTAAATGATATATAATCTCTCTATCTTCACTTAAAAGTTTTGAATTCGAATTTTACTTTTAATTTAAAAAAAATATAAAAAATATCAAAGTTTGAATAATATATAAAGTAATACACTCAACTAATAATAATTTAGCACTTCATTTTATTTTATTGATCTTTCAGAAATGATCGTGTTTTTGGGTTATGGATTTGATCGGTTGGTCAAATTGGGTTTGATAATTCGTCGAGTGGGAAGAAGAATAGTACAATAGTAGGGGTAATTAGATTAAAGATAGAAACAAAATCAGGTAACTGATTTTAATGAATGATGTCGACGATCTATATGAAAATTTTAAAGAATTGATGTCTACACTGAAACTTTTTTTCTTCTAAAAAACAAGGATGCCAACCACACACTTGAGCAGCTTAATGATTAGTTAAGATGTGAATCATGTGGTTTTGTGAACTGAGAGAAGAACAAAGGTCATGTGCTTAAAAGGTTTCGATCAGGCACGAATCTAAAAAATTTTGATAATAAAAACGAAATATATCTATTATAGTAATAATTTTTATAATAAAAATATTACATTTATATAAAAAATTAGTTATCAAATTATATTATTTATTATAAATTTATATATAAATACATATATTATTTAACTTATTTTTAATGTGTATTTTGTATTTTAAAATTTATTTTGTACAAATAATTATTTTATATATACATAGTATAATTGTTGTTATAATTATATTTTATTATTATAAAATATGATTAAATTTTAAATATATAATTATAAATTAAATTACTAAAATAGTAATTTAAATAATAACATAATTTAAACTTTATTTTTTTATATTTCATATTTTGAAATCTTGACAATATAATTAAAATGTCTTTTTTTTTTTGTATATGTCGTTAAATAATCATTTAAAACTCAATTTTCATATACAATTAGCTCTTGATGATATTCATAGTTGAAAAAGTTCATTCAATTAGTGTAGTTATTATAAAAAAAACTAAAGTTAATTTTAAAAGAAGAAACACAATTGGATAGATAATATTCTTTTGAGTCGATTTTTAAGAAAAAACACCAATCTTATTTAAATTTAAAAATTGATCATTATAATGGACATCTAATATGAAGTTCTCAAATTGACTATCAAGTGTCGAAAGTTGAATAAAAAATTATTGTGAGGTCAAATTTAATAATTTAGTGGGAACAAATAAATATTATTGTTATTATATACTATTCAATAAAATTTCAAATTATAGTAGGGGTACTTGCCCCACACCTAGAGAAGTGGATTGGTCCCTGGTTCTATTTCACTTTATTTTTGGTAATTTTGATAGAGTGTCAAATCAAATTCGTATCAAAATTTTAATTCAAAGAGCATATACTCTTCTTAGAGAATGAACTCGACTCGAGATTTACTTAATATATGTGTCGAATGATTCTCGTACATAAAAATTGAGTCAAATAATGTAGATGACAATAATAAATGAAATACAAAAAAGATAAATGAAACTTAAAATAGATAAAATTCGAAATCAAAAGAAAGTAAAATGCTTTAAGAAAAGAAGAATAAAATACTCAAAGAAAAGAAATAAAAGTATAATAAATTGAAAATTATCCAGACATTCACATGCACTTACATTTTATAATTCTTTTTAGCATCAATCTTACTTGGATTTTACATAATTTTATATGATGATAAAGTGTTTAGAATGAAGTCATTTAACTCTTCTAAGTTTTTCCTATAAATAGATCACAAAGGTGAATTGCAGAATATTTTTCTTTTGTCACGATCTAATTTTCTCTTTTTCTCATATTCTTACAACTCACGACCTTGTCTTAACTGTGAAGGACTTTGTTCTTCAAGATGAATATTCCACGTCTTTACTTTTATCTTAACCACAATATTTTTTCACCTTCTTTATTTATCACGAGCTAAATGATTTTCTCACGTATTATTAAAAAATTTCGACCTCTGCTTTTTTTTCCGACTCGACTTGTGTCTCTCTCACACACACGCATGCATGTACACACATACGCGCACACAGACACACACAGAGTAAATACCCAACTCGACCACACACTTAATTAGAGTGAATACCCAACTTGATTTTTGATAATTTTTTTGAAGGGACTACGAGACCCTCAAACAAAAAAAAGTACCCTTTCTAACTCCCGATCTTTACTTTTACGAGACCGATTAGTTTCTATATCAATGATAAAAAAATATTAAAAGATGGCTAATCAATTTCATAAAAATAAAGATGAGGAGTCGAAAAAAATATATTTTTTATTTAAATTTTTTATTATTATTAACTGTTATAATCATTTAATTAATTAGCTAAGTGGAGTGTTTGTTTAATAAAAATAGGAAATTACATTCTTTACGTCCCAAAAATTTGTAAATTTACTAACTCACTTATGTTTGAATTTAATTTTTTTGTTGGTTAATTATTCACTGAAAAATTAGTTCTCTCATTGGAGCATTTTTTTTTAAAAAGATTAAATAAACTCTTTTAAAATAAAAAAGTTAATAAAGTGATAAAAGAGAGAGGTAATCACTTTTAAATTAAGAGTGTATAAATTATATATGATAAAAGTTATAAATTTAATAGTAATTAATTTTTTTTATTTTACTAATTTTAGAAGATTAAATTATTTTTTAAAATACAGAAAAAATATATTTAAAATATAGACATCATTTATTTATTGAGTACACTTTTAAAGTAATACTTAAAAAGTCACCAAAAAAAATTAATACTTAAAAATTTTATTACTAATAAAATAATCTCAAAAGATATAAACTATAAAAAATCCTCTAAAAATAGTTAAATCTGACAAAAATAATTATTCGTCAAGTAACTTTCTTTCTGTTATTAAAAGATGTTGAGTTGATAATAAATTTAATAAGATGGCAAACATAAAACGTGACATGACAAGTGTTTATCATAAACCACAAATCCTAATTCCAATTTGTTACCAATTCTTTGGCATGAGTTGCGCATTGGTCTTGGAGATTTGATTGAGACGGCGTGCACATTGCCTGCACCTCCAACATTGCTGTTAGTACTAAGTTAAAGTATGCATAGTCGTTGGTGGTGAACCTCATGCCTCCTCTCTTTTGGCATGGTACCCAATAATAATGATAATAATAATACAAAGAGACGGTTGGCAAAAGAACTGAATAATTGTATGTAATTATGTATGTATATATGTATGTATGTATGTAGTACACAAGTGTTGTTAACGAGGAGGACGTTGTTTGGAGGGCAGAAATTGGCGGTCATGACAACAGAGACATGTATGAATTTACCTTGGACAACCACACCTAGATCTTGACTTTTTTATTGTGAAAGATTTTCAAAAAATTTATATTAAATTAAATTTAAATATTTAAACTTTTTAATAAATTTTGTATATTGGATATTGTTGTAATCTTTTATTTTTTTTACTTTTAGTTAAAATTATTTGTTTTAATTTAGAAATTTGAAAATTTAAAAACAAATATTTTAAAAAATTTTTTATTGGATATTGTTGGACTTTATTTTATTTTTATACTTTTAATAAAAAAATTATTTTTTAGTTTAAAAATTAAAAAATACAAAAATAAGTTTTATAAAATTTTATAAAATATTTTTTATTTTTTTATTCACCGGATAATGTTGCATCCGGAGCACGACGCTCGGACTCTTGACTTTTTTGCCGTTGAACTTCTTAAAAAAATTTAGAATAAATTAGATATAAAAATTTAAATTTTTAATTTTTTATGTTTATTGGATATTTTAGGAATTTTTATTCTTTCTAATTTTATTAAAAAATTATTATTTTTATTTTGGAAATTAAAAAATTAAAAAAATAATTTTACAAATATTTTATTTACTAGATATTGCTAGACTATAATTTATTTTTCTACTTTTATTAAAAATTTTAATTTTTGGTTTAAAAATTAAATATAAAAAATTTAGTTTATAAAATTTTAAATTTTTAAATATATTTTTTTGTTTTTTATTCACCGAAAAATGCTGCACCCGAACCACGACGTCTGGACCCTTGACTTTTTTATTGTTTGATATTTTCAAAATTTAGAATAAATTAATTTTAAAAAATTAAATTTTTGAAATATTTTATTTTTCTATTTTTTATAAATTTTTTTTTGTAATTAAGAAATTTAAAAATTCAAAAAAATAATTTTACAAATTTTTTGTTAATGGATCTTGCAGGACTTTATTTTATTTTTCTACTTCTAATAAAATATTTAATTTATTAATTTAGAAATTCAAAAATATTTATTTTATTTTTTCATTCACGGAATAATGTCTCACTTGGACAACGACACCCAGATCCTTGACTTTTTTATTGCTGAACATTTTCAAAAAATTTAGATTAAATTAAATTTAAATATTTAAACTTTTTTAAAAAAAAATTTATTGGATATTGTTGTAATCTTTTATTTTTTTATATTTAGTTAAAATTGTTTGTTTAATTTAGAAATTTAAAAATTTAAAAACAAATATTTAAAAAATTTTTTTATTGGATATTGCTGGACTTTATTTTATTTTTATACTTTTAGTAGACAAAATTAATTTTTAGTTTAAAAATTAAAAAATACAAAAATAAGTTTTATAAAATTTTATAAAATATTTTTTATTTTGTTATTCACTGGATAATGCTGCATCCGGAGCACTACGCTCGGACCCTTGGCTTTTCTACTGTTGAACTTCTTCAAAAAATTTAGAATAAATTAGATATAAAAATTTAAATTTTTAATTTTTTTTGTTTATTGGATATTTTTGAAATTTTTATTCTTTCTAATTTTATTAAAAAAATTATTATTTTTAATTTGGAAATTAAAAAATTAAAAAATAATTTTACAAATATTTTATTTACTAGATATTGCTAGACTATATTTTATTTTTCTACTTTTATTAAAAATTTTAATTTTTTGTTTAAAAATTAAATATAAAAATTTAATTTATAAAATATTAAATTTTTAAATATATTTTTTGTTTTTTATTCACTGAAAAATGCTGCACCCGAACCACGATGTTCGGACCATTGACTTTTTTATTGTTTGTTATTTTCAAAATTTAGAATAAATTAATTTTAAATAATTAAATTTTTGAAATATTTTATTTTTATATTTTTTATAAAAAAATTTTTGTAATTAAGAAATTTAAAGATTCAAAAAAAATAATTTTACAAATTTTTTGTTAATGGATCTTGCAGGACTTTATTTTATTTTTCTACTTCTAATAAAAGATTTAATTTACTAATTTAGAAATTCAAAAATATTTATTTTATTTTTTCATTCACGGAATAATATCTCACCTGGACAACGACACCCAAATCTTTGACTTTTTTATTGCTGAATATTTTCAAAAAATTTAGATTAAATTAAATTTAAATATTTAAATTTTCTTAAAATTTTTGTTTATTGGATATTGTTGTAATCTTTTATGTTATAACTTTTAGTTAAAATTGTTTGTTTTAATTTAGAAATTTGAAAATCAGAAAACAAATAATTTTAAAATTTTTTTATTAGATATTGCTGGACATTATTTTATTTTTCTACTTTTATTAAAAAAATTATTTAATAGTTTAAAAATAAAAAAATACAAAAAAAAGTTTTATAAAATTTTATAAAATATTTTTTATTTTTTTATTCACTGGATAATGCTGCATCCGGAGCATGACGCTTGGACCCTTGACTTTTTTACTGTTGAATTTCTTCAAAAAATTTAGAATAAATTAGATATAAAAATTTTAATTTTTTATTTTTTTTGTTTATTGGATAATTTTGGAATTTTTATTCATTCTAATTTTTTTAAAAAAATTATTATTTTTAATTTGAAAATTAAAAATTTAAAAAATAATCTTACAAATATTTTATTTACTAGAATTGCTAGACTATATTTTATTTTTCTACTTTTATTAAAAATTTTAATTTTTAGTTTAAAAATTAAATATCAAAAATTTAATTTATAAAATTTTAAATTTTTAAATATATTTTTTTGTTTTTTATTCACTAAATAATGTTGTGATGACAAGTCATCTTATGCTAGCTTTTCAAGCATTTTTCACTTGTTTCATTAGGTTTTATGCACTTTCTTGGATTATAAGTAAGTGATTTGGAATGGATTTGCATGGTTTTATTGAATCAATCAACCACCCTTTATTTGACACAAAATCATGATGTTTAAACTAGAATTAGTTGGTTTTTGAATGATTTATAAATCTTGTGAATTTGGTGATACTCTGATTGGTTATTTTGATTTCTTGTAGGTGAAGAAAAGAAGAAAACAAGAAAGCGTAGCCCAAAGAAAACAAAAGCATGGCACACCAAGTGAAGCAGAGGCATGGCGCTCACTAAGTGAGCGTAGCGCTCTCTATTTGAGCGCTAGACAAAGGCCAAGGGAGCAAGGCCTATGGCGATGAGTGAAAAGAGTTAACTGAGTGCCCAAGGAAGCAAGCAAAATCAATAGCGCTCAGTTAACTAAGTTCACTTTATCGTGGGTCTCCTCAAAGAAAATCAAGGTGCAATATTTGGTAGTGGCCTCACTAAGTTTCGAACCAAGCACTTGAGAGACAAGAGGAGCGCTACTACAAGGCTTGGGCAAGAAAAATAAGCCAAAATGGCTTAACAAGGATTCGAACAAGGGAGCTCACACTCAAGGCAAAGGCGCTACAAGGAATGGCACAAAGGGGCGCTCAGTTATTTTGTTTCACTGAGCGCTAAGTGCTTTACAATAGGTGGCACCAAATTGCTTCATCAAGGGCTCGAAGGTGGAGTCCCTTTCAACACAAATGGCGTTGGGTTAACATACTTCACTGAGCACTAGTGTAAAGGAAATGGGCATGAAATGGGAAGGCCAATGCTCGAAGTTGGGAACCTCATTAACAAGTAAAGGGGCGCTCGGTTAAGTGCCTTAACTTAACGCTATGAGGGGCTGCACTATGAAGGAGCTTGGCACGCTACAAGAATTGAAGGCTGGTGCGCAACAAAAGTTGGGAGGGCCAAAAGCATTGAGTGCTCAGTTAAATAACACAACTGAACGCTTCCCTAGAGCTGCACCTGGTCCAAAAATCAAATTAAATTCAATTTTTCACCAAATTAAAATGCCCACTCCAAATTATAAAAACCCAAAAATAAGAAGTGTATAAATAAGAGTTAGTTTGATTTAGAGAGGACCTTTTGACACTTTTATTTTTCACCTTCTTTTCATTTTTTTAGTTTTACTTTTAGCTCACTTTTACAATTTTAGCTAGAAATTTGGGAATTGGGATAGAGAATTGAGTTCTCTTCCTCTTTGTTCTTTCTTCTGCACACTCTACTTTCTATTTTGAAATTTTGGATTGAGATTGAAGAAATTCTGTTTCATTCTTGATCTGAAATCCCTCTTGTTCTTCTGCTGCAAAATTTCAGTGAATTATGATTTGAATCAAAGTTCTCTTTACTGCTTTCATCTTTCTTTCTTCTGCAAATTGTTCTTTGTTGGATCAAGGAAGGAATTGAGATTTAGACTTGTTTTTTAGTCTCATTGAGCCCCTGAGATCTTCACTTGTTCTTTTAGATTTTGCAATTGAGTTTTCTTGCTGTTTTACTTTTTCAAGCAATTTTGCTTTTCTGTTTAGATCTGCTGAATTTCATTTCATCTTTTACTTTTCTGTTTGATTGCTATTTACATTCTCTTGTTTAATTTCTGAAATCCCAGCTCCCAAAGCCCCTTTATTATTCAAGCAATTTACATTTCTTGCACTTTAAGATTCAGTAATTTACATTTCTTGCAATTTAAGTTTCAGTCATTTACATTACTTGTTCTTTAAGATTCAGCTCTTTTACTTCTTCTGTCCTTTATTTTACTGTCAATTCTCCCCCTCCCTTTTACTTTCATGCAATTTAGCTTCTGTTGGATACAATTCACTCAATCATCAACTGTTTGCTTGACTAAATCAACCACCTAACTAAAATTTCTCAATCCTTCAATCCCTGTGGGATCGACCTCACTCATATGAGTTATTACTACTTGATGCGACCCGGTACACTTGCCGGTGAGTTTTGTGTTGGATAGTTTTCCACACATCAAGTTTTTGGCGCTGTTGCCGGGGATTGAATTAGATTGACAATGATTAAGTAAGGTGGTGGTCTAGATTAAGCACTTTTTCTTTGTTTTTGTTATTTTTCTTTGTTTTTTTACTAAGCTCACTAACTGTTTGAGACTTTGTCTCTGCTAACTCTAACTGCACTCAAGCTACAAGAGTGCTTCTGTGTATTTCTTGTGTTTGTTTGCATGTCACAGGCAAGAAGAGAGATCCCTAACTTTTGTGATCAAGATGAGAGGAAGGATCTGAGGAAGAGAATTAAGAGATGGAAGACAATCCACCTCAGAGAAGAGTCTTGGCTTCTTACACGTTTGCTAATCCAAGGCATTGTGGGAGTAGCATCCTTACCCCAAATGTCAATGCAAATAACTTTGAATTGAAACCCCAACCCATCACTTTGGTACAAAACAACTGCTCCTATGGCGGAAGTCCATTAGAAGATCCAAACCAGCATTTATCTACTTTCCTAAGGATCTGTGACACAGTAAAGTCTAATGGTGTGTATCTAGACACATACAAATTGTTGCTGTTCCCATTTTCATTGAGGGACAAGGCTGCTCAATGGTTGGAAGCCTTCCTACAGGGAAGCATCACTAGCTGGGATGATCTAGTGAGTAAATTCCTAGCCAAATTCTACCCACCTCAGAAGATTATCAAACTAAAGACAGAGGTACAAACCTTTATACAAATGGATGGAGAATCCCTCTATGAGGTTTGGGAGAGATACAGAGCCTTGATCAGAAAGTGTCCCCCTGAAATGTTTAATGAATGGGACAAGCTTTAGAACTTCTATGAAGCATTGACACTGAGAGCTCAATAAGCTTTGGATCATTCAACAGGAGGATCATTACAACTTATGAAGACAGCTGAGGAAGACCAAAACCTTGTGGACATAGTGGCGAACAATCAATATTTTTATGCTCATCAAAGGCAACGCCAACCAGCTTCCAAGAGAGGTGTCTTGGAGTTTGGAGGTGCTGACTCTCTCTTGGAACAAAATAAACAGATGCATCAACAAATTCAGCAATAGATGGAATTGATGGCCAAGAGAATTGAGCAAATTTCCAAAGTAAACACACAAGGCCAATCTCAAGTCTCACATGGATGGAATCAATCTAAAGAAGGCACTGGGACATTCAATTATGAGCAACAAAACCTTGAGAAGATGCAACACATGAATAACACCTCAAGTTCATTCCAACACAACTTCCATGGTGATGCACACAATCTATCCTGGAAGACTCATTCTAACTTGAGGTGGGGTGAGCACCAGAATCAAGGACAAAGGGATTTCAACTCTAACAGCTTCTGCAACACAAACAAGCACAACCAAACCCCTACTAACAACAACCATCACACACTATCACAAAACACATGCCTCCAACCCTACCACACTTCACAAACCCCCCAAAACAACATTTCCACACCTCTATTTAATCCACAAAACAACCTCCACCAACAATCATCATACCCCACACAGCCTCATCCAGAATCTCAAAGGATCTCCACTTTAGAAACATTAATGGAGAAACTCATCAAAACTCAAGAGATGGCCAGACAAGATCAAGAAGCAGCAAGAAAAGATCAAGCCATAACAAGCAAAAACCAAGAAGCTTCAATTAGAAATCTTGAGAGGCATATAGAACAAATGGCTAGACAAATTACAGAGATGGGTGAGAAGCAACAAAATGCATCCCCCAGTATCACTGAAGACCACCCAAGGAACAAAGTAAAAGCCACAAAATGGGAGGAGTGCAAAGCAATCACAGTAGGAAGTGGGAAGACTATGGGAAAAGAAGCCACCATTCAGGGAGGACACAATAGAGAAGTTCCACAAGAAGAGATAGAAGGGAAAAGTGAAGAGGATCAGAAAACCAAGAAGGCACAAATCTCAAAGGGAGATAAGAACATCCTTGAACCACAGCTACAAGAGAAGAAGGAAGGGGTGATGCCACATGTCCCCAAACTTCCATACCATTAGAGGTTCAAAAAAGAAAACGAGGATAAGCAATACTCAAAATTCCTGAACATCTTCAAGACACTCAGCATCAATATTCCTTTCTTAGAAGCACTTGAATAGATGCCATTGTATGCCAAATTCATGAAGGAAATGCTGACAAAGAAAAAGTCCCTCAAAGAAGGACAAATTGTTGAGATGACAAAAGAATGTAGTGCTATTCTCAAAAGAGAGTTGCCAGAGAAGAAAGATGATCCTGGGAGCTTTTATATACGTTGCACCATAGAAAACATAACAATTGAGAAATCATTCTGTGACCTTGGTGCAAGTATAAATTTGATGCCTTTGTCTCTAATGAGGAAACCCCAAATTTTTTAGATGAAATCCACACGAATACTCCTTCAAATGGCTGACAAATCCATTCAGCAAGCACTTGGAGTTATGGAGAATGTTCTGGTAAAAGTGGAGAGATTCCTTCTTCCAGCTGATTTTGTCATCCTAGATATGGAGGAGGACCCTGACACTCCCATCATTCTAGGGAGACCTTTCCTGGCTACGGGCAGAGCATTGATAGATGTTAAAAAAGGAGAATTGTTGCTAAGAGTGCATGATGAGCACCTAGCATTCCATGTTTTTAAAACCCTGTATGAGCCCACTCAAGAAGAAGGATGTATGAAGGATAAGGTCAGAGATCAGAACTTGAAAGAGGCATTCAATGAGTTAACTCCAAGGCTTCTAAAACCATGCTTGAAATAAGGAAAGATGGTGCAACAAACCAAAGAAGTCAAGGAGGAACTAAATCCAAAGCCCCCAGATGAAGAATCACCAAAGCATGAATTAATTTCTGAGAAAGAAAAGAAGAAGAAGCCAAGAGGGTGGAGAAACAAGAAGATCCCTAGTGAAGGCTTCTCACCAGGGGACAAAGTGGTGTTAAACACCCAACAAATAAAGGTGTCTCTACAATTATCTGAGTACTATACTGTGAACCGGATTCTTTCACTTGAACACCTAGAGATCATCAAAGAGGAGACCAGAAGGAAGTTCATGGTAAGAGGAGAGAAGCTAAGGCACTATGATTTTTAGCCTCCATGATCAAAGAATGAAGGATGTCAAGCTAGTGGCATTAAAAGAGCGCTTGTTAGGAGGCAACCCAACTTGAGGTAGTTTTCTTTTCATAGCTATTTCAATAAAAAGGTTGAGTAGTTTGGTCTGTATTGCAAGGAGATAAGTTTGGTGTTACACACCAAAACAATTTAAGGAAGAATGAAGGATGCTAAGTTTGGTGTTCCACCAAAATCTCATTTAAAAGCACATTTTCACCTTCTGCATAAATGGTTACTAGCTCCAAACAATCAGAGGAACTACTCAATCTCTTGCTGTTTGCTAGTTTTTGATTTTATTGCCTTTAAATTATTTTGGTGTGCAACACCAAACTTAACTCCTTGCAATACAGATAAAGCCACTCAACCTTTTTATTGAAATAGTTATGAAAAGAAAACTACCTCGGGTTGGGTTGCCTCCCAACAAGCGCTCTTTTAATGTCACTAGCTTGACATCTTGTTCTTTGATCATGGAGGCTGAAAATCATAGTGCCTTAGCTTTTCTCCTCTTACTGTGAACTTCCTTCCGGTCTCCTCTTTGATGATCTCTAGGTGTTCAAGTGAAAGGATCTGGTTCACAGTATAGTACTCAGATAATTGTGGAGACACCTTCATTGGTTGGGTGTTTATCATCACTTTATCCCCTGGTGAGAAGCCTTCAGTGGGGATCTTCTTGTTTCTCCATCCTCTTGGCCTCTTCTTCTTCTTCTCTTTCTCAGGAGATAATTCATGCCTTGGTGGTTCTTTATCTGAAGTGTCGAGGTTCACATCTGGGGGTTTTGGATCTAGTTCCTCCTTGACTTTTTTGGTCTGTTGCACCATCTCTACTTCTTTCAAGCATGGGTTCAGAAACCTTGGAGCTGACTCCTTAGTTGTCTTCTTTGAGCTATGATCTCTGGCCTTATCCTTCTTGCATTCTTCTTCTTGAGTGGGCTCATGTAAAGTCTTGAAGACATGAAATGCTAGGTGCTCATCATGCACTCTTAGCAACAATTCCCCTTTTTCAACATCTATTAATGCTCTGCCCGTAGCTAGGAAAGGCCTCCCCAGAATGATGGGAGTGTTAGGGTCCTCCTCCATATCCAAGATGACAAAATCAGTTGGGAGAAGGAATTTTCTCACTTTTACCAGTACATTCTCTACAACTCCAAGTGCTTGCTGAATGGATTTGTCAGCCATTTGAAGGAGTATTCGTGTGGATTTCAGCTCACAAATTTGGAGTTTCCTCATTAGAGACAAAGGCATCTAATGAATGGATTTTTGTGTGATCTAGAATTTTACTAATGAAATCTTGTTGCAAGTATAATTTCTAAACCAACAATAATCCTTTCATACAAAAATTTGGTTGTCACAAGTAACAAACCCCTATTCTAATAAACCGAAGTATTTAAACCTCGGGTCGTTCTCCCTAGGAATTGCAATGAAATGTTCTTGTTATTGGCTATGAATTATCTTTGGGGTTTTTGAGATAAAAGTCAGGAAATGTAAATTGCAAAAGAAATAAACTAATAACTAAGAAAGCTCTTGGCAAAGTATGAGAATTAGAAGTCCTATCCTAGCTATCCTTATCAATTGTGATGAGAATTGTTCATTACTCCCACTTAGTTAACCTCTAATCATGGAGGAAAGTCAAGTGGATGAATTAGCTTGATTCCGCAAATCCTAGTCTACTCATAATGAAAGACTAGCTTTAGTGGCATTCAAGTCAATTAGCAACTTCTAATTATCAATCAATAAAGGAAGTAGATAACTCAAGAGTTACTAATTACTCTACCTAAGCCAAGAGGAACAAAATCTAACTAATAACTAGAAGAGACATTTTAACAAACACATAGAAGGCAATGAAGGTGAACATCACTAATTGTAAGAATTAAAGGAACTAACAACTACCAAATGCAAATGAATTAACAACACAACAATCAACAACATCACAATTAACATGAGTTACCTCAAATTGTATTAAAAGAAAATATAAGAATAAGAGAGTATCAATTACAAAAGCTAGAAACAAAATAAGAGAAATTACAACAAGAGAAGAGAAGTAGAAAGAAGAACCAAGATGTAGCAATCATGAATTGAAGGTAGAAGTAGATGGAGACTTGAATTGAATCCTAGAATTATGAGATCCTAATCTAACCCTAATCCTAATCCTAAAGAGAAGGTAGAGCTTCTCTCTCTAAACTAATCCTAAAGTGTGTTATGAGTGAATAATGATCAAAAGCTCCATTCCCCTTCAATCCTTGGTCCTTTTAAGTGTTTTGGCACCAAAGTTGGTTTGGATTGGGCCCCATAGTCTTTGAGAATTTGCTGGCCACGTTTTCATTAAAAAATCATATATCAACAATGACGCGTACGCGCACAGCACGCGTACGCGTCCATGGGCTATTTCGTGAAGTGCGCGCGCGCATCCATGGCCGAGTTCAATTCTTTGGCTTTTCGTGATCTTCTCCACTTGCAAGCTTCCTTCCTTGCTCCCTTGATCCATTCCTAGCCTTTTTCAACCTGAGATTACTAACAAACACATCAAGGCATCTTATGGAATCAAGGAGAAGTTAAAATTATCAAATTAAAGGCCTAGAAAGCATGTTTTTACACTTAGGCACAATTAAGGGAGAGATCACAAAATCATGCTAATTCATTGGCTAAATGTGAGAAAAGGTTAGCAAAATACTCTAAATCCAACACAAGATAAACCCTAAAAATGGGGTTTATCAACCTCCCCACACTTAAACCTTAGCATGTCCTCATGCTAAATTAAGAAGGAAACAAGGGGTATGATCTTTATTTAATGCAACTAAACTACATGAATCCTATCTAAATGCAACTACCTAGGGTGAATGCAAATGTTTGGTCAAAATAATTCAACTTCCAAGAGAATATATATGAGCATAAGAGCTAGAGCAATAGGAATTAAGTCCAAACCACAATTGTATTGAGTTATCAAAAGAATTACAACTTGCAAGAATATAGATAATAGGGGTGGATATATCCAATTCTTTGGCTTTTTCATGTGTTCTCCCCTTTGCATGCTTTTCTCTTCACTCCATTGATCCCTTCCTAGCCTTTTCAATCCTGAAATCACTTAACAAACAAATCAAGGCATCTAGTGGAATTAAAGGTGAATTACAATCATCAAATTAAAGGTCTAAAAGCGTGTTTTCACATTTAAGCACAAATCAAGGGAGAATCACAAAATCATGCTATTTCCTTGAGTAAATGTGAGGAAAGATTAATAAAATGTTCTAAATTCAACACAAGATAAACCCTCAAAATGGGGTTTATCAACCTCCCCATTTTGATGAATGGAAAATTGACGGTTTAGAATTCACTAATGAAGTCTCGTTGTAAAGTATAGTTTCTAAACCAAAAATAATCCTTTCATACAGACATTTGTTTGTCACAAGTCCAAACCCCTAAAATTATAAACTGAAGTATTTAAACCTCGGGTCGGTCTCCCTAGAAATTGCAATAAAGTATCTTGTTATTGGTTATAAGGTATGTTTTGAGGTTTTTGAGATAAGAGGCAAGAAATGTAAATGTCTGATGAGCGGATATTTTGTACGCTTTTTGGGGGTAATTTCATGTAGATTTTAGCATGTTTTAGTTAGTTTTTAGTAGAATAATATTAGTTTTTAGGCAAAAATCATATTTCTGGACTTTACTATGAGTTTGTGTGTTTTTCTGTGATTTCAGGTATTTTCTGGCTGAAATTGAGGGAGCTGAGCAAAAATCTGACTTAGGCTGAAAAAGGACTGCTGATGCTGTTGGATCCTGACCTCCCTGCACTCGAAATGGATTTTCTGGAGCTACAGGAGTCCAATTGGCGCGCTCTCAACGGCGTTGGAAAGTAGACATCCAGGGCTTTCCAGCAATATATAATAGTCCATACTTTGCGCGAGGATAGACGACGTAACTTGGCGTTAAACGCCAAGTTCATGCTGCTGTCTGGAGTTAAACGCCAGAAAAACGTCATTATCCGGAGTTGAACGCCCAAAACACGTCATAACCTGAAGTTTGACGCCAAGAAAGGCCTTTGCACGTGGAAAGCTTTAGTCTCAGCCCCAGCACACATCAAGTGGGCCCCAGAAGTGGATTTCTGCACCAATTATCTTAGTCTATTCATTTTTTGTAAACCTAGGTTATTAGTTTACTATTTAAACAACTTTTACAGACATTTCTTGTACCTCATGACATTTTCAGATCTGAATTACATACTCTTTGACGGCATGAGTCTCTAAACCCCATTGTTGGGGGTGAGGAGCTCTGCAGCGTCTCGATGATTTAATACAATTCCTTTGTTTTCCATTCAAACACGCTTGTTCTTATCTAAGATGTTTATTTGCGCTTAACTGTGGAGAAGGTGATGATCCGTGACACTCATCACCTTCCTCAACCCATGAACGTGTGCCTGACAACCACCTCCGTTCTACATCAGATTGAATGAATATCTCTTAGATTCCCCAACAGAATCTTCGTGGTATAAGCCGGATTGATGGCAGCATTCATGAGAATCCGGAAAGTCTAAACCTTGTCTGTGGTATTCCGAGTAGGATTCCGGGATTGAATGAATGTGACGTGCTTCAAACTTTAACCTGCTGGGCGTTAGTGACAGATGCAAAAGAGTGATTCTATTCCAGTAGGAGCGGGAACCAACCGGTGATTAGCCGTACTGTGACAGAGCGCGTGCATAGTTTTCACTGCGAGGATGGGAAGTAGCCATTGACAACGGTGACACCCTACATAGAGCTTGCCATGGAAGGAACCTGCGTGTGAGAAGAGGATTTCAAGGAAGAGTTGAAGTCAGAGGACAAAGCATCTCCTAAACTCCAACATGTTTCCCATTACTGCAAATCAAAGTAACATTGTTCCCTCTTTTATCAATTCCAATAATTTCACTTTTAATCCAAATAATCCTATTAACATCCTGACTAAGATCAATAAAATAAATATTGATTGCTTCAAACCAATAATCTCTGTGGATTCGACCCTTACTCACGTAAGGTATTACTTGGACGACCCAGTACACTTGCTGGTCAGTTGAACGGAATTGTGCCCACTCATACCAAAAATCCTAAGTTCCACAATCATACAATAAATATATTGATGCTATATTGATGTGATCACAATTTCGTCCACCAAGTTTTTGGCGCCGTTGCCGGGGATTATTGAGTTTGAACAATTGAAGGTTTATTTTATTTCTTAGATTAGGAATAATTTATTTTTATTTTTACTTTATTTTTATTGTTATAGAGTCATTAAATTTTAATAGGATAGTTTCTTTTCAAGAACATCTGCATCAAGTGTCATATTTATTCCCAATTGGCTTATATTCTTGACAAGGGAGCACCAATACTTTTAAAAATCTTTTTCAAAAAAATTTTTCTTGATTTAATCTTGTGCCAAACTCCAAGTTTGGTGTTTTATTATTAATTTTTATAATTTTCGAAAATTTTCTTAAAGTTTTCTAAAAATTTTAAGTTTGGTGTTCTTTCTTTTGTTCTTGGTGTTCTTGTGAATCTTCAAGGTGTTCTTGAGTTTTTCTTGTGTCTTGATCTTAAAATTTTTAAGTTTGGTGTTCCTTGGTGTTTTCCCTCCAAAAATTTTCGAAAATTAAGGAGCATTAGATCTAAAAATTTTAAGTCTTGTGTCTTTTGTGTGCTTTTCTCTTTCATCATAAAATTCAAAATTCAAAAATTTTTATTTTTCTAACTAATTTTGAACAATTTTTTTTCAAAAATCTTTTATAAAAATTCAATTTTCAATTTCAAAATATTTCCACTTTCTTTTATTTATTCCGTTTTTATTTTATTAAAAAAAATATTTTTAACTTCTTTTTATTTATTCCATTTTTATTGCTACATTCCAAACTATAAATTCTCAACTTGTATTCCATTATGGAAGTAAGTATGAGTGAACAGTCCAAGAGGACTCTGGGGTCATATGCAAACCCCACTACTGCTTCATATGGGAGTAGCATCTGTATACCCTCCATTGGAGTTAGTAGCTTTGAGCTGAATCCTCAGCTCATTATCATGGTGCAGCAAAGCTGCCAGTATTCTGGTCTTCCACATGAAGAACCTACAGAATTTCTAGCACAATTTCTGCAAATTGCTGATACAGTACATGATAAAGAAGTGGATCAGGATGTCTACAGATTATTATTGTTTCCATTTGCTGTAAAAGATCAAGCTAAGAGGTGGTTAAATAACCAGCCTAAGAACAGCATAAAAACATGGAAACAGCTGTCAGAAAAATTCCTGAATCACTATTTCCCTCCCAAACGGATGACACAGCTAAGACTAAGCATCCAAGGCTTCAAACAAGGAGATAATGAATCCCTTTATGATGCATGGGAGAGATACAGAGAGATGCTAAGAAAATGCCCCTCTGAAATGTTTTCAGAATGGGTGCAATTAGACATCTTTTACTATGGGCTTACAGAAAAAGCTCAGATTTCTCTAGACCACTCAGCTGGTGGATCTATACACATGAGAAAAACAATTGAAGAAGCTCAAGAGCTTATTGATACAGTTGCCAGAAATCAGCATCTGTATCTGAACAGTGAATCTTCCATGAAAGAAGAAGCTAAAACAGTAACTGCAGGACTCAATCCGATGGATCAGGCTAATGAATTCAATCAGCAATTAGATTTTCTAACTCAGCAGCTAGCCGAATTCAAGGAAATATTACAGGAAACAAGAATGGCTAACAGGAACATGGAAGCACAACTAAAGCAGACAGAAAAGCAACTGTCAAAGCATATAACAGAAGAATGCCAAGCAGTTCAATTAAGAAGTGGGAAAACATTAAATACCTCACTTCAAGGTAGCAAGAAGACAGGAAATGAACAAATGGCTACTAAAAATCCCTCTGAGGACAAGCAGAGCCCAGAAAGGGATAAAGCTGGCGCTGAACGCCCAAACCATGCTTATTCCTGGCGTTCAACGCCAGAAACAAGCATGGATCTGGCGTTGAACGCCCAAAAGGAGCATGGTTCTGGCGTTCAAACGCCAGTAACAAACAAGGAAGTGGCGTTTGACGCCACTCCAGCTCCTACCACTAGCATTCAAATGCCAGTGGGGAATCAGTCACATACAAGTGCTGACCTTTCTAAAAAGGCTTCCCAACCCACTTCTGTAGGTAATAAAACTGCAGCAACTAAGGTTGAGGAATACAAAGCCAAAATGCCTTATCCTCAAAAACTCCGCCAGGCGGAACAGGATAAGCAATTTGCCCGCTTTGCAGACTATCTCAGGACTCTTGAAATAAAGATCCCGTTTGCAGAAGCACTTGAGCAAATACCCTCTTATGCTAAGTTCATGAAAGAGATCTTAAGTCATAAGAAGGATTAGAGGGAAACTGAAAAAGTTTACCTCACTGAAGAATGCAGTGCAGTCATTCTGAAAAGCTTACCTGAGAAGCTTAAAGATCCTGGGAGCTTTATGATACCATGCACATTAGAAGGTGTTTGTACCAAGCAAGCTTTATGTGATCTTGGGGCAAGTATCAACCTAATACCTGCATCTACTATCAGAAAGCTTGGTTTAGCTGAAGAAATTAAACCAACCAGGATATGTCTTCAACTTGCTGATGGCTCCATTAAATACCCATCAGGCGTGATTGAAGACATGATTGTCAAGGTTGGGCCATTTGCCTTTCCTACTGACTTTGTGGTGCTGGAAATGGAGGAGCACAAGAGTGCAACTCTCATTCTAGGAAGACCTTTCCTAGCAACTGGCCGAACCCTCATTGATGTCCAAAAAGGGGAAGTAACCTTGAGAGTCAATGAGGAGGAGTTCAAGTTAAATGTTGTTAAAGCCATGCAACATCCAGACACCCCAAATGACTGCATGAGTGTTGATCTTATTGATTCTCTGGTAAGAGAGGTCAACATGGCTGAGAGTCTCGAAGCAGAGCTAGAGGACATCTTTAAAGATGTTCAGCCTGATTTGGAGGAATCAGAGAAGATAATAGAACCTCTGAAAATCCCTCAAGAAGAGGAGAAACCTCCAAAACCCGAGCTCAAACCATTACCACCATCCCTGAAATATGCATTTCTGGGAGAAGGTGAGACCTTTCCTGTAATTATAAGCTCTACCTTAGAGCCACAGGAAGAGGAAGCACTAATTCAAGTGCTAAGGACGCACAAGACAGCTCTTGGGTGGTCCATTAGTGATCTCAAGGGCATTAGCCCAGCCAGATGCATGCACAAAATCTTGTTGGAGGATGACGCCAAGCCAGTGGTTCAACCACAAAGGCGGCTGAACCCAGCTATGAAAGAAGTGGTGCAAAAAGAGGTCACTAAATTACTGGAGGCTGGGATTATTTATCCTATTTCTGACAGCCCCTGGGTGAGCCCTGTTCAAGTTGTCCCTAAGAAGGGTGGCATGACAGTGGTTCATAATGAAAAAAATGAACTGGTTCCTACAAGGACAGTTACAGGGTGGCGTATGTGCATTGATTACAGAAGACTCAACACAGCCACCAGAAAGGATCATTTTCCTTTACCATTCATAGACCAGATGCTAGAAAGACTAGCAGGTCATGAATACTACTGCTTTCTGGATGGATATTCAGGTTATAATCAAATTGCAGTAGATCCCCAGGATCAGGAGAAAACGGCCTTCACATGTCCATCTGGAGTATTTGCATACAGAAGGATGCCATTTGGCCTGTGCAATGCACCTGCAACCTTTCAGAGGTGCATGCTCTCAATTTTCTCTGATATGGTGGAAAAATTTCTGGAAGTCTTCATGGATGACTTTTCAGTATTTGGAGACTCATTCAGCTCCTGCCTTAACCATTTAGCACTTGTTCTGAAAAGATGCCAAGAGACTAACCTGGTTTTAAACTGGGAAAAATGTCACTTTATGGTGACTGAAGGAATTGTCCTTGGGCACAAAATTTCGAACAAGGGGATAGAGGTGGACCAAGCTAAGGTAGAAGTAATTGAAAAATTACCACCACCTGCTAATGTTAAGGCAATCAGAAGCTTTCTGGGACATGCAGGGTTCTATAGGAGGTTTATAAAGGATTTTTCAAAAATCGCCAAACCTCTGAGCAACCTGCTAGCTGCAGACACGCCATTCATCTTTAATGAAGAGTGTCTGCAGGCATTTGAAACTCTGAAAGCTAAATTGGTTACAGCACCAATCATCTCTGCACCAGACTGGACATTACCATTTGAACTAATGTGTGATGCCAGTGACCATGCCATTGGTGCAGTGTTGGGACAAAGGCATGACAAACTTCTGCATGTCATTTACTATGCCAGCCGTGTGCTAAATGATGCACAGAAGAATTACACAACCACAGAAAAAGAGCTACTTGCAGTGGTTTACGCCATTGACAAATTTAGATCCTACCTAGTAGGATCAAAAGTGATTGTGTACACTGATCATGCTGCTCTTAAATATCTACTCACAAAGCAGGATTCAACACCCAGACTCATCAGATGGGTGTTGCTTCTGCAAGAGTTTGATATAGAAATAAGAGACAGAAAAGGGACAGAAAACCAAGTAGCAGATCACCTATCCCGAATAGAGCCAGTGGAAGGGACGTCCCTCCCTCTCACTGAAATTTCTGAAACCTTTCCGGATGAGCAATTACTAGCCGTCCAGGAAGTGCCATGGTTTGCAGACATTGCGAACTACAAGGCAGTGAGATTCATACCCAAAGAGTACAGTAAAGTGCAATCAAAGAAATTAATCACAGATGCAAAATACTATCTCTGGGATGAACCATATCTCTTTAAGAGATGTGCAGACGGAGTAATCCGTAGATGTGTGCCTAAAGAAGAAGCACAGAAGATCCTTTGGCATTGCCATGGATCACAGTATGGAGGACATTTTGGAAGTGAACGAACAGCCACAAGAGTCCTCCAGAGTGGCTTCTACTGGCCTACTCTCTATAAAGATTCCCGAGCATTTGTGCTTAATTATGATAGTTGCCAGAGATCAGGCAACCTGCCTCACAGCTATGCTATGCCTCAACAAGGAATCTTGGAGATTGAGTTGTTTGATGTATGGGGCATTGATTTCATGGGACCTTTCCCACCATCATACTCAAACACCTATATTCTGGTGGCAGTGGATTATGTATCCAAATGGGTGGAGGCTATTGCAACACCCACTAATGACACTAAAACAGTGTTAAAATTCCTCCAGAAACATATCTTCAGCAGATTTGGTATCCCTAGAGTGTTAATCAGTGATGGAGGTACTCATTTCTGTAATAAACAGCTCTACTCTGCCCTAGTATGTTATGGAGTCAACCACAGGGTGGCTACTCCATATCACCCACAAACTAATGGGCAGGCTGAAGTCTCAAATAGAGAACTTAAAAGAATCCTGGAACGGACTGTAATTAACCGTAGAAAGGATTGGGCAAGAAGCTTGGATGATGCTCTGTGGGCATACAGAACAGCATTTAAGACCCCTATAGGGACCTCTCCATACCAGCTTGTGTATGGAAAGGCATGTCACTTGCCAGTGGAACTGGAACACAAGGCCTACTGGGCAACCAGATTCCTGAATCTTGATGCCAAATTGGCTGGAGAAAAACGATTGCTCCAGTTAAATGAGCTAGAGGAATTTAGACTCGATGCTTTCGAAAATGCAAAAATTTACAAAGAGAAAGCAAAAAGATGGCATGATAAGAAATTGTCATCCAGAGTGTTTGAACCAGGACAGAAAGTTCTGCTATTTAATTCAAGGCTCAAATTATTCCCTGGGAAATTAAAATCCCAGTGGAGAGGTCCATATGTGATCACAAGTGTATCACCATATGGATACATAGAACTTCAGGATAGTGACTCTAACAAAAAGTTCATTGTCAATGGACAAAGAGTTAAACACTATCTTGAAGATAATTTCGAGCAAGAATGCTCAAGACTGAGATTACATTGAATATCAGTGTCAGTCCAGCTAATGACATTAAAGAAGCGCTTGCTGGGAGGCAACCCAGCCATTTACAAAGTTTATTTACTGATTAAATAAATTTTCTTTTCTTTACAGGTTTAAGTCCAAGTATCTTCAAAGGTGAATTAGTAATTAATTGAAGTCCCAAGAGTTACAGAGAAATTTGGAAGCTCACTGGCATGAAAAAGCCAGTAAGAAATACTTTGGGCGTTAAACGCCCAAAAGAAGCACCCACTGGGCGTTTAACGCCAGTAAGGGTAGCCTTCTGGGCGTTAAACGCCAAGAAGAAGCATCTTCTGGGCGTTAAACGCCAGAAAGATGCACCTTCTGGGCGTTTAACGCCAATCTGCTAGCATTCTGGGCGTTTAGAAAAACGCCCAGTAAAGAAGGACCTCCTGGCGTTCAACGCCAGGAAGAAGCACCACATGGGCGTTGAACGCCCAGGAGAAGCAACATGTGGGCGTTAAACGCCCAAACCATGCACCATGTGGGCGTTTAACGCCAGGATGGTGGGAGGAGGTACAATTTCGTTTTTCTTTGCAATTTTTCAAAATTTTTATGTTTCAATTCATGATTTCTTGCATAAACATATTTTAAATTATCACTTTCAATTCCAAAAGTTTTTATCCTAATTTCTAAAATCCAATGATTGCAAATTTTTTAGATTTATCTTAACCCAAAAGCCAAATGGCTTTCCAATTCAAGCCATCAGCTTTTCAAATTTGTTTCCAACACATCTTTAACTCCTTTTAAAAATCCTTTTTAAAATTAAATTTCAAAATTATCTTTTAAATCATGATTCATATCTTTTCCTTTTTAAAATTATATCTTTTTCTGATCATATCTTTTAAATTATATCTTTTATCTTATCTCTTTCTTAATTTTTTTTCGAAAATTACCCACCCCCTCCCTATATCTTGTGTTTGGCGCCCTCCTCATCATCACCATTCCACATTGCTCTCCTCCTATCCCTCTTCTTTCCTTTCTTTTGCTTGGGGACAAGCAAAGCTCTAAGTTTGGTGTGTTTTTCCCGTGATCACAAAAACTATTGTGTCTCTTGATCATGGCTCCTAAAGGGAAACAAACCGCCCCAAGAGGAAAGAAAGAAAGCGTTCCAAAGCCACTTTGGAACCAAGGGAAGTTCTTAACTAAAGAACACTCAGACCATTACTACAAGATAATGAGTCACAGATCAGTGATCCCGGAAGTCAGATTTGATCTGAAAGAAGATGAATATCCGGAGATCCAAGAGCAAATTCGAAACAGGAATTGGGAAATTCTGGCCAATTCTGAAACGAAAGTGGGGAAGAATATGGTTCAGGAATTCTATGCTAATCTATGGCAGACAGAAAGGCAAAGAATCATTGGAGCTGCTGTCTTTGACCATAAGACAGTGGTCAGAGGAAAAATCATTCATACCAATGCTGACAGGATTAGGGAGATATTCAAGATCCCTCAACTGAAAGATGACCCAGACTCCTTTAATAGGAGAATGATGAGGGTCAATAAAGGGATGGACAAGATTCTGGAGGACATATGCATCCCTGGAGCCAAGTGGACTACCAGTACAACTGGCATCCCAGTCCAACTCAAAAGAGAAGATCTAAAACCAGTAGCCAGAGGCTGGCTGGACTTTATTTGTCGTTCCATCTTGCCCACCAGCAACCATTCTGAAGTTACCATCAAAAGAGCTGTCATGATTCACTGCATCATGTTGGGAAAAGAAGTGGAAGTCCATCAGCTGATCTCCTGTGAGCTATATAAAATAGCAAACAGGAATTCTAAGGATGCCAAATTGGCTTATCCAAGCCTAGTTTCTATGCTTTGCAAAGAGGCTGGAGTAAAGATGGGAATAACTGAATATATCCCAATTGAAAAGCCCATTACTGGAATATCAATGGTCAGGCAACAGCAACACGAGGATCCTGTCAGAAGGAGAGCACAAGAAGCCCTCCCAGAACTGCCCCAATATGAATATTGGGAACAACTTGAGGCTTCTGTTTCCAGATTGCAAGAAGCTATGGATCAAATAAAGGAAGAACAGAATAATCAAGGTAGCATGATTTGCAAACTGCTCAAGGAACAAGAGGAGCAAGGGCGTGATCTAAGGGAGCTGAAGCGCCAAAAATTAATCCTTGAACCACACCCCAAAGAGCCAGAGGAGCATCCACTCCTCAAAACAACAGGTTGCTGAGTTCCAATTTCTCTGTTCCAACTTAGTAGAGATTATTCCTTTTAGAAATTAACCTTAGAAGATATTTAGTAGTAATTAGGATGTCTATTTTGATTTTATTTCCAATTAAGTTATAATTTATTTTTCTCATCATCATTAGGCATGAATAAAGTAGTAGATTTTCTTTTAGAATAAAGAAGTAATTTATGTTTTTCGAGTTCTTAATAAATAAAATTTTAATTAATTATATGTGGTGGCAATACTTTTTGTTCTCTGAATGAATGCTTGAACAGTGCATAATATGTACTTTGAATTTGATGGATATTGGCTCCTGAAAGGACAAAGAACACGAAAAATATTGTTGAGGATCTGAAAAATCATGAAATTGATTCTTGAAGCAAGAAAAAGCAGTTCAAAAAAAAAAAAAAAGAAAGTGGCGAAAATTTTAGCAAAGATCCAAGGCTTTGAGCATTAATGGATAGGAGGGCCCAAGGAAATTAAAATCCAGGCCTAAGCGGCTAAATCAAGCTGTCCCTAACCATGTGCTTGTGTCATGAAGGTCCAAGTGAAAAGCTTGAGACTGAATGGTTAAAGTCGTGATCCAAAGCTAAAGAGTGTGCTTAAGAGCTCTGGACACCACTAACTGGGGACTTTAGCAAAGCTAAGTCACAATCTGAAAAGGTTCACCCAGTTATGTGTTTGTGGCATTTGTGTATCCGGTGGTAATACTGGAAGACAAAGTGCTTAGGGCCACAGCCAAGACTCATAAAATGACTGTGTTCAAGAATCAACATACTACACTAGGAGAATCAACAATACTATCTGAATTCCGAGTTCCTAAGGATGCCAATCATTCTGAAAATTTAAAGATACAGGGAGATGCCAAAACTGTTCAGAGACAAAAAGCTACAAGCCCCGCTCATCTAATAAGAATCTGAGCCTCATTTAGAACTCGAGAATATTATTATTTCTTTATCTCTATTAGAACCTACTTTATTCATCTAGTTGCTTGAGGACAAGCAACAGTTTAAGTTTGGTGTTGTGATGAGCGGATATTTTGTACGCTTTTTGGGGGTAATTTCATGTAGATTTTAGCATGTTTTAGTTAGTTTTTAGTAGAATAATATTAGTTTTTAGGCAAAAATCATATTTCTGGACTTTACTATGAGTTTGTGTGTTTTTCTGTGATTTCAGGTATTTTCTGGCTGAAATTGAGGGAGCTGAGCAAAAATCTGACTTAGGCTGAAAAAGGACTGCTGATGCTGTTGGATCCTGACCTCCCTGCACTCGAAATGGATTTTCTGGAGCTACAGGAGTCCAATTGGCGCGCTCTCAACGGCGTTGGAAAGTAGACATCCAGGGCTTTCCAGCAATATATAATAGTCCATACTTTGCGCGAGGATAGACGACGTAACTTGGCGTTAAACGCCACGTTCATGCTGCTGTCTGGAGTTAAACGCCAGAAAAACGTCATTATCCGGAGTTGAACGCCCAAAACACGTCATAACCTGAAGTTTGACGCCAAGAAAGGCCTTTGCACGTGGAAAGCTTTAGTCTCAGCCCCAGCACACATCAAGTGGGCCCCAGAAGTGGATTTCTGCACCAATTATCTTAGTCTATTCATTTTTTGTAAACCTAGGTTATTAGTTTACTATTTAAACAACTTTTACAGACATTTCTTGTACCTCATGACATTTTCAGATCTGAATTACATACTCTTTGACGGCATGAGTCTCTAAACCCCATTGTTGGGGGTGAGGAGCTCTGCAGCGTCTCGATGATTTAATACAATTCCTTTGTTTTCCATTCAAACACGCTTGTTCTTATCTAAGATGTTTATTTGCGCTTAACTGTGGAGAAGGTGATGATCCGTGACACTCATCACCTTCCTCAACCCATGAACGTGTGCCTGACAACCACCTCCGTTCTACATCAGATTGAATGAATATCTCTTAGATTCCCCAACAGAATCTTCGTGGTATAAGCCGGATTGATGGCAGCATTCATGAGAATCCGGAAAGTCTAAACCTTGTCTGTGGTATTCCGAGTAGGATTCCGGGATTGAATGAATGTGACGTGCTTCAAACTTTAACCTGCTGGGCGTTAGTGACAGATGCAAAAGAGTGATTCTATTCCAGTAGGAGCGGGAACCAACCGGTGATTAGCCGTACTGTGACAGAGTGCGTGCATAGTTTTCACTGCGAGGATGGGAAGTAGCCATTGACAACGGTGACACCCTACATAGAGCTTGCCATGGAAGGAACCTGCGTGTGAGAAGAGGATTTCAAGGAAGAGTTGAAGTCAGAGGACAAAGCATCTCCTAAACTCCAACATGTTTCCCATTACTGCAAATCAAAGTAACATTGTTCCCTCTTTTATCAATTCCAATAATTTCACTTTTAATCCAAATAATCCTATTAACATCCTGACTAAGATCAATAAAATAAATATTGATTGCTTCAAACCAATAATCTCTGTGGATTCGACCCTTACTCACGTAAGGTATTACTTGGACGACCCAGTACACTTGCTGGTCAGTTGAACGGAATTGTGCCCACTCATACCAAAAATCCTAAGTTCCACAATCATACAATAAATATATTGATGCTATATTGATGTGATCACAATTTCGTCCACCAATGTCAAAGGCAATAAACTAACAACTATGAAAGCTCTTGGCAAGGTTATGAGAATTGGAAGTCATATCCTCATTATCCTCCTTAATTGTGATGAGAATTGTCCATTGCTACCACTTGGTTAACCTCTAACCATGGAAGAAAGTCAAGTAGATGAATTAACTTGATTCCACAAGTCCTAGCCAACTCCCAAGGGAAAGACTAGCTTTAGTGGTATCCAAATCAATTAGCAACTTATAAATGTCAATCAACAAAGGAATTAGATAATTCAAGAGTCACTAATTACTCAACCAAAGCCAAGAGGAGCAAAATTTATACTAAAATCCAACTAAGCATTTCATCAAACACATAGAAGGCATAAAAGAAAAGCATAGTAAATTGACAACAAGAATAGAATCTAACAACAATTATTGCAAGGAATTAATTAACAACAATCAAAAGGAACATAATTATTATGAATTACCTCAAATTGAATTAAAAGAAAATAAAAGGAACAAGAGTAGATCTACAACAAGGCATAGAAACAACATAAAGGAAATTACAACAAAAGAATAGAAGAATGATGAATGTAATAACAAAGAATTGAGAGGAAGAAGAAGATGAAAGCATGAATTGAAATCTAGATCTAAGAACTAAACCTAATCCTAATCCTAGAAAGAAGTGAGAGCTTCTCTCTCTAAAACTAACTAATCCTAATCCTAATGTGAATGAATGAGCAAAAATGATGATCAAAGATGTGTAAATGATGCATTTCCCTTCAATCCTTGGTCCTTTTATGCATTTTGGCGCTAAAGTTGGTTGTAAACTGGGCCCCACAGCTCTCAGAATTCGCTAGTCACGTTTTCTATTTAAAAATCACATGTGGCCACCGCCGCATACGCGTACAGTACGCGTGCGCGTCCCTTGCAATTTTTTGGATCCACGCGTGTGCGTCCAGTGCACGTGCGCGTGGATGGATTAAGTTTATCCTTATGCATACACAGATCTTTTAGAAACTTAGCATATTTAGGTACTTGTTGGATAGCATCAAAAAGGGGAATAGTTACCTCAACCTTTTTTAAGATTTCTACCATTTTGGGGTCTAGCTCCACCTGTTTCTTAGTCCTCCTAGCAAGGTGTGGGAAAGGGATGGGGATGGTGTCTTGCACAGCACTATCTTCCTTAGGCACTCCATTCCTTGGTTGAGCAATTCCTTCTTTACCCGCATCTTGTATCTCATTCTCTTTGTCAACCTCTTCTACCTCAACAACATCTTCAAGTTGGACATCTTCTCTTGAGCTTGGCTCTTCGAGACTCCTCTCTTAATTCCACCCTTGGGGTTGGGTAAAGGTTGAGAGAGAAGAGCACTAGAGCTTGAAGGTTAGTTGTTGGGGGGTAGATGGAGGTTTCATTCGAGATATAAGAGCTTGTAAAGTAGAAGTAAGACCGATAAGGCTAGCGGTAAGTGAATTTTGAAGCTTTTTTTGTCCTTGAAGGATAGAACGGAGTGTTTCATCTTGGTTAGAGGAAGGGGGGTAGGTGATTTGAGGGGCTTGTGGTTGGTTGAATTGAGGTGCTTGGGCTTGTCTTTAGTGAGGTGCTCTGTATGGAGGGTTCTGTTGATTCTGGTTCTGCTGATAGTTGTTGTTATTCCATCTTTGATTTCCATCGTTGTCTCTGCCTCCTTGGTTGTAGTTGTTCCTACATCCTTGGTTGGAATTATCTCTCCAAACTTGGTTGGAGTTGTCTTGCCAACCCTGATTGTAGTGACAACCTTGGTTAAAATTACCGCCTTGTTGATAGTACCCTTGATTCGGACGATTGTAGAAATTATGGGTAGCTGGTGTTGTCTTCTTGTTGGAGTTGATGACATTCATCAGTGTAGTGAGAATAGCAAGCGCATATTCCACACACTCTCTGGGGGACTAACTGTTGACATTGTTGTTGTGGAGGAGGAGGAGGTTATTATTGATTCAGTTAGAGCTGCTTTAGTATACTGGTCATCTCTCCCAAAGTCTTAGTGAGAGCAGCGGTCTTACCACTAGAAGAAGCTTCTGCAATAGCCTTGGGTCGATGAGTCCTTTGGTTTGCATTTTGGGTAGACTCAGCTAGATCGGTGATCAGTTGCCATGCTTTTGTCGCCATCTTGTACTTAGTCAGAGAGCCATTACTTGCAGCATCTAATAAGGTCTTGTCTCCAGGCTTCATGCCTTGACTGAAATAGCTAATCAACACCAACTGTTCAATCTTGTGGTGGGGACATGAGTCCAGAAGATTCCTGAAGCGTTCCCAATACTCGTAGAGGGTCTCTGATTCACCTTGAATGACACAGGAAATCTCCTTCCTCAATCTATGTGTAACTTCTGCTGGAAAGTACTTGTCCAGGAACTCCCTTCTTAGCAAGTCCCAATTAGTAACAACAGCTTTCGGTTGAGTGTAGAACCACTCCTTTGCCTTTCCCTCAAGAGAGAATGGGAAGGCGTATAGCCAGACGGCAATCTCATCAGCACCATGCCGCCTAGTAGTTGAGCAAGCTGTCTAAAAATCCCTAAGGTGCATGATAGGCTCTTGAGCAGGTAAGTCATGGAACTTGGGCAGTAAATTAATCAGAGCGGTCTTCAGTTCGAAGTCTGCACCCAAGTTCGGATGACGCGCTTGATATGGTTACAGTTTAAAATCTGGAGCTCCCGCTTCCTTAAGCGTGATTCTCCTAGGCTCTGCCATAGTAACTGCACTCAAATCAATAGAAGAGACGTCAATATAATTAACAAGAGAGGAACTAGTTTCTTCCTCGAATGATTCGTTAGACCCGTCCTCAGATAAAAATGGTGAATTGGGTAAAACCCCTTTACCACCCTCGGAGAATAACCGACACCGAGCTCGCTTAATACGTGAAATAGTTCTTTCGATCTCAGGATCAAATGCGGCTAAGCTCGGATCCGGTAATGATCGTGTCATTCAATGAAAGAAAAGTATAGCTCATGGTAATAAAATATAAAAAGAAAAAATGCAATTATGTAAATAAAATAAATATTTATACCAACCAATAATTTAGCACACTGTTGCAACTCTCCGGCAATGGCGCCAAAAATTGACGGGCGAAAAAATGCTGGTTAAGAAATTTCAGTAAAATTTAGCGTTGCAAGTACAATTCTCAACCGACGAAGATTCCGCTTATCAATTTAGAAAGGGTTGTCACAAATTAGAATTAATGAAATAGGAGTAGAATTCCTAGGTCGTCTCCCAAAGAGTTGACAAAAGAGTACAATTTATTGGTTAGGGTTTTTCTGAGAAATTTTTAGAGTTGAAAATGAAAAAATAAATAACTAAAAATTATGCAAGGAGCAATTAATAAGAGATGTTGTGTATTTAAAATAAAATGCCTTCGCTAGGAGATAATTAATTGGAGTTTCTATCCTCGTTAAATTTCTCAAGGGTATTAGTAAAAAGGTTGTTGCTCTTACTTTGTTATCCTCTGACGAATAGAGGAAAGTCAAGTAAGTAATGCCAACTTCACTTTACAAGTCCTAATCACCTTCCAAAAAGGGATTAGAGTTAGTAAAAATCCAATTGACAACAATTTCCAATTACTTGTTACACTTGAGTATTCCAACTCAAGATTTTCCTATTAATTAACTCCAAAGCCAAGTTGGGACTCTACTCCATTGACATGAATACCATTTTCACAAACATGTAAAGGGAGTAGATAGAAAACATGGTAATTGAGACTAAATTAATAAAATTAAAATTGACTCTGATGATTAATTGAAAGAAACTTAGAGTTAAACATAAGAATAATTCATTGCATTAATAAACTCAGAATTTAACAAAATACAAATATGAGTACCAATAACTAAATGGAAAACAAAAGAGATGAGTAATAGAGAAGCAAACTAAAGTGATGACTTCAACTAAAGATAGTAGCAGCTCTCCCAAAAATCCAATCCAAAAGCAAAGCTAAGAAAATACTAAAAACCCTAGGAGAAGTAATGTGTTTTTTTTCTAGAATTCAAGAACTAAAACTAAAAATTAAGTGAGAATGAAAAGTGTTTAAGTCTCAGCTACACCCCTGCCTCTAATCTGGACTTTTGGACCTGAAACTGGGTCAAAAAAGGGCCCAGAAATCGCCCCCGGCGAATTCTAATATGCAGCACGTGACGGCCTGTGATAAACCCCATTTGTAGGGTTTATCTTGTGTTGAATTTAGAGCATTTTGTTAACCTTTTCTCACATTTATTCAATGAAATATCATGGTTTTGTGATTGTCTCCGTATTTGTGCTTAAGTGTGAAAACATGTTTTTTAGGTCCTTAATTTGATAGTTTTAATCTCCCTTTGATTCCACTAGATGCCTTGATGTGTTTGTTAGTGATTTCAGATTGAAAAGGGATAGGAATGGATCAAAGGAGTGAGGGGAAAGCATACAAAGTGGAGAAATCATGAAAAGCCAGAGATTTGGAAAATGCCCATGGACGCGCGCGCGCACTGGACGCTCCCACGTGGATTGCGAAAAGCTCCATGGGCGCGTACGCGTGCTGTGCGCGTACGCACTGATACTGCACGTGACCACCACTTTAAGTGAAAACGTGTCCGGCGATTTCTGAGGAGCTTCTGGCCAAAATTGGAGTTGAATCTTGGTGCCAAAATGCTTAAAAAGAGCCAAGGATTGAAGGGGGAAGGCAATGTTGGATCATTACACACTTTAGATCTAGGTTGAGTTTAGTTTTAGAGAGAGAAGCTCTCACTTCTCTCTAGAATTAGGATTAGGTTTAGGTAGAATTTCTAGATCTAGGTCTTAATCTTTGCTTTCATCTACTTTTCCCATTCAATTCCTTGTTGTTACATCTTGCTCCTCTACTCTTTTGTTGTGATCTTTTCTATTTTGTTCTTATACTTTGTTGTGGATCTACTTTTGTTCTTCTATTTTTCTTTTAATGCAATTTGAGGTAATTCATGTTAATTGTGATTTCCTTGATTATTGTTGTTAATTCCTTGCATTCAATTGTTGTTAGAATTCATTCTTGTTGTGATTTTACTATGCTTTTCTTTTGTACCTTCCAAGTGTTTGATAGAATGCTTGGTTGGGTTTTAGAGTAGAATTTTATGTTCTTGGCTTGGGAAGGTAACTTAGGAATTCTTGAATTACTAATGTCCAAGTGATTGATAATTGGGAGCCATTGACTCTAGTTCTCATTAATTGAATTAGTGGGAAGCTAGGACTTATGGACTTGGATTGATATAGCTCACTTGACTTTCTTTTACTATTAGTTAGAGGATGACTTAGTGGGATTGATCCTTGCAATTATCATGTTGTGGTTAGTAATAAGGATAGAGATCCTTGATCACCAAATCCTTGCCAAGACCGCTTTATCATTAGAATTTCATTGTCATTTACTTTTCATGCCTCTTATCAAAACCCCAAAATATACAAGCTCATAATCAATAACAAGGACACTACCCTGCAATTCCTTTGAGAGACGACCCGAGGTTTAAATACTTCTGTTATTAGGATTATTAGGGGTTTGTACTTGTGACAAACAAATTTTTGTATGAAAGGATTATTGTTGGTTTGGAAACTATACTTTACAACGAGATTTCATTAGTGAAATTCTATACCATCAATTTTCTATTCATCAAAATTCATTTTTCTATTTTTCATGGGTGTTATGAGGAGAGATTTCTTTTACATTGGTGGGTTAGTTTGTTATGTTTGATTTCCATGAAAATGTGGTGCTCTATGATGATTGATAACGCTTTGTGGGATGCTACGTTGCTCCATTCCTTCCACTTGTTCATTGCTTAAAGAGTGCACACCAAGTGTTTGATGAAAGGCACACATGACTTTTTGAGCCTATTTTGACTTAATGCTTTCCAATTAGTGTTCTTTCTCACTCACTTGCTTATTCTTATGTGCATTGGGCATACCACTATTCATGTTTCACATTTTACATGCCCCCCTATGACTTGCTTCTTATTATTGATGTTTGGGTGTATGCTTCTCATGCCTCTTACTTGCATGCTTAAACCACCCTTGCATTACATGCTAGTGACTTGCCATTGTGTCCATTGTTGTCTTAGCCACATGTTGCAGCTGTCATGTAGTAAGGACACTTATACTCTTATGGCCCTCTTTCTCACTTGCATGCTTACCATTTATGAATGTTTTTTTGGGTTTAATGTCTCTTCGTTTCCCACTTTCATAGGATGGTCATCAAGAAGGATAAAGGAAAGGCCCCGAAGAAGCCAACCACCAATAGAGCGCACCTAGAGCCTAAGGCCAAGCCCCTCCTCAAGAAGGCAAGGAGCATCGCCAACATTGATGCATTAGAGAAGGATAACCCTCCAAGGGACCCAAACAAGTTTCCTAACCGTTACTGCGAGCTTGTCTCCCCCATGATAATTGAAAGGAATTATCACCCGGAGTCTCTTCTGGCCCCTCCGGCTCATGTTGCTCCGTTTGTGATGCCCCGCATTGAGCAGAGGCAATGGAGGTTTCTCATGAGACAACCAAAGGAGGCCAACCTATCTTCGGTGGTGGAGTTTTACTCCAACTACCACTCACCTTCTCTCACATCGATTTTTGTGCGCCGAAAGCAAGTCTTTATCATGGAGGAAGCCATCTAAAGAGTGCTCAAGACCGGGCCATTAGCGGATAGGTTTGACGCTTATCAAGAGGTTTTGTCAGCACGTTGCGAATATGAGTTTGATTGGGATGCCATTCTTCAAGTCATAGCCCTACCTGAATCATTTTGGATTCAAGGGAGAATAAGACTGAGGCCCAAAGGCATTGACGCACGTTTTCTCACTCAAGAAGCTGGGGCATGGGCCTAAATCTTAGCCCACTATGTGCTTCCGAGCACCCATGGGTCATCCATTACCGCCGAGCTTGCCTTATTGGTTTGGTGCATCCTAACCGAGAAGCCGGTCAAGATCCCATTTATCATCCAACAAGCCATGGGGCGTATTCATGCTAAAGGAAACCTACCCTACCCCGCTTTAGTAACCGAGTTAGTTGCGGCGGCCGGTGTTCACCGTGAGACTAAGGATCGGAAGGCCATAATCCCGGTTGATGGTAATGTTGTTCCAACCGAAAAATATCTCAAGCCACCGGTGGACACCGAGGACCTTGGCATGGCCATTCCCACAAGCATTCTCGCTACTTCATCTGCACCACCCAAGACATTCCACCAATGCCTTGAAGATCTTCACAAGAAGGTGGATCGTTATGAGCGGCGAAACCAACGCCGGTATGCTTATGTGAAGAAACTTCTAAGTGTTGTCACCCCACCTATAGACGAACCGGACATCACCACATCTGCCGCAACCTCAAGTGACGATGGCAATGATGAGGAAGATGATGGACATTCTGGAGCCGGTCTCCCATTGCGCATCACTCATAGCACAGAGGACCGTGCTAAGTTTTAAGTGTGGGGAGGTCGGTCAATCGATCTCCATAGGTAACATCCGAATAAATTTTGAACCTTTTTTTGTTAATTAGTATAGGTTGCATGGTTAGGTTTTTGTTCTTTTTGACACCATTTGCATGATAGTTATCTCTTGATAATTCTACTTGGTTAGAGTAATGACTTCCTTCCTAAGAAACTAGAATTTTAGGGCAACACTACCAATTTTGAAAAATTTTTAGATGCAAAGCTTGTTTGAAGATTGTAATTTGGAACATGAATTTTGAGTTGAGAACACAAGCAAGTGAGTTTTGAGCCTAATTATGTGTCTACATCTTATAGCCACTTATCTTCCTTCTTGTGTGCATTGCTCTCTCCCTATAATTGTGATCCTTACTTTGTTTGACTCTATATGTCCATTGTTGTATGTATGAAGGCATGTATATGATTGAGGCCATCAATTCACTTAGCCACTTACCCAAATGGCCTTACCTTATAAACAACCTTTGTAACCAATTTTGAGCATACGCTTAACCCACTTGTTCTTAATTTTAGCACATTACAAGACAAGAGTAGAAAATTATGAATGTCCATATTTGAATCTTTGATTAACTTAGGCCAGTGTGTATGTGTCATTCAAGTGTGGGAAAAACGGTGGGACATTGGTTGAGGTAAGAGCATTGGTGGACGAAATTGTGATCCTTAATTAATGGCCCCTTGGCATGTGCCAAGGAGAACTAATTTAACTAACTGATTACTTGCACAATTCCGTTCAACTGACCAGCAAGTGTACTGGGTCGTCCAAGTAATACCTTACGTGAGTAAGGGTCGAATCCACAGAGATTATTGGTTTGAAGCAATCAATATTTATTTTATTAATCTTAGTCAGGATATCAATAGGATTATTTGGATTAAAAGTGAAATTACTGGAATTGATAAAAGAGGGAACAATGTTACTTTGATTTGCAGCACTGGGAAATATGTTGGAGTTTTGGAGATGCTTTGTCCTCTGACTTCAACTCTTCCTTGAAATCCTCTTCTCACACGCAGGTCCCTTCCATGGCAAGCTCTATGTAGGGTGTCACCGTTGTCAGTGGCTACTTCCCATCCTCGCAGTGAAAACTATGCTCACGCACTCTGTCACAGTACGGCTAATCACCGGTTGGTTCCCGCTCCTACTGGAATAGAATCCCTCTTTTGCGTCTGTCACTAACGCCCAGCAGGTTAACGTTTGAAGCACGTCACAGTCATTCAATCCCGGAATCCTACTCGGAATACCACAGACAAGGTTTAGACTTTCCGGATTCTCATGAATGCTGCCATCAATCCGGCTTATACCACGAAGATTCTGTTGGGGAATCTAAGAGATATTCATTCAATCTGATGTAGAATAGAGGTGGTTGTCAGGCACACGTTCATGGGTTGAGGAAGGTGATGAGTGTCACGGATCATCACCTTCTCCACAGTTAAGCGCGAATAAACATCTTAGATGAGAACAAGCGTGTTTGAATGGAAAACAAAGGAATTGTATTAAATCATCGAGACGCTGCAGAGCTCCTCACCCCCAACAATGGAGTTTAGAGACTCATGCCGTCACAAAGTATGTAATTCAGATCTGAAAATGTCATGAGGTACAAGAAATGTCTGTAAAAGTTGTTTAAATAGTAAACTAGTACCCTAGGTTTACAGAAAATGAATAGACTAAGATAATTGGTGCAGAAATCCACTTCTGGGGCCCACTTGGTGTGTGCTGGGACTGAGACTAAAGCTTTCCACGTGTGGGGGCCCTTCTTGGCGTCAAACTTTAGGTTATGACGTGTTTTGGGCGTTCAACTCCGGATAATGACGTTTTTCTGGCGTTTAACTCCAGACAGCAGTATGAACTTGGCGTTTAACGCCAAGTTACGTCGTCTATCCTCGCGTAAAGTATGAACTATTATATATTGCTGGAAAGCCCTGGATGTCTACTTTCCAACGCCGTTGAGAGCGCGCCAATTGGACTCCTGTAGCTCCAGAAAATCCATTTCGAGTGCAGGGAGGTCAGGATCCAACAGCATCAGCAGTCCTTTTTCAGCCTAAGTCAGATTTTTGCTCAGCTCCCTCAATTTCAGCCAGAAAATACCTGAAATCACAGAAAAACACACAAACTCATAGTAAAGTCCAGAAATATGATTTTTGCCTAAAAACTAATAATATTCTACTAAAAACTAACTGAAACATGCTAAAATCTACATGAAATTACCCCCAAAAAGCGTATAAAATATCCGCTCATCACAACACCAAACTTAAACTGTTGCTTGTCCTCAAGCAACTAGATGAATAAAATAGGTTCTAACAGAAATAAAGAAATAATAATATTTTCGAGTTCTAAATGAGGCTCAGATTCTTATTAGATGAGCGGGGCTTGTAGCTTTTTGTCTCTGAATAGTTTTGGCATCTCCCTGTATCTTTAAATTTTCAGAATGATTGGCATCCTTAGGAACTCAGAATTCAGATAGTATTGTTGACTCTCCTAGTGTAGTATGTTGATTCTTGAACACAGTCATTTTATGAGTCTTGGCTGTGGCCCTAAGCACTTTGTCTTCCAGTATTACCACCGGATACATAAATGCCACAAACACATAACTGGGTGAACCTTTTCAGATTATGACTCAGCTTTGCTAGAGTCCCCAGTCAGTGGTGTCCAGAGCTCTTAAGCACACTCTTTTGCTTTGGATCACGACTTTAACCATTCAGTCTCAAGCTTTTCACTTGGACCTTCATGGCACAAGCACATGGTTAGGGACAGCTTGGTTTAGCCGCTTAGGCCTGGATTTTATTTCCTTGGGCCCTCCTATCCATTGATGCTCAAAGCCTTGGATCCCTTTTTTACTCTTGGCTAGTGCCCATGGCTTGTGGATATTGTGTTATTTATTTATTTATTTTTTTTTGACTGCTTTTTCTTGCTTCAAGAATCAATTTCATGATTTTTCAGATCATCAACAAGATTTTTCGTGTTCCTCATTCTTTCAGGAGCCAATATTCATCAAATTCAAAGTACATATTATGCACTGTTCAAGCATTCATTCAGAGAACAAAAAGTATTGCCACCACATATAATTAATTATAATTTTATTTATTAAGAACTCGAAAAATATAAATTACTTCTTTATTCTAAAAGAAAATCTACTACTTTATTCATGCCTAATGATGATGAGAAAAATAAATTATAACTTAATTGGAAATAAAATCAAAATAGACATCCTAATTACTACTAAATATCTTCTAAGGTCAATTTCTAAAGGGAATAATCATCACTAAATTAAAACAGAGAAATTGGAACTCAGCAACCTGTTGTTTTGAGGAGTGGATGCTCCTCTAATTCTTTGGGGTGTGGTTCAAGGATTAATTTTTGGCGCTTCAGCTCCCTTAGATCACGCCCTTGCTCCTCCTATTCCTTGAGCAGTTTGCAAATCATGCTACCTTGATTATTCTGTTCTTCCTTTATTTGATCCATAGCTTCTTGCAATCTGGAAACAGAAGCCTCAAGCTGTTCCCAATATTCGAATTGGGGCAATTCTGGGAGGGCTTCTTGTGCTCTCCTTCTGGCAGGATCCTCTTGTTGCTGTTGCCTGATCATTGATGTTCCAGTAATGGGCTTTTCAATTGGGATATATTCAGTTATTCCCATCTTTACTCCAGCATCTTTGCAAAGCATAGAAACTAGGCTTGGATAAGCCAATTTGGCGTCCTTAGAATTCCTGTTTGCTATTTTATATAGCTCACAGGAGATCAGCTGATGGACTTCCACTTCTTTTCCCAACATGATGCAGTGAATCATGACAGCTCTTTTGATGGTAACTTCAGAATGGTTGCTGGTGGGCAATATGGAACGACAAATAAAGTCCAGCCAGCCTCTGGCTACTGGTTTTAGATCTTCTCTTTTGAGTTGAACTGGGATGCCAGTTGTACTGGTAGTCCACTTGGCTCCAGGGATGCATATGTCCTCCAGAACCTTATCTAGCCCTTTATTGACCCTTATCATTCTCCTATTAAAGGAGTCTGGGTCATCTTTCAGTTGAGGGATCTTGAATATCTCCCTGATCCTGTCAGAATTGGTATGAATGATTTTTCCTCTGACCACTGTCTTATGGTCAAAGATAGCAGCTCCAATGATTCTTTGCCTTTCTGTCTGCCATAGATTAGCATAAAATTCCTGAACCATGTTCTTCCCCACTTTCGTTTCAGGATTGGCCAGAACTTCCCAATTCCTGTTTCGAATTTGCTCTTGGATCTCCGGATATTCATCTTCTTTCAGATCAAATCTGACTTCCGGGATCACTGATCTGTGACTCATTATCTTGTAGTAATGGTCTGAATGTTCTTTAGTTAAGAACTTCCCTTGATTCCAAAGTGGCTTTGGAGCGCTTTCTTTCTTCCCTCTTGGGGCGGTTTGCTTTCCTTTAGGAGCCATGATCTTAGTTGAGTATGTTTATGTGATCACGGATAAGTACACCAAACTTAGAGTTTTGCTTGTCCTCAAGCAAAGGAGAAGAAAGAAGAGGGATAGAAGGAGAGCAAGTGTGGGATGAAGAGGATGAAGAGGAGGCCGAATACAATATAAAGGGATGGGGGGTGGGAAATTTTCGAAAAAGAAAATCAGAAAGAGATAAGATAAAAGATATGATTTTAAAAGGTATGATCAGAAAAAGATATAATTTTAAAAAAGAAAAGATGTGAATCAAAATTTAAAAGATAGATTTGAATTTTAATTTTGAAAAGGATTTTTAAAAGGAGTTAAAGATGTGTTGGAAACAAATTTGAAAAGATGATGGATTGAATTGGAAAGCCATTTGTTCTTTTGGGTTAAGATAAATCTAAAAAATTTGCAATCATTGAATTTAGAAATTAGGATAAACTTTTGGAATTGAAAGTGATAATTTAAAATATGTTTATGCAAGAAATCATGAATTGAAACATAAAAATTTTGAAAAAATGCAAAGAAAAACGAAATTGTACCTCCTCCCACCATCCTGGCGTTAAACGCCCACATGGTGCATGGTTTGGGCGTTTAACGCCCACATGTTGCTTCTCCTGGGCGTTCAACGCCCATGTGATGCTTCTTCCTGGCGTTGAACGCCAGGAGGTCCTTCTTTACTGGGCGTTTTTCTAAACGCCCAGAATGCTAGCAGATTGGCGTTAAACGCCCAGAAGGTGCATCTTTCTGGCGTTTAACGCCCAGAAGATGCTTCTTCTTGGCGTTTAACGCCCAGAAGGCTACCCTTACTGGCGTTGAACGCCCAGAAGGTGCTTCTTTTGGGCGTTTAACGCCCAAAGTATTTCTTACTGGCTTTTTCATGCCAGTGAGCTCCCAAATTTCTCTGTAGCTCTGTGACTTCAATCAATTGCTAATTTACTTTTGAAGATACTTGGACTTAAACCTGTAAAGAAAAGAAAATTTATTTAATCAGTAAATAAACTTTATAAATGGCTGGGTTGCCTCCCAGCAAGCGCTTCTTTAATGTCATTAGCTGGACTGTCACTGATCTTCAATGTAATCTCAGTCTTGAGCACTCTTGCTCGAAATTATCTTCAAGATAGTGTTTAACTCTTTGTCCATTGACAATGAACTTTTTGTTAGAGTCACTATCCTGAAGTTCTATGTATCCATATGGTGATACACTTGTGATCACATATGGACCTCTCCACCGGGATTTTAACTTCCCAGGGAATAATCTGAGCCTAGAGTTGAATAGCAGAACCTTTTGCCCTGGTTTAAAGACTCTGGATGACAATTTCTTATCATGCCATCTTTTTGCTTTTTCCTTGTAGATTTTCGCATTTTCAAAAGCATTGAGTCTAAACTCCTCTAGCTCATTTAACTGGAGCAATCGTTTTTCTCCAGCTAATTTGGCATCAAGATTCAGGAATCTGGTTGCCCAGTAGGCCTTGTGTTCCAGTTCCACTGGCAAGTGACATGCCTTTCCATACACAAGCTGGTATGGAGAGGTCCCTATAGGGGTCTTAAATGCTGTTCTGTATGCCCACAGAGCATCATCCAAGCTTCTTGCCCAATCCTTTCTCGGTTAATTACAGTCCGTTCCAGGATTCTTTTAAGTTCTCTATTTGAGACTTCAGCCTGCCCATTAGTTTGTGGGTGATATGGAGTAGCCACCCTGTGGTTGACTCCATAACGTACTAGAGCAGAGTAGAGCTGCTTATTACAGAAATGAGTACCCCCATCACTGATTAACACTCTAGGGATACCAAATCTGCTGAAGATATGTTTCTGGAGGAATTTTAACACTGTTTTAGTGTCATTAATGGGTGTTGCAATAGCCTCCACCCATTTGGATACATAATCCACTGCCACCAGAATATAAGTGTTTGAGTATGATGGTGGGAAAGGTCCCATGAAGTCAATGCCCCATACATCAAACAACTCAATTTCCAAGATTCCTTGTTGAGGCATAGCATAACTGTGAGGCAGGTTGCCTGATCTCTGGCAACTATCACAGTTAAGCACAAATGCTCGGGAATCTTTGTAGAGAGTAGGCCAGTAGAAGCCACTCTGGAGGACTCTTGTGGCTGTTCGTTCACTTCCAAAATGTCCTCCATACTGTGATCCATGGCAATGCCAAAGGATCTTCTGTGCTTCTTCTTTAGGCACACATCTACGGATTACTCCGTCTGCACATCTCTTAAAGAGATATGGTTCATCCCAAAGATAGTATTTTGCATCTGAGATTAATTTCTTTGATTGCACCCTACTGTACTCTTTGGGTATGAATCTCACTGCCTTGTAGTTTGCAATGTCTGCAAACCATGGCACTTCCTGGACGGCTAGTAATTGCTCATCCGGAAAGGTTTCAGAAATTTCAGTGAGAGGGAGGGACGCCCCTTCCACTGGTTCTATTCGGGACAGGTGATCTGCTACTTGATTTTCTGTCCCTTTTCTGTCTCTTATTTCTATATCAAACTCTTGCAGAAGCAGCACCCATCTGATGAGTCTGGGTTTTGAATCTTGCTTTGTGAGTAGATATTTAAGAGCAGCATGATCAGTGTACACAATCACTTTTGATCCTACTAAGTAGGATCTGAATTTGTCAATGGCGTAAACCACTGCAAGTAGCTCTTTTTCTGTAGTTGTGTAATTCTTCTGTGCATCATTTAACACACGGCTGGCATAGTAAATGACATGCAGAAGCTTGTCATGCCTTTGTCCCAACACTGCACCAATGGCATGGTCACTGGCATCACACATTAGTTCAAATGGTAATGTCCAGTCTGGTGCAGAGATGATTGGTGCTGTAACCAATTTAGCTTTCAGAGTTTCAAATGCCTGCAGACATTCTTCATTAAAGATGAATGGCATGTCTGCAGCTAGCAGGTTGCTCAGAGGTTTGGCGATTTTTGAAAAATCCTTTATAAACCTCCTATAGAACCCTGCATGTCCCAGAAAGCTTCTGATTGCCTTAACATTAGCAGGTGGTGGTAATTTTTCAATTACTTCTACCTTAGCTTGGTCCACCTCTATCCCCTTGTTCGAAATTTTGTGCCCAAGGACAATTCCTTCAGTCACCATAAAGTGACATTTTTCCCAGTTTAAAACCAGGTTAGTCTCTTGGCATCTTTTCAGAACAAGTGCTAAATGGTTAAGGCAGGAGCTGAATGAGTCTCCAAATACTGAAAAGTCATCCATGAAGACTTCCAGAAATTTCTCCACCATATCAGAGAAAATAGAGAGCATGCACCTTTGAAAGGTTGCAGGTGCATTGCACAGGCCAAATGGCATCCTTCTGTATGCAAATACTCCAGATGGACATGTGAAGGCCGTTTTCTCCTGATCCTGGGGATCCACTGCAATTTGATTATAACCTGAATATCCATCCAGGAAGCAGTAGTATTCATGACCTGCTAGTCTTTCTAGCATCTGGTCTATGAATGGTAAAGGAAAATGATCCTTTCTGGTGGCTGTATTGAGTCTTCTGTAATCAATGCACATACGCCACCCTGTAACTGTCCTTGTAGGAACCAGTTCATTTTTTTTCATTATGAACCACTGTCATGCCACCCTTCTTAGGGACAACTTGGACAGGGCTCACCCAGGGGCTGTCAGAAATAGGATAAATAATCCCAGCCTCTAGTAATTTAGTGACCTCTTTTTGCACCACTTCTTTCATAGCTGGGTTCAGCCGCCTTTGTGGTTGAACCACTGGCTTGGTGTCATCCTCCAACAAGATTTTGTGCATGCATCTGGCTGGGCTAATGCCCTTAAGATCACTAATGGACCACCCAAGAGCTGTCTTGTGCGTCCGTAGCACTTGGATTAGTGCTTCCTCTTCCTGTGGCTCTAAGGTAGAGCTTATGATTACAGGAAAGGTTTCACCTTCTCCCAGAAATGCATATTTCAGGGATGGTGGTAATGGTTTGAGCTCGGGTTTTGGAGGTTTCTCCTCTTCTTGAGGGATTTTCAGAGGTTCTATTATCTTCTCTGATTCCTCCAAATCAGGCTGAACATCTTTAAAGATGTCCTCCAGCTCTGATTCGAGACTCTCAGCCATATTGACCTCTCTTACCAGAGAGTCAATAATATCAACACTCATGCAGTCATTTGGGTTATCTGGATGTTGCATGGCTTTAGCAACATTCAACTTGAACTCCTCCTCATTGACTCTCAAGGTCACTTCCCCTTTTTGGACATCAATGAGGGTTCGGCCAGTTGCTAGGAAAGGTCTTCCTAGAATGAGAGTTGCACTCTTGTGCTCCTCCATTTCCAGCACCACAAAGTCAGTAGGAAAGGCAAATGGCCCAACCTTGACAATCATGTCTTCAATCACGCCTGATGGGTATTTAATGGAGCCATCAGCAAGTTGAAGACATATCCTGGTTGGTTTGATTTCTTCAGTCAAACCAAGCTTTCTGATAGTAGATGCAGGTATTAGGTTGATACTTGCCCCAAGATCGCATAAAGCTTGCTTGGTACAAACACCTTCTAATGTGCATGGTATCATAAAGCTCCCAGGATCTTTAAGCTTCTCAGGTAAGCTTTTCAGAATGACTGCACTGCATTCTTCAGTGAGGTAAACTTTTTCAGTTTCCCTCCAATCCTTCTTATGACTTAAGATCTCTTTCATGAACTTAGCATAAGAAGGTATTTGCTCAAGTGCTTCTGCAAACGGAATCTTTATTTCAAGAGTCCTGAGATAGTCTGCAAAGCGGGCAAATTGCTTATCCTGTTCCGCTTGGCGGAGTTTTTGAGGATAAGGCATTTTGGCTTTGTATTCCTCAACCTTAATTGCTGCCGGTTTATTACCTACAGAAGTGGGTTGGGAAGCCTTTTTAGAAGGGTTGTTATCAGCACTTGTATGTGACTGATCACCCACTGGCGTTTGAGTACCAGGGGTGGAAGCTGGGGTGGCGTTAAATGCCACCTCCTTGCTTGTTTCTGGCGTTTGAACGCCAGAACCATGTTCCTTTTGGGCGTTCAGCGCCAGATCCATGCTTGTTTCTGGCGTTGAACGCCAGGAATGAGCATGGTTTGGGCGTTCAGCGCCAGCTTTATCCCTTTCTGGGCTCTGCTTGTCCTCAGAGGGATTTTGAGTAGCCATTTGTTCATTTCCTGTCTTTTTGCTGCTTTGAAGTGAGGTATTTAATGTTTTCCCACTTCTTAATTGAACTGCTTGGCATTCTTCTGTTATTTGTTTTGACAGTTGCTTTTCTGTCTGCTTTAATTGTACTTCCATGTTCCTGTTAGCCATTCTTGTTTCCTGTAACATTTCCTTGAATTCGGTTAGCTGCTGAGTCAGAAAGTCTAATTGCTGATTAAATTCATTAGCCTGATCCATCGGACTGAGTTCTGCAGTTACTGTTTTAGCTTCTTCTTTCATGGAAGATTCACTGTTTAGATACAGATGCTGATTTCTGGCAACTGTATCAATAAGCTCTTGAGCTTCTTCAATTGTTTTTCTCATATGTATAGATCCACCAGCTGAGTGGTCTAGAGAAATCTGAGCTTTTTCTGTAAGCCCATAGTAGAAGATGTCTAATTGTACCCATTCTGAAAACATTTCAGAGGGGCATTTTCTTAGCATCTCTCCCAAGCATCATAAAGGGATTCATTATCTCCTTGTTTGAAGCCTTGGATGCTTAGCCTTAGCTGTGTCATCCATTTTGGAGGGAAATAGTGATTCAGGAATTTTTCTGACAGCTGTTTCCATGTTTTTATGCTGTTCTTAGGCTGGTTGTTTAACCACCTCTTAGCTTGATCTTTTACAGCAAATGGAAACAGTAGTAATCTATAGACATCCTGATCCACTTCCTTATCATGTACTGTATCAGTAATTTGCAGAAATTGTGCCAGAAACTCTGTAGGTTCTTCATGTGGAAGACCAGAATACTGGCAGTTTTGCTGCACCATGATAATGAGCTGAGGATTCAGCTCAAAGCTACTAACTCCAATGGAGGGTATACAGATACTACTCCCATATGAAGCAGTAGTGGGGTTAGCATATGACCCCAGAGTCCTCTTGGACTGTTCATTCCCACTTGCTTCCATGATTGAATACAAGTTGAGAATTTATATGTTGAGAATTATTTATTTTATAGTAATGGAATAAATAAAAATGGAATAAATAAAAAGAAGTTAAAAATATTTTTTTTTTCGAGAAAATGAAATTAAAATCTAGAAATTTTTTTTTAAAAAAAAATTCGAAAAAGTAGTTGGAAAATATAAAATTTTTGAAATTTGAATTTTGTGATGAAAGAGAAAAACACGCAAAAGACACAAGACTTAAAATTTTTAGATCTAATGCTCCTTATTTTCGAAAATTTTTGGAGGGAAAACACCAAGGAACACCAAACTTAAAAATTTTAAGATCAAGACCCAAGAAAAACTCAAGAACACCTTGAAGATTCACAAGAACACCAAGAACAAAAGAAAGAACACCAAACTTAAAATTTTTAGAAAACTTTTAAGAAAATTTTCGAAAATTATAAAAAAAAGATTAACAAGAAAACACCAAACTTAAAGTTTGGCACAAGATTCAATCCAAGAAAAATTATTTTTGAAAAAGGTTCCAAAGGGTATAACCAATTATCAAGAACAACTTAAAGATCAAGGAGGAACACAGAACACTCACACGAAAATTTCCAAGAAAAATATAAAAGATGCAATTGACACCAAACTTAGAACAAGACACTAAACTCACGAAAATTAACAATAAATTAAGAAAAATAATTTTTGAAAAGAAATTTTTTTTTGAAAAGAAACTATCCTATCAAAATTTAATGACTCTATAAAAACAAATTATTCCTAATCTAAGAAATAAAATAAACCTTCAATTGTCCAAACTCAATAATCCCCGGCAACGGCGCCAAAAACTTGGTGGACGAAATTGTGATCCTTAATTAATGGCCCCTTGGCATGTGCCAAGGAGAACTAATTTAACTAACTGATTACTTGCACAATTCCGTTCAACTGACCAGCAAGTGTACTGGGTCGTCCAAGTAATACTTTACGTGAGTAAGGGTCGAATCCACAGAGATTATTGGTTTGAAGCAATCAATATTTATTTTATTAATCTTAGTCAGGATATCAATAGGATTATTTGGATTAAAAGTGAAATTACTGGAATTGATAAAAGAGGGAACAATGTTACTTTGATTTGCAGCACTGGGAAATATGTTGGAGTTTTGGAGATGCTTTGTCCTCTGACTTCAACTCTTCCTTGAAATCCTCTTCTCACACGCAGGTCCCTTCCATGGCAAGCTCTATGTAGGGTGTCACCGTTGTCAGTGGCTACTTCCCATCCTCGCAGTGAAAACTATGCTCACGCACTCTGTCACAGTACGGCTAATCACCGGTTGGTTCCCGCTCCTACTGGAATAGAATCCCTCTTTTGCGTCTGTCACTAACGCCCAGCAGGTTAAAGTTTGAAGCACGTCACAGTCATTCAATCCCGGAATCCTACTCGGAATACCACAGACAAGGTTTAGACTTTCCGGATTCTCATGAATGCTGCCATCAATCCGGCTTATACCACGAAGATTCTGTTGGGGAATCTAAGAGATATTCATTCAATCTGATGTAGAACAGAGGTGGTTGTCAGGCACACGTTCATGGGTTGAGGAAGGTGATGAGTGTCACGGATCATCACCTTCTCCACAGTTAAGCGCGAATAAACATCTTAGATGAGAACAAGCGTGTTTGAATGGAAAACAAAGGAATTGTATTAAATCATCGAGACGCTGCAGAGCTCCTCACCCCCAACAATGGAGTTTAGAGACTCATGCCGTCACAAAGTATGTAATTCAGATCTGAAAATGTCATGAGGTACAAGAAATGTCTGTAAAAGTTGTTTAAATAGTAAACTAGTACCCTAGGTTTACAGAAAATGAATAGACTAAGATAATTGGTGCAGAAATCCACTTCTGGGGCCCACTTGGTGTGTGCTGGGACTGAGACTAAAGCTTTCCACGTGTGGGGGCCCTTCTTGGCGTCAAACTTTAGGTTATGACGTGTTTTGGGCGTTCAACTCCGGATAATGACGTTTTTCTGGCGTTTAACTCCAGACAGCAGTATGAACTTGGCGTTTAACGCCAAGTTACGTCGTCTATCCTCGCGTAAAGTATGAACTATTATATATTGCTGGAAAGCCCTGGATGTCTACTTTCCAACGCCGTTGAGAGCGCGCCAATTGGACTCCTGTAGCTCCAGAAAATCCATTTCGAGTGTAGGGAGGTCAGGATCCAACAGCATCAGCAGTCCTTTTTCAGCCTAAGTCAGATTTTTGCTCAGCTCCCTCAATTTCAGCCAGAAAATACCTGAAATCACAGAAAAATACACAAACTCATAGTAAAGTCCAGAAATATGATTTTTGCCTAAAAACTAATAATATTCTACTAAAAACTAACTGAAACATGCTAAAATCTACATGAAATTACCCCCATAAAGCGTATAAAATATCCGCTCATCAAGCATGTTGTTGTTTTTGTTAAAAATATTGGGAAGTGGAGACATACTCATGTGTTGACCAAATATGTAGACCATATGCGTTGATAAGAAAGACAAAAAGAAAAGAAAAAGGAATAATGAAAAAAAAGGGAGAACAAACAAGGTAGAAAGAAAAGAAAAAAAAAAGAAAAGAAAAAAAAAGGGGGACAAAAAGCCCCAAAGTGAAACTTAAAGACAAATCAATGCATATGTATGGTGATCAAAGGTGAATGCATGAGTATGCGGAAAAGTGAGGAATGGGTAGTTAGACTAGTACATAATTGTATAGGATGTTATTTAGGTTAGGTGGGGAGCTTAGGTTAATCAAAGGATTCAATTTTTAGCCCACTTAGCCAAATATATAATCCTACCTTGACCCTAACCCCATTACAACCTAAGGAAAGACCTCATGATATATGTATGCATGCATATAATAATTGTTGATTGTTAGAGGAAGAACAAATTTTGGAAAAGCATGAAGTAGAGGAGAATTGAGTGATTAACCCTATATACCAAGCGAATAGAGTGCAAATACTTCCGGTGAGGGTTCGAAGCCAACTTCCTTGTTCTCGGCTCTCACGAGCGTTCTTCATGCAAGTTGTGCATATTTCGCTTTAATGATTATAAATTGGTAGAGTTCATGCACTGCTTACCATCTTGCCCTATGTGCATATATGTATCCTAGGAAGATTGATTTGCTTTTGACCAAGTAGATAATAGCATCCATCTTAGTTGCATTCATATAGATAGATTGCATCTCATGAATCTCATTCTCTTGTGATCCTTTGGTCTTTTGCTTTTTCTTTAGCATGAGGACATGCTATAGTCTAAGTGTGGGGAGGTTGATAAACCCCGTTTTTAGGATTTATCTTGTATATATTTTGAGGGTTTTATCAATGGTCTTTCATACTTATTCATATAAAAATGCATGATTTTGTGTTCCTTTTCCAATTTTGCCTCATAGATGAAAACATGCCTCTTTTGCACTAAATTAGATATATTTTAATCCTCCTCTATTACCATTCGATGCCATGATCCGTGTGAGTGATTTCAGAGCATATAGAGCAAGGATGGCTTGGAGGAGAGGATGGAAGCATGCATAAAGGAAAGGGGCATGGAAATTTGAGCTTTGGAAGTGACGACGCGCAAGCGCACATGGCGCGTACGCGTGGATGCGCGCCGTTATGACCAGCGCAAAGGAAGCCAGAATCTCATGGACGCACCCGCGTACTTCGAGCATGCGCGTGGATCGCAAAAAACCCCAGGGACGCGTACGCGTGCTGTGCGCGTACGTGCCGATGGCTGCACGTGATTTTTAAGGAGAAAATGTGACCAGCGATTTCAGGGCAGTTACAGCCCCTGTTTGGGGTAGAGTTTTTGCGGGAAAAGCATAAGAAGGCCAAGGATTGAAGGGCTTGGGGCCATTCACTCATTTTACACATTTTCTAGATATTTTCATGAGTTAGTTACATTTTGTAGAGAGAGAAACTCCAACTTCTCTCTAGGATCTTGCTCTCTCCATTACAATTCTCTTTGATTCCTTTGGTGAGATCAATTGCTAATTCACTTCTACTTTGATGCAATTTGTAAATCTACTCTTCTCCTATTCTCAATTTGTGTTCTTTTGATTCATTTTCTTTGGATCTAGATTTGACTTTGTTACTTTGATTTGGATTAATGAATTGAGGTATTTTCATGTCCATTACTTGCAATTGTTCAGTTGTTGATGATTGTGTGACTTAGATATCTTGAATTCAACTCTTTTCTTCAATTCCATAATGTCTCTTATGAATGCTCACCAAATGTTTGATGAAATGATAACCCTAGCTATGGAGTAGAATTCTTTTACTTGGCTTAGGGGTTGAGCTATTGGAGACACTTGAATAGTGTATGTCAATTGTTGATTGAGAATTGAGAATTGCTAATTGACTTGGAAGGCACTAAAGCTAGACTTCCCTAGGGTTAGACTAGGACTTGTGACTCAAGTTAGTTACTTTCACTTGACTTTCCTCCATGATTAGAGGTTAACTAAGTGAAGCAATAATCCATTGTTATCACAATTGAAGGAAGCTATAGTGATGGAACTTCCAATGCTCACCCTTAGCCAAGGCTTTTATCTTGATTGCCTTGTTATTCACTCTTTGTTAGCTTGAACTCTTACACCAACCTCTCAAAACTGCAAAAGACTTCCTAATCAATAATGTGCATTCAAATGCAATTCCTAGGGAGAACGACTTGGGACTAATACTCTCGGTTATAGATTTTAGAATTGTTTGATGCGAGATATGCGTGTCGGTTAGAATATACTCACGATTGAATTCATTGCTAATTTCTATACCGGCATAAAAAAAAATTTCGTTCATCAAAATATTTTGATGAATAGAAAATTGATGGTATAGAATTTCACTAATGAAATCTCGTTGTAAAATATAGTTTCCAAACCAACAATAATCATTTCATACAAAAATTTGTTTGTCACAAGTACAAACCCCTAATAATCCTAATAACCGAAGTATTTAAACATCGGGTCATCTCTCAAAGGAATTGCAGGGTAGTGTCCTTGTTATTGGTTATGAGCTTGTATATTTTGGGGTTTTAATAAGAGGCATAAAAAGTAAATGACAATGAAATTCTAATGATAAAGCGGTGTTGGCAAGGATTTGGTGATCAAGGATCTCTATCCTTATTACTAACCACAACATGATAATTGCAAGGATCAATCACACTAAGTCATCCTCTAACTAATAGTAAAGGAAAGTCAAGTGAGCTATATCAATCCAAGTCCATAAGTCCTAGCTTCCCACTGATTCAATTAGTGAGAACTAGCGTTAATGGCTCCCAATTATCAATCACTTGGACATCAGTAACTCAAGAATTCCTAAGTTACCTTCCCAAGCCAAGAACATAAAATTCTACTCTAAAACCCAACCAAGCATTCTATCAAACACTTGGAAGGCACAAAAAGAAAGCATAGTAAAATCACAACAAGAATGAATTCTAACAACAATTGAATGCAAGGAATTAACAACAACAATCAAGGAAATCACAATTAACATGAATTACCTCAAATTGCATTAAAAGAAAAATAGAAGAACAAAAGTAGATCCACAACAAAGTATAAGAACAAAAGAGTAGAGGAGCAAGATGTAACAACAAGGAATTGAATGGGATAAGTAGATGAAAGCAAAGATTAAAACCTAGATCTAGAAATTCTACCTAAACCTAATCCTAATTCTAGAGAGAAGTGAGAGCTTCTCTCTCTAAAACTAAACTCAACCTAGATCTAAGGTGTGTAATGATCCAACCATGCCTTCCCCCTTCAATCCTTGGCTCTTTTGAAGCATTTTGGCGCCAAGATTCAACTCCAATTTGGGCTAGAAGCTCCTCAGAAATCGCTGGGCACGTTTTCACTTAAAGTGGTCACGTACGGTATCGGCGCGTACGCGCACAGCACGCGTACGCGTCCATGGAGCTTTTCGCAATCCACGCGGGAGCGTCCAGTGCGTGTGCGTGTCCATGGGTGTTTTCCAAATCTTTGGCTTTTCATGATTTCTCCACTTTGTATGCTTTCCCTTCACTCCTTTGATCCATTACTAGCCCTTTTCACTCTGAAATCACTAACAAATACATCAAGACATCTAGTGGAATCAAATAGAGATTAAAACTATCAAATTAAGGACCCAAAAAGCATGTTTTCACACTTAAGCACAAATACAGAGACAATCACAAAACCATACTATTTCATTGAATAAATGTGAGAAAAGGTTAACAAAATGCTCTAAATTCAACACAAGATAAACCCTACAAATGGGGTTTATCAACCTCCCCACACTTAAACCTTAGCATGTTCTCATGCTAAACCAAGAGTGAAATAAGGGGTATGACAATTATTCAATGCAACTAAACTATATGCAAACTACCTTAATGCAACTACCTATATGAATGCAAATGCTTGGTCAAGACACATCAACTTCCAAGGAAACATATGCAAGCACAAGGGCTATAGTAATAAGAACCAAATCCAACCCACAATTGTATTGAGTTATAAAAAAGGATTTACAAAACTTGCATGAATATAGATGATAGTGGTGAAAACATGTAATTGAGCAATCGAACCCTCACCGAATGTGTTTGCACTCTATTCGCTCGGTGTTTAGGGGTTGATTCACTCAATTCTCCCCTATTCAATGCATGCATACAAATATCATGAGGTCTTTCCTTTGGGTTGTAATGGGGCTAGGGTCAAGGTAAGATCATATATGGTTAAGTGGACTAGAATTTGAATCTTTGATTGACTTAAGCTTTCCCACCTAACCTATATAATGACCTATACAATTAAGTGCTAATCTAACTACCCATTCTTCACTTTTGCTACATACTCATGCATTTTCATTTCATTTCACAACACTTATGCATTGACTCTTATTGAGCTTCACTTTGGGGCATTTTGTCCCCTTTTTATTGTTTTTCTTCTTTTTCTATATTTTTTTCTCTTTTTTTTCTTCTCTTTTCCTTTTTTACATTTATATTTTTTTCTTTCTTTTTCTTTTGTTTTTCATCATTTTTTTTCTTTCTTTCAAACTTCATACAAGAATATCATTGCATAAGGTCTATACATTTAATCAGTACATGAGTATGCACCCAATTCCCAAATATAGAAATATAAAATACCCTTTTATCCCAACCAATGTTCCCAAATCTCCCCAAACTTGAATAATAAATACTCTCACTAGCCTAAGCTAATCAAAGATCCAAACAAGGGACTTTTATTATTTTCTACTTTAGGCTTGTAATGTGCTAAAATAAAGAACAATTGGGTTAAGCGAAGGCTCAAAATTGGTTAACAATTGAGGGTAAAAGGTAGGCTATTTGGGTAAGTGAGCTAATGAAATAATGGCCTCAGTCATATAAATGCATGAATACAAAGAATAATGGGACATATAGAATGGAACAAATCAAGGATTACAATCATAGAACGAGAACAATTGCACACAAGAAGGAAAATAAGTGGTTATAAGATGTAACCACATCAATAGGCTCAAAACTCACTAGCTTGTGTTCTTAGCTCAAAACATGCTTCACAAAATATATAAAATTCAAGCAAGTTCCACAAAAATTTTAAATCAATTGGGGTTGTGCCCTATAGATAAATTCTTTGAGAAATCTCATTGTTTTGACTAAGCTTATTCTAAATGCAATGTTGTGATTGAGAAATATTAAAATTCCTTAGTTAATCCCTTTTTTCAATCGAAACAAAACTTCATATGCAAAAAGGGTCAACTAGATCTCAACAATCGCAAAATGTTTTTCCAATCATAACCAAAAGCTCAAACAAGCTATAGCAACTATATAGAGCAAAAGTGCATGTATGTAAAGGAAAAGTGTAAAGTTAACAAACTAAACCAAAGTATCCGCAATCCATAATACTAATATATACAATGATCCAAACGGTGCAAAATAAGGCAAAATAACATAAACTAAGAGATAGTGTCCGAAAATGTTCACCAAATTCACCGACGGTGACAACGGTGACCTCCCCACATTTAAGATGAAGCATCATCTTCGATGCTACTGATCGGGCTCATGGTGAGGGTCAACAGTCGCATCTGGCTCCGGCTGGGACTCAGGCTGTGGCACTGGCTACGTGGGAGGCTGCTGGGTCTCCGGGGTAGCCTGCGTCTATGGGGGTGCCTCCTGCTGAGACGGCTCCTCCACGCGCTCCTCCCCCTCCAAAGCGGAAGACTCAGGGAGAGGGGGTAGCTCAACGCTCTGTGCTGCAAATGGCTGGTATAGTCTATCAAGGCGCCGCATAAGACGGCGCTCACTGCACTCCATGAATCGAAACAGGCACTGAACCAGAAGGCGGGTCGGCTCGGCTGCTGGTGGTGGTAAAGGTACTGCCGCTGCTGTAGAAGAAGAGGGTCTAGCCTCTACTGCTGCTCTAGCTCTAGAGCGGCGCCTGGATGGGGGCTTCTCGTGCACCCACGTACCCCACAGAATAGCCTCCTTGTCGTCGTCGTCTAGGGGTGGTGGTGTCGCGACATTGTCCCTCCAAGGGGCACCGGCTAACTCAATCATCCTAGTGACCAATGTGGGAAATGGTAGAAGGCCCCGGATGTGTGCTCGCCACATACATCTTCTGATCAACTTGGGGAAGTATACCTCATTCCCCTCTATAACACAGCCGATCAGTAGAAGCATATCCATCGGAATCTCAGAGAAATGGGTAGTAGGTAGGACATAGTGGGCAAATATCTGCTGCCAAGTCCTAGCCTCTCTAGATAAATAAGCAAATAACATCCCCTTGGGCCTCATGTTACCAGAATCCATCACCCAAGGGGCATCCGGGGTGGCAATCACGCACTTCAGGGCTTTATAGTCAAAGGTCATAGCAATTATCGCGATCTCTGCCTACTGATAAGCACATGTGTCACCAGTCCGAGGTAGGCACTGCAATGCATCCTCAATGGCAGCCTCAGTAACTAAGATCTGCCCGCCCCGTAGGTGGACTAATCAAGAGTCGCTCGAAAGAAGTTGTAGTAAAATTCCTGGACCCATGAAGTGTTTAAAAATAATTTTACAATTTTTTTGTAAATGGATATTGCTGGACTTTATTTTATTTTTCAACTTCTAATAAAAGATTTAATAAATTAAATTAAAAATTCAAAAATATTTTTTTATTTTTTTATTCACGGAATAATGTTGCATCTGGACGACGACGCCTAGACCCTTGACTTTTTTATTACGGAACATTTTCAAAAAAATTAGATTAAATTAAATTTAAAATTTAAATTTCTTAAAATTTTAGGTTTATTGGATATTGTTGAAACATATTATTTTTTTTATTTTTTTTGTAAAAATTGTTTGTTTTAATTTTGAAATTTAAAAATTAAAAAACTAATAATTTTACAAAATTTTTTGTTTATTGGATATTGCTGGACTTTATTTTATATTTCTATTTTTAGTAAAAAAATTTATTTTTTAATTTAAAATTTAAAAATTAAAAAAATAAGTTTTATAAAATTTTAAAAAATATTTTTTATTTTTTTCTTCACCGGATAATGTTGCATTCGGAGCATGACGCTCGGATCGTTGACTTTTTTATTGTTGAACTGCTTCATAAAATTTAGAATAAATTAGATTTAAAAATTAAAAATTTTTAAATCTTTTTTATTGGATATTGTTGAAATTTTTTATCATTATACTTTTACTAAAAAAATTATTATTTTTAATTTAGAAATTCAATAATTAAAAAATAATAATTTTAAAATTTTTTATTTAGTAAATATTTGTAGACATTATTTTATTTTTTTACTTTAAAAAAATTAATTTAAAAATAAAAAATTTAAAATTTAGTTTATAAAATTTTAAATTTTTAAATATATTCTTTTGTTTTTTATTCACCGAATAATGCTGCAGCCGAACCACGACGTCGGGACCCTTGACTTTTTTGTTATTTGACGTTTTCAAAAATTTTAAATAAATTAATTTTAAATTTTTTAAATTTTATTTTCTATTTTTTGTAAAAAAAATTATTTTTTTTAATTTTAAAATTTAAAAATTAAAAAAATAATAATTTTACAAATTTTTTGTAAATGGATATTGCTGGACTTTATTTTATTTTTCTACTTCTAATAAAAGATTTAATAAATTAATATAAAAGTTCAAAAATATTTTTTTATTTTTTATTCACGGAATAATGTTGCACCCGGATTACGACGCCTAGACCCTTGACTTTTTTACTACGGAACATTTTCAAGAAAATTAGATTAAATTAAATTTAAAATTTAAATTTCTTAAAATTTTAGGTTTATTGGATATTGTGGAAACTTTTTATTTTTCTATTTTTTTGTAAAAATTGTTTGTTTTAATTTTGAAATTTAAAAATTAAAAAACTAATAATTTTACAAAATTTTTTGTTTATTGGATATTGCTGGACTTTATTTATATTTCTACCTTTAGTAAAAAAATTTATTTTTTAATTTAAAAGTTAAAAAAATAAAAAATAAGTTTTATAAAATTTTAAAAAATATTTTTTATTTTTTTATTCACCGGATAATGTTACATCCGGAGCATGACCCTCGGACCCTTGACTTTTTTATTGTTGAACTTCTTCATAAAATTTAGAATAAATTAGATTTAAAAATTTAAATTTTTAAATATTTTTTATTGGATATTGTTGGAATTTTTTTCTACTTTTACTAAAATATTATTATTTTTAATTTAGAAATTCAATAATTAAAAAATAATAATTTTAAAATTTTTTATTTACTAAATATTGCTAGACTTTATTTTATTTTTGTACTTTTAAAAAAAATTAATTTTAAAACAAAAAATTTAAAATTTAGTTTATAAAATTTTAAATTTTTAAATATATTTTTTTGTTTTTTATTCACCGAAGAATGCTGCAGCCGAACCACGACGTCGGGACCCTTGACTTTTTTGTTATTTGATGTTTTCAAAAATTTAAAATAAATTAATTTTAAATTTTTGAAATTTTGTTTTCTATTTTTATAAAAGAAAATTATTTTTTTTAAATTTAGAAATTTAAAAATTAAAAAAATAATAATTTTACAATTTTTTTGTAAATGGATACTGCTGGACTTTATTTTATTTTTCTACTTTTAATAAAGATTTAATAAATTAATTTAAAATTCAAAATATTTTTTATTTTTTTATTCATGGAATAATGTTGCACCTGGACGACGACGCCTAGACCCTTGAGTTTTTTATTACGGAACATTTTCAAAAAAAATTAGATTAAATTAAATTTAAAATTTAAATTTCTTAAAATTTTAGGTTTATTGGATATTGTTGAAACTTTTTATTTTTCTATTTTTTTGTAAAAAATGTTTGTTTTAATTTTGAAATTTAAAAATTAAAAAGCTAATAATCTTACAAAATTTTTTGTTTATTGGATATTGTTGGACTTTATTTTATATTTCTACTCTTAGTAAAAAAATTTATTTTTTAATTTAAAAGTTAAAAAAATAAAAAATAAGTTTTATAAAATTTTAAAAAATATTTTTTATTTTTTTATTCACCGGATAATGCTGCATCCGGAGCATGACGCTCGGATCATTGACTTTTTTTATTGTTGAACTGCTTCATAAAATTTAGAATAAATTAGATTTAAAAATTAAAAATTTTTAAATATTTTTTATTGGATATTGTTGGAATTTTTTATCATTCTACTTTTACTAAAAATTATTATTTTTAATTTAGAAATTCGATAATTAAAAAATAATAATTTTAAAATTTTTTATTTACTAAATATTTGTAGACTTTATTTTATTTTTTTACTTAAAAAAATTAATTTAAAAATAAAAATTTTAAAATTTAGTTTATAAAATTTTAAATTTTTAAATATATTCTTTTGTTTTTTATTCACCGAATAATGCTGCAGCCTTAAAATTCTACCTTCAGCAAAAAAACTCCTCACAGCCCGAAACACATCTTCTCCCACTATATCTCAGTAGAATTGAAAGAATTTAGCCGTTATACCGCTTCTCCTGATGTACTCTGAAGGTGGATACTAAAAGTAGCTCTTTTTTATCTTCTTCATAGATATAGATCTTCTGAGTTTACGGTTCATGTCAACTGTAACTTTAGGCTCGAAGTCTATGAAGTTAAATTACTAGTAGAAAATAAATAAATAAAATATATATAAAGAAAAATAAATTAATATTTAAAAATATAAATGAATTAAATATTAATCTAAAAGCAGTATTTTAAGAAAAGAATTTGAATTTTTTAAATATTAAATTTTTATTTTGTACAAGATGTCTCTCGTACGGGTTGAGAGATGGATTTTGAACTTGCGGGTCGAGGCGGATGCCGGATTATCTGACTAGAGCAATGGGGGATGATACCTGCAAAGACACTCCGACGCTCAAGTCAGAATGGATCTGAGAGGTATAAGGTGTGTGAGGTGAATGACATACCTAAGGGGGCCTGGGGATCCCCTTTATATATGTGATGGTAATTATCTTATCTTATCTTATTTGGTTAAGATAAGGGAGGTATTTGAATTTGATTGTTGGTTAGAAGCTCTAGTGGGCCGGTTCCGGACCTTCTAGAAGGACGAAATGGGTCGGACCTGGGTAACCGGGTTCGAAGACATTTCCGGGTGTAGAATTCATGGGCCGGATCCGTAACAGTTGCTCCCTGAGCGAGAGAGTGAGGGTGCTTGGTCTCATCGTTGGAGGAACCTTTTCCTTGCCGTTGTGGTTTGCCAAGGAGATCGTTGTTTGGTTTTCCCGATCGAGGTCGGGGATTTGGGGAATTCCTGGCCATTTCATGTTTAGGCGAGGAGCGCGTTGTTTGGGCGACTCATCACATGCCGGGTTTGATGACCGTTCCGAGGAAGGGACCGGATATCAGGTTTGGAACAGTTGCCATCGGAGCATGAGAGCATGCTTGCTTGATCTCAATGCTATGTTGTTGGAAAGTCCGATTCTCTTTAATTCGGGAGATTGTGAGGGGCCTGGAAAGGGCGTGACGTTATCCTGCACCGATTGGCAGGATGTTGGTCAGTCCGGCTTTTCACGAGTTGGAAGACCGTCAGCTCATGCTTGTTTTGTGTGGCCTTTTTTGGGCCGTTATTGTGAACTTATTTTAGGCCTCTTGGTGAGCCAATTTCAAGACTTTGTTTATTTAGCTTATTTGGATTTCTATTTTGTTGGCTTTGCGGGTGATCGATTCACGAGTCACTATTTTTGTTATTTGGATATTCGTTTTGTTGGCCTCGCGGTGATCGATCCCCGAGCCGCCATTTTTTTGTTTGGATACCTGTTTTGTTATTTGGATATCCATTTTGTTAGCCTCGGGGTGATCGATTCCCGGGTGGTCATTCACATATTTGGATATCCATTTTGTTGGCCTCTGGGTGATCGATCCCCGGGTAGCCCTTTACCTATTTGGATATCCGTTTTGTTGGCCTCGATGTGATCGATCCTCAGGCCGCCATTTTTTGTTGTTTGGATATCTGTTTTGTTGGCATCGGGATGATCAATTCCCGGGTAGCCGTTTACCTATTTGGATATCCGTTTTATTATTTGGATATTCATTTTGTTGGCCTCGGGGTGATCGATCCCCCGGGGTAGCCGCGTTTAGTTCGTGTCATCGGACGGGGCAAATGCTTTTGAAAAAATGAATTTCATTTGTGGTTTGGGCCTCGTTAAAACCTCCCGATGTGGGTAGGAAAGAGTGCCCAGTAAGAAAATATATGATTAAATAACTTAAGCAATAAATGAAAGTGAAAAAGGCAAAATATAAAAGGTAAAGATAATCTTGAGTGACCTCGTTCTTGTTGCTTTGGGAGGATGTTTCTACGTCTAGTAGCGTCATAAGTTAGAGGAATTTCAGGATCTTGGGAGCTTGGTCCCATCTAGTCTTTCGAGCCTGTAAGCTCCTTTTTCCGATTACCGTCTTGATTTTGTAGGGACCCTCCCAGTTGGGCGTGAGCTTCCCTTCTCCGGGAGTGGGTGGACCGATGTCATTTTGTCGTAAGATGAGGTTTCCTAGTCCGAAGTCTCGTCGTACCGTGCTACCATTGTACCTTAGGCTTATTCTCTGTTTTAGGGCTAGCTCCCATAGGTGTGTTGTGCTCCTGACCTTGTCTGCAAGGTCCCACTCTGCTTCTTTGTTGTTTCCTCCCACGGTTCTGCGTGAACTTTGGTCGTGGCATGCATCGAGGTCGGTGAGGAAGATGCCTGCCGCGTCTCAGAATCTCTTGTAGAGGGCCGAGCTGGTGTTCTCACACTCTATCGTGACTTCCCGATCTCCGTGTATTGTGCCGATAGTGCAGTCGTCAGCTTGGAACTTCATGAGTAAGAATTTGGTGAAGATGACCGCCAAGAGTTCGTTAATGGTCTTTCTTTCGAGGATGATGTTGTAGGCGGTAGAGTCCTTGAGGATGACAAATTCGGAGAGGATGGTCTTTCTTTGGTTCCCGGCTCCGATGGTGAGGGGAAGTGTGATGGAGCTGTCCGGTTGAGGGAAGTTATCCTCGAACCCGGTTACCTCATTACGGTGGGTTTGTAGGTTTTCGTTTCGGAGCCTGAGTTTGTCGAAGGCTCCCCTGAAGAGGATGTTAGAATCCGCTCCAGTGTCAACCAGTATCCTTTTGACCAGCCCTCTCCCGACCTTTGCCGAGATGACGAACGGGGCGTCTTCTGCTGAGGTGTCATGTTGGCAATCTTCGGGGGAAAACGTGATTACTTCTGCAGTGGAGGGGGTCGAGGCTTGGTTCCTAGCGGACAAGATTTTTAGGTCCTTTTTCAACGCTGATTTTGATTTTCCTAGCGCGTCTTTTTCGGTGATAACATTTACGACTATGGTAGGATCCGTTTCTGGACTCTCCTGGGGTGTTTGTCATGCCGTCCTTGGGTTACGTCCTTCGCGTTCTGGTGATCTGTCCCTTTCTATACGTTTAGGCTCTCTGATGATTTTGGCGAACTCGGAGAGTTTGCCGTCTCGGATGTCTTCTTCGAGGGCGTCCTTTGGGTCGAAACAGTCTTGGGTTTTATGTCCTTATCCTCGGTGGTAGTCGTAGTACAGGCTCCTGTTGCCGCCCGTTCGCTCCTTTAGTTGTCGAGCCTTTTAGTGGATGCCCCGCTCCGCTATTTGGTGGTAGATTTCTGTAATGGGGGCTGGCAGAGGGGTGTAGTTCAAGAATATTTCGACCCTTGGTGGTCGGTTGGTGTTTGCCGGCTTGGGTGTTCTTTTAGAGTTTCCCTTGGCGGCGGGTTATGTCGTGCTGCCGTATTGCCGTGCTGCCGTTTGTTGGCGGCCACGACTTGGCTCACTTCCTCGTCGTTTATATACTCTCTTGCTACACTCTGGATCTCATGCATTGTCCATACTGGCTTTGTGGTGAGGTATTTTCGGAAGTCTTCATTCATGAGGCTGTTGATGTGTGTTTTTGGAAAATGAATTCCAAACACAAAACTCACCGGCAAGTGTACCGGGTCGCATCAAGTAGTAATAACTCACAAGAGTGAGGTCGATCCCACAGGGATTGATGGATCAAGCAATATTAGTGGGTGATTAGTTTAGTCAAGCTAACATTGATGAGTTGAAGTGAAATTGAAGCAACAGAAAGTAAATTGCAATGAATTGTAAATTGCAGTAAGAAAAGTGGACAGAAATTTAAAGAGCAAGAAATGTAAATTGCATCAAATGTATAGGGACTTGGGTGCAGGGAATTAAAGAAAGCAATAAAGCTGAACTTAGAGAACAAGCAACTGGAAATCTAAATTGTAGGAAAAATAAAGGGGTGTGGGTGCTGGGAATTAAAACAGAACTGAAAGATGTAAAGTGCAATGAATTAAAGAGCTCTCAGATGAGGAAATTCAGCAACAAGTCAATTCAATACCAAAATAGAGATGTAGAAGTGCAGAAGAATAAAAACTCAAGACAATTGCAGGAATTGTAAATCAAGATCACAACAACCTCAAATGGAAAATTTCAGAAAAAGAAATTGGAGTAGAGGATTGTAGAAATTGAAATTGAAATTGCAGAAGAAGAAATGAAACTGAAAGCAGGACTCAGATTTTTGATCTTTCAATTCTCAAATTCAAAAACTAAAACTAAAAGAGAGAGCTCTCTACTCCTAATGCTCCCTAGTGGAGCCAGCCTCCTTTCTAAAATGAAAATGATGCCTTATATAAGCTTTACAAAATGAAAATAAAAAATCAAATTAAAATTGAAAACAAATTACAATTTAAATAAAATTCCTAATCTAGCTTGTTCTTGTGCTTTGAAGTGATGTCAATGGTTTTTTAAGTTGGTGTGAAGAATTGGATCCAAATTTGTTTTTGAGTAAAAAAAAATGGAAATTGGACCAAGACCACCTTCCAGGGGCATGCTCGGTTAAAAAAGAGAGCGCAGCGCTCCCTTTGCCTAGTGTGCCTTCAATTTTGTTCGTGCCAGGCCCATTTCCTTTTGATGCATTGCGCTCGGTTAAAAGAACCAATGCAGCGCTCCTTTTGCCTTGTGAGGAAGCCTTGGCCTTGCCAAATTGGTGCTCATTTCCTTGGCAAAACAAAAGGGTAGCGCTCAGTGAATTGAAAGAGCGCAACATCCCTTTGTGTTGGTGGAGCTCCCGTGTTCGAATCTTGGTGGTTGCACTCTTGCCTTGTTTTTGTTTTGGTGAGAGCCCGATAAAGTTAACTAAGTTAACTTAGCGCTCTCTCTTTGAGCGCTGATGCCTTGGCCTTACTTGAGCCTTGCCCCCTCTTTGAGCCTTGGTGTGAGCACTTGCTTGGTTGGTTTTTGGTCCTTAAAGATACCTTTCACTTGTGCTTCAATTTTATGCCAAATATAGATTGCTATATATCTTTGGAAAGCTCTGAATGTCAGATTTCCAACGCAACTAGAAGCGCATCAATTGGACATCTGTAGCTCAAGTTATGGCCCTTTGAAGGAGGCATGGTCGTGCTGTTTGGAGACCGCTGAAAGCGTAGCGCTCAAAGCGTAGCGCTTGTTAAAAAATGTAGCGCTTAGAGAAGGAGCGCTGCACTCACTAAGTTAACGCAGCGCTATGGGCACTGGTTGGAGGCCAAACTTTGCGTCAGCTTTTGAGGCCCATCCTTGAGGTTCACCCCATACTATTATATATTCTTGGAAAGTTCTGGATGTCTACTTTCCAATGCAATTGAGAGCACATCATTCCAAGCTCTACAGATCAAGTTATTCTCCTTGGAAGGTGAAGAGGTTAGCTAGCCTTACTGCAGGTTGATACCATGTTCATCTATGCACTATCGGGGCAGTTTTCTCCCTCAGATTTAGTGTCCACCATGTAGTGTCATATATGCTTGAAAAGCTCTAGATGTCTACTTTTCAATGCTACTAGAATCACCTCATTTGGAGTTCTGTAGCTCAAATTATTCTTGTTGGAATGTGAAGAGGTCAGGGTTGTAAATCCTCTTTGCTTAACTCATAGGCCTCTTTGAGTTTGTTTCCAACTCTTTTGCCACCATGGGAGTATGATTCTTCTTTTTAGTGCTTTTATTGCTTCTTCTTCTATTATTTCCTACAAAGTTTATAAAATCAAAAGATCAAAGAAGTATACCATTTAAGCACAAAAGCATGCAATATTTAAGCACTAATTATCAATTTCTTGTATGAAAAAGCATAGAAAAACATGACATGATGACATGTCATCAGCCGTTAGTCAAATAGAGACTCACGACTGAATCCATGAGTCCGTCGACCGTTAGACACTCGTTATTGAACTTGTCGAGGTATTTCCTTGTGGATTCGTCCTGCCTTTGGGTGATGACAAGTAAGCTGATGGGGGTGTTTGGATTTGGTGAGTCGGGTGGTGAATTGGGCCATAAATTTTCTCGAGATACCGTGAAAGTTGGCTATGGAGTCATGCGGGAGGGCGTTAAACCACTTGATTGCAGGTCCAGCCAGAGTTACCGGGAAGGCCCTGCATCGGACCGCGTCGGCGGCCCCTTCCAAGTTCATCCTGGCCTCGAAGGTCGTTAGTTGTTCCTAGGGATTCTTGGTTCCATCGTATTTCATGTCCGTGGGCTTGTCGAAGCCCTTCGGGAGTTTGGCTATCAGGATTCTTTCTGTGAAAGGGGTGGCTCCCATTATCACGTGTTCGCTCTTCGTGCGTTTGGCTTCCCGGTGATGTCGTCGGTCGTCCTCTTCGCGCCGGTGCTCTGGGTCTCGGGAGACGCTATGATCGTGTTTTTTGCTGCGTCGCCGTTCAGGTGACCTGTTGTGTCTAGCTTCGTGGCGGGATCGGGTTTTAGAGGTCGCGTGGCTTCCATGTTCCGGGTGACACTGTTCTTTGGTCGCTACGCGGCCCTCGAGGTTTTGCATCCAGAGGCAGAGGTCTTGAATTATCTGGATCACTTTTTTCCCCCAAGCCGTCAGGGGCTCGGGGTTCATGCTGTGGACGACCGTCCCCCTTTGATTGTTGCTGGGGCTGTGTTGGCTGGCGCATAGCACTTGTTACTCTTTGGTGAGTGGGAGGAATGGTTTCCCAACCTTGGGGGTTGGGGTTCCTGTGTGTGAGTGGTGAGAGACTGGGGATTGCTCTTCGGGAATATCCGCCATGTCGTCACGACGTTGCAAGTTCCCCACAGACGGCGCCAATGTACAAGATGTCTCTGGTACGGGTTGAGAGATGGATCGGGAACTTGCGAGTCGAGGCGGATGCCGGATTATCTGACTGGAGCAGTGGGGGTGATACCTGCAAAGACACTCCGACGCTCAAGTCAGAATGGATCAAAGAGGTATAAGGTGTGTGAGGTGAATGACATACCTGAGGGGGCCTGGGGCTCCCCTTTATATAAGTGATGGTAATTATCTTATCTTATCTTATTTGGTTAAGATAAGAGAGGTATTTGAATTTGATTGTTGGTTAGAAGTTCTAGTGGGCCTGTTCCGGACCTTCTAGAAGGACGAAATGGGTCGGACCCGGATTACCGGGTTCGGAGACCGTTTCGGGTGTAGAATCCATAGGCCGGATCCGTAACAGTTGCCCCCTGAGCTAGAGAGTGAGGGTGCTCGGCCTCATCGCTGGAGGAACCTTTTTCTCGCCGTTGTGGTTTGCCAAGGAGATCGTTGTTTGGTTTTCCCGGTCGAAGTCGGAGATTTGGGGAGTTCCTGGCCGTTTCATGGTCAGACGAAGAGCACGTTGTTTGGGCGACTCATCACATGCGGGGTTTGATGACCGTTTCGAGGAAGGGACTGGAGATCAGGTTTAAAACATATTTAAAAAGATAAAATATAAACTTTTATTTTTAAATAGTTACCTTTTTAATTTTTTTGGTCTCATTTATAAAATAAATAATAAAAAATTATACTTATTTTTTAAAATGAAATTCAAATTTAAAAAAATAAATAGTAAAAAAAATTAGAAAATTGCAAGAGATGTTCCCATACTCGCACGTGACGCGCTGATGGTGTTTTTGCGGAAAACGAATTTCCAACACACAAATCCAACCGGCAAGTGTACCGGGTCGCATCAAGTAGTAATAACTCACTTAGAGTGAGGTCGATCCCACAGGGATTGATGGATCAAGCAACTTTAGTGGGTGATTAGTTTAGTCAAGCTAACATTGAAGGGATATTGGATGAAATGTAGCCAACAGAATTGTAAATGACAGGAAATTTAAAGTTGTAGAAAGTAAAATTGCATAAAACTTAAAGTGCAAGAAAGTAAAGTAGCTGAAACTTAAATTGCACGAAATGTAAATTGCATTAAATGTAAAAGGGATTGGGTGCAGGGAATTTAAAATTCAACAAGAAAATATAAAGAGCAATCAAACAGAGGAGTAAAAGATGAAATAAGTGCAGCAGATTTAAACAGAAATGGAAAATTGCTTGAAGAAGCAACACAAAATGTAATTAAGCTCAATTGTGAAATTTAAAGAGACAAGTGAGGATCTCAGGGAATTAATGAGACTAGAAAACAAGTCTAGATCTCAATTCCTTCCTTGATCCAACAGAGAAGCAATTTGAAAAAGAAAATGAGATGGAAGCAGTAAAGAGAGCCTTGATTCAAATCACAATTCCTTGAATTATGCAGCAAAATAAAAACAAAGAGATCTCAGATAGAAATTGAAACAGAATTTCTCCAATTTCAATCCAAGATTTAAAACAGGAAGGAAAACTAAGAGAGAGAGCTCTCAAATCTTAATGCTCCCTAGTGGAGCTAGCCTTTTTTAATTCAGCTCTCATTGATGCCTTTATATAGGCTTTACAAAATGAAAAATGAAAATGAAATTAAAAAAATTACAAAAATGAAAATCCTAATTTAATTGATCCATGTGCCTTTGAGTGATGATGTGGGCTTTGCTTGCTTTGGATTTGAGAAGAAATGGGTTTGGTTGGCCTTGATTCAATTTGGTGAGGAATTGAATTAAATTGAATTTTGGTTGATTTTGGCCCATATGTTGCTCCCAGGAGGCTGCCCTACTCTTATGGAGGGCAGAGCAGGAAAACTTTGTGTGGGTATCCAATTTGCGTGCCAAGGCTTGGAAGCATCAGGATGCTGCCCTGCCCTTGTGGAGGGCAGGGCAGAGTTGCCATGGTGCGCGTTTGTTGCTGGCCGAAACTCCTTTGGTGCGCGACAATTGTGCAAGCTGGCCGTGCCAGTTTTTGTGCCATGCACCAAGAATTGCTGCCCTGCCCTTGCAGAGGGCAGGGCAATGTTGCCAAAAGGTGAGGTTCCAAGTTCGAAACTTGGTGGAGGCACACACTGCTCCTTTTCCTTGGTTTCCTTGGCACCTAATTCACGCATAAGGCTTGGCTTCCTTGGAGGTCTTGTGTTCGAACCTTGGTGAAAGCAATTGGGGGAGCAATTTTCCTTGATTTTTCATGAAGAGCACAACATTGCCCTGCTCTCCAAGAGGGCAGAGCAGAAAAATGAGCGCCACTTTGCTTTGGGGTGAGGCTCCAGCTTCGAACCTTGGTGGAAGCACATTGGTTTATTTTCGCTTATTTTTTGCCCTTAAAGATGCCTTTCATTCCTGCCTCAATTGTACGCCAAATATGGATTGCTATATATCGTTGGAAAGCTCTGAATGTCAGCTTTCTAACGCAACTGGAAGCACATCAATTGGACGTCTGTAGCTCAAGTTATAGCCCTTTGAAGGAGGCATGGTCATGCTGTGAGCGCCCAGATTTTACCTTAGCGAAAATTCTTGCTTCCAACCTCACTTTGCATCACGATTCTGCCCTTGCCCTTGGCAAGGGCAGGGCAGTGTGTGCTGATTGCCTATTCTCCTTTAATTTGGTCATGGGCCACGCTTTTGAAAGCATGGCCTAAGGTTCCAAAGTATGCTCCAACTTCAAAGTGTGTCCCAAAGCTCTTTTTTTCTCCTTTTTTTGTGCTTTTTTGCTTCTTTTTCTTCTTATTTTCTACAAGATTTATAAAATTAAAAGATCAAGGAAATATACCAAGTATAAAAGCATTCAATATTTAAACATAAATAATCAATTTCTTGTATGAAAAAGCATAGAAAAATAGGTATATGATGACATGTCATCACGCGCCTTCCCTGGTTTGTTTTCTTTTAAAACCCCATTTATCGCACATTCCCATTCTCTCTTTCTCCTTCGTGTCAACCACCGTTTCTTCTTCTTTTTCGGCGCCATGTCTTACGATTATCTCTTCAAGTACATCATCATCGGCGACACAGGTTCTATTCTCTCTCTCTCTCTCAAATTCCTTTTTCCCTTCTCTTTTATCCATTTCCGTGTTTGATTTTCTCTTATTCATTGTTTTTATCCGGTGCGGCGCAGGTGTAGGGAAATCGTGCCTGCTCCTGCAGTTCACTGACAAGAGGTTTCAACCCGTCCATGATCTCACCATTGGCGTTGAGTTTGGTGCTCGCATGGTCACCATCGATTCCCGACCCATCAAGCTTCAGATATGGGACACTGTTAGTTCTCTCTCTCTCTTATTTTTGTGGTTATTTCTGTAAGTTAATTAATAATTATGCTTTTCTTTATTCCTTTTTTGTTCTTGTCGTACTTGAAATTACTAGTTGAGAACTGATGTTACATATTTTGCAGTAGGACACTGGAATTGATTTTAATCGTTTCTGGAACTTATGATTAGGAACAAGGGTCTGTATTTGTTCATATCTTTTGAGGTATTGAATTTGTTTAGGTTAAAAATGCTATTAGGGTTTGTTTGGTTACTGTCTTTGTTTTCGATGTTTCTGATTTTGTGAAGGAAACGGCAAAAACATAGAAGATGAGTACATGATTTTATTGTTTTTATGTTTTTTCACAAAATACATAAAATGGGAAACATGGAAAAAGAAAATGAAAATAATATAATATAAACTAAAGAGTGATTCAGAATGAAGTTACCTTAAAGTTGTAGTTAGTTCTTGATACTTTTTTTTTCTTTGTATATTTCTTTTAGCATGAATGGATATGATTAGAAGTATCATTAATGCATTTCAGCAAGATATTCCTTAATTTTTTTTTGATTTAGCCTAGGAAAACTAGATACATAAATAATATTTGACCTGTTTGGTATAGCATCAAACATTTGATCCACAGTCTGGCATTGTCAGGTATGATTGAATCAATATAGTAAGAATGTATTAATTGCTCTGCCTGATCGTGACATTAATTCATATTTGCAGAATCCAAATACACAATATAAGGTGGCACAGTTGTTTTTTTAGCTTTGGGGGTATATAGAATTCTTAGTCATAACTTGTTTCCAAGTCTCTTCTTTTATGTTATGGTATTCAACAATAGTACATGAACATTGATGCATAATACATTGTTTAACCGTAGGCTGGGCAAGAGTCATTTAGATCCATTACTAGATCTTACTACAGAGGAGCAGCGGGAGCACTTCTAGTTTATGACATTACTAGGTGGGTGATGCTTTATGAATTGTCTCAGCATGACTAATGCCAAATGTTATATGATATGACTCTTCAAAATGAACATAAGTTTCTTCTTGTTTTCCATTTTTGTGAATGCTAACTCATAACTTTCAAGTGATCTGAGAATTGAGATGTTGGTAATGAATGTGACAAATGCGAAATGCTGTCCAGTTACTTCTTATACCTTTTCTGGCAGCTGTTGTTATTGTCTTACTCTCGAGTGTTGATCATTTGAGTTTAATATAGTTTTGATTTTTAAGCCACCTTATGTAATTTTTTGTTTTTAGATAGCTCATGCAAGGGGCTCTAATCCTGCTTTACAACATGTTTTCATGGTCAGTACGGTTTTCCTCCATTTATGCATTTATGCAGTGCAATTTTCTTCAATACAAAGTAATGTGTCCCAACCTCTTCCGTGTATTTTTCTGGATTGCAGTGGTCTGATGTGTTACCTAAATATGAGGTTGATCCTTTTCATAAATCTTTCCTTCAACTGACAACAAGAAGGGTTTGTTTGTTGATTAGGAGAGAGACTTTTAATCATTTAGCAAGTTGGCTGGAAGATGCTCGGCAGCATGCCAATCCTAACATGACAATCATGCTGATAGGCAACAAGTGTGATCTTTCTCACCGAAGGGCAGTGAGCAAAGAGGAGGGTGAGCAATTTGCAAAGGAAAATGGACTTCTGTTCTTGGAAGCTTCTGCCAGGACAGCTCAAAATGTGGAAGAGGTGATTTATCCCAATTAATAGCACGACAAGACCCTAAATTCACAACATATCCTGTATGCTACGTTGCCCCATGGATAATGTGATTTTTTCATTGTTCTATATTCTGCAGGCCTTCATAAAGACTGCTACAAAGATTCTCCAGAATATTCAAGAAGGTGTCGTTGATGTGTCCAATGAGGTAACTGTCCTGTAAAAAGCTGTTGCACTATCTCAAGTGCCAAATTTTTGGTCCACATACACAAACACATGTATTTAAGTGAACCAAAAAATTATTTAAACCTGTTTTATTCCCCAAATGTGAAAAGGAAAATTTTCTGCTGCCATGTGTGGTCCGTTGACTAAAATTAGCAATGAATGTGTATTGTTATTGCAGTCATTTGGTATAAAGCAAGCGAATGTACGTCCCCAAGGTCAACCCGGTGGAAGAGATGGAAGTGTTAGTACTGGAGGTGGCTGTTGCAGCTGATTATGAGAAACTCAAACTCTATGTGTAATTAGGGGTGTGCTCTATGTGTAATTACGGGTGTGCATGACCCGGCCCGACTTCGAACACTTTAGGAGCTAATTTGGTGTGATTTCACCGGGTCTAGGGTCGGGTAAGGGTCTCAAAAATAGACTCGGTCATTATTTCGGGTTGGATTCGGGCCATGGCTCAGGTCATCCGAACTCAGTCCAGTGGCCCGATCATATACACAATTAATATTGTGTTATTAGCGATGGATGATGGCTATTCTTACGTGGAATTTAAGTATTGTAAACTTTAATATTTTGTGTTATTAGTTATTATAAGACTATAAGTTAATGTTTTATGTTTAAAATGTATAAGATTTTAGACTAATACATAATAGGTGTATTCTATGGTGGCCACAAGTTTTGGTGCCTATGGTGGTTATGGACTTCACAAAATGATATTTTCAATCAAATAAAATAAAAAATTGAAGCACGTTTCAGCTCTATTAATAAATAATGACATGTTTATGAGTGTAAATAAAAGAAAAAATTAGACCATTTATCATATTTCTTCGACAAAAAAAATGATCTATCGTTTTCTCTTGTCGTCTGAAATGAAGTCGCTACCAATGCCCAAAATTTAAAAAATGATAGTATGTAAAAATACTTACATTGCATTAATATTTTCATTATCTATTTATACTTTTCTTTTTTGTAATTAATAATTTTAAATTTTACTTTACTAATATTAAAATTTAATTAATAACAGTAATTTTAGACTTCAAAATTTTTATTGCAGAATAAAATGATTATTTTAATTAAAAATAAAAGATATAAATAATTATTTATTAACGTGAGAAAAAAATTAATGCAATGTAAGTATTTTTAGATACTATCATTTTTTAAATTTTGGGCATTGGTAGCGACTCCATTTCCGATGACGAGAGAAAACGATAGATCATTTTTTTTGTCAAAAAATATGATAAATGGTCTAATTTTTTTCTTTTATTTACACTCATAAACATGTCATTATTTATTAATAGAGCTGAAATGTGCTTCAATTTTTTATTTTATTTGGTTGAAAATATCATTTTGTGAAGTCCATAGCCACCATAGGCACCAAAATTTGTGGCCACCATAGACTACACCTACATAATATTGTGTTATTTGTATTAATTTAAATATTTGGTGTTATTAGAAAATATTAGTATTGATTATGGTTATGCTTTATTTTAGAGAAGAGTTGGTTATTGTTATATTTTTTTAAATGAATTTTACCATGTCAAATAATGGTTGGAGTCTTGGAAATTTGGATATTTTCACATGCTAGCTTATAAGAAGGTATCAAGGTAATATAATGTTAACGGCTCGGTTTTTCTTCGGTATAATCGTGGTTCGAAAGTGTATAAGTTTTATCGAGTTTAGGACCGGATTTGGGTCTAATAAATAAGTCTGGTATATATTTTGGGTCGGGTCTGGATCACATCGAACCTAATTTTACCCGGTCCATACACATCCTTATGTGTAATCTTTTTGTGAATTTATATCTGGAATTCTCTGTGATAAGAGGAGTAAATATACTTCTAAACTGGTCATACTTTTGGATAATACCGCAATCTCATGTATAGATTATTATATAGCACATCCATTGATCCACTGAATGAATGTTTGGAAATGCCGTCTGTGGTGTTATTTAATGTCAAATGCCATTGTGAAATTCTTTCACTCAGGCTTTTATATTGGAATGGATTTTTTCAATTTTTTTTATCAGTTGATGTTGTGAAGTGTGATTCACACCATATAAGACTTTTAAGTGGAACCAAAGAAAAGCATATGACAACAAATCTTGTATTATTGTATATCCACCCTCACTCTAATTCACTTCCTTTACAGAAAGAAGTCAATTTTTTGCATGCTGAGGGTATTGGAAAATTCATCAATCAGGGTCTTGTTGCAAGGAACTTCAATTATAATTTATAAGCGAAGTGAAATAATAACTTGTTGGAGAAAAAAAAAATCTAGATGGTCAACAGTTTTTTAGCTAACATGTAACAACTAACAAGATTTTATTTTTTACTCTCCTTTAAGAAAAACAAAGGAAGTAATATTTGATTTCTTTATTTTTTCTTACGTTCGCTTCAAAACTGTTAGCCATGTAATATGCGTTTTATCCTCTTTTGCTAGTGGGGTTGTGCACCAAGAGTTTTTAACCAGCATAAAATTTTAGAGTTTGACACATTAATACATGAAATGCTTATGCAAATGCAACCTTGAATAATACTTATCGATTTTGTAGATATAAGCACCTCTCTCACATGGAAGCAAAAAAAAAAAAAAAGAAAGATGAAGAAGAAGAAGAAGAATTAGGATTAAGAATACTTTGTAGAAGTTTACAATTTTCTTATTACCACAAAACATTTGCAATTTTTCTACAACAAAGAAACCATTAAGAACAAATACGTGTACTATCAAATTGAGAGCAAAAAGGTATTACAACCTAGCAGCTATCTTTAAGAGCTTAGCTCAACTTTCTCTTGAGAAGAATCACAATCATGAGTGAATCTTCCATAGGAACCAATACCAACTTATCCATGAATTGGAGAAGGAAAAAAACAAAACAAAAACCACGGCGGATTAAGCATTCTTCCTTCAAAATAATAAATCCTTTAACAGCTAAAGGCTTTAAGGATAATATATGAAGACCTTAAACCTCTACAATTCAGTTCCTGTTCCCAAATCTCGAGCTAAGGTTATCGTAAGTTTGAGAAACCAGTAAGAGTCTTGGATTGTTTTCAGGTATCTCACGATCCTGCAGTACCAAATAAATGAAAATCTTAACCAATCAAATAAAAGGACGGAAAACTTCATCAGCACCAGCTCCAAACATAATCATATATTGACTGAAACAACTCCATTTGGATTTCATTGAGTAGAAAATAAGAAGCTTATAGTACTCAACTTTAGTTTTGTGGTATCATACAAAAGTTTGATTATGTGAGTACCTGACAATTAGTATTTAACTTTCAGAGATCTTAACCGTATAATAGAAAACTTAAAACTCCACTCCCTTCAACTTTTTGACATACTGTGCATTATTTTATTGGAGAACTATATTCAAGACCATGAGTACTTTACCATACCGGGAATTTAAATTTTCTCTCCAAAATAAAGAGAGAAGATTATGAAGAGGGAAAATTTTACTTCTCTAGTTGGTACAAAGAAATCCCTAACATGAAGTAACATGATAAATCAACCATACGCGACAGATATTTAAGGGGTAATGAGTTTTGAGAATAGAATTACTTTGCATCTATGAATTTAATTTGATACACTATAAGTGTAAAGTAGTTTTACACCTTACCCAATTACATAATGACATATGAATAAAAATAACTACCTTTTACATTAATCACGTGAATGGTCATCCAAAAGAACAAATGTGATTGCATGACTGTGTAAAACTACTTTACACTATCAATGCATCAAAATTAAACTCTTGCATCTATATGGTGATATCCTCATGATTGGTTCCATGTGTTCCTTTATCTTTAGCTGCTGATATACAATATACAAAGGGATTACCATGCTTCTTTGTGTCTGTTTGAAGATGTCTAATCTCCTTTTGAATTCTTTTCTTATTTTCTAATGAAATCTTGTTTTCTTTACAAAAAATTAAAATGATACTCATTGTTATTCTCAACTGACATAAGAAAAATTTGCAATTTTCATGCATTGTACAACTTCTAAAAACTTTACAACACTATAAGGTTTTGGTTTATTTGTGGCAGTTTTTTCTCTTATTTGTGGAGGTTTCTAAAACCCCAAAAATTTGAGGTGCCACGAGACCTTTTGTGGAGATTTTTAAAAACCTCCACAATCTATTCAGTGGAGGGTTTTATATTAGACTTTTGTGGGAGTTTTAAATCACTTTTGTGACAATTTAAAATTCCCACAAATTAATTTTTTAATTTAACAAAAATTAACTTTTTTGTGAGATTTTCAAACTTCCACAAATCTTATAATTATTTATTTTTTTAATTTCAAATCATTCTTAATCTCATCTCATTTACATACTCTCAAATTAAAACTTTAATTTTTAATATCAAAATTTAATAAATATAGATGCCATGGAGTATAGCACTGAAAAGTGTTCCTCCTGGATTTTCATTAATAATTGGTCCTTTCTGATATTGGAAAGTAGACATCAAGAACTTTCCAACCATATATCATAGTATGGGGTTGGCATTCATTTGAAGTTTCAAAAGCTGGCTTCATTTAGAGCCTCAGAAACTAAGGGCGTTGTCACGGGCATTGTCACGGGCGTTATCACGGGCGTGTTCACCTAAAACGCCCAGGCAGCCTGACCATGTCTTCTTCAATGGAACATAACTTGAGCTACAAAGATCCAATTGAGGTACTTCCAGTTGCGTTGGAAAGCTGACATTCAGAGCTTTCCAACCATGTATAATAGTCTATAGTGAAGAACAAAATTGAAGCTCAAACCAGAGGCAACTTTGGGCATCAAAACTGAGTCAAGTGTTTGGCAATAACTTAGGCCAACAACGCCCGAGCCTGGTGCCCAGGAAATTCAATAGCACGTTGCCAACGTGTTGTGAACTGGCGTGTTTGCAAGTAACGCCCAGTTGGGCCAGGATTGATGAGGACTTGCTCTTGCTCTCTATACTCTCTTCAAAGGGGAATACTTCCTCCATTGGACTAGGAATTTAACAAAGGAAAAGCCCACATTGCTAATCCAATTGAAGACCTCCAAATGAGTTTTAGGAGTAGTATAAATAGAGTAGAGTTTTGTACTTGAAGGGGGCTTCGGAACTTTGCACACTTAGATTTTTATTTTTTTTACACTTTTTAGTTTTTTTATTTTTTTAGAAACTTTTAGATAGATTTTGTAAAAGTTACTTTCGGAAGCAATTTGGAATTTGAGTTTTCTAAGAACTTCTTCTTCTTCATTCTTCATTTTCTTTACTACTCACTTTTTAATGTCTACTTTTATACTTGTTGTTGAATTTAGAGCTATGATTCACTAAATCCCATCTTCATTAGGGGGAGGAGCTCTGTTTATTTGAATGGGTTGACAACTATTCTTTTCCTTCTCAATTCAAGTGGTTCATCTAAGAGGAGACTCTTGTTCTTCATAGATTCAATTACATTCGAGAGAAGGATTGAATCTACATGAATTGTATGGTGAACTTGAGAAAGAATCCATATAATTCAGTTTAGAGTTATCCTTTCATGATTTCTTTGATCAATACACTTTGGGTTGGTATGTGAGATGTAACCTCCCTTAGTTGAGATTCTGGAAGTTGTGTGGCTTGGATTAGAAATTGAACTTCACCTCTTCTCATGACCAATTAGATCACGAGAGTGGCAATTGATTGTGTTGAGAGAAATTGAATTGCCAAGAGATTGGGATTTAATTATTCACAATCCGCTATGGATCTATACCCATGATTGAGAAGGAGTTGAGTAACGTCAATTCATGATAATTTACATCTCTGATCCCTAATGATCTCTCCATCATTAATTCTCATCTCTTGTGTTCTTTAGTTATCTTGAATACCCACTACCCAATTCCCTTCTATATTCTTGCAATTTAGTATTCTTGCCATTTACATTATGTTTTCTATTCCTTGCAATTTACCTTTCTACTCTCTACAATTCTGCAATCTTTCTATTCCTTGCAATTTATCTTTAATGTCATTTAAGTTTCTTGCACTTTAAGTTTCAGTTATTACTTTTATTTTTCTTCTTTATTCTAGTTCTTTAAATTCCTTGTCATTTAACTTTTCGCAATTACATTCAAAAATCAAATCTCATGAATTCAAAACCATGTTTGCTTGACTAAAGATTACCATTTAACTAAAATTGATTAATCTACCAATCTCCGTGGGATCGACCTCACTCTTAGTGAGTTTTATTACTTGATACGACCCGGTATACTTGCCGGTTGTGCGTGAAATTATAAATTTTTGCGTATCAAGTTTTTGGCACCGTTGTCGGGGATTAATTGTGATTAACAATATACCGGTGGTTGATTACCTAGATTAGACATTTTTTTCTCTCTGTTTTAGTTATTTCTCTGTTTTTAATACTCTCTTTTATTATCCCCAACTGTTTGTGTTAATGCCTCACCAAGAAAACCTTACTCGTGACAATCTTTTCTCTTGGTGATTGTGTTATTAACATACAACAGTTTCTTTTGCTTAGTTTTATTCCAAATAAATGGGCATACGATTGCATTCTAAGTTTGGTGTTGCCTTGCAACAAATTGATTTTAAATCTTCACTGGGTACTTGCATTATTCTCAATTGAAAGTGGCATCCTAAGTTTGGTGTTGTCACTTATTTTTTTGATGCTATGTACCATACACACCACTTATTAATACAATCACATTGTCTCTGTTTTACTTCTTGTGTCTTTATTGTATCCTTAATTTTGCTTGCTTAAGCACATACATTACTCACATTTCATTGTGCAAGACACTCGTGATCCATCATAGACCCCATCACCACTATTTTAATTGTTGCTTGAGGACAAGAAATCATTCTAAGTTTGGTGTGGGAAGGGGAAGAAAAGGAGGAAAAGGACAATAATAATGAAGATGAACTATAAGGTGGTAAAGTTCCTTTCTCCTCTTACTTATTTCCAGCACCTTAAATTGCATGACTGTCTTCTTATTTTCTTTGTATGCATGTGTGTTGTGAATAAGCATAGCTTGAATTTTGAATTGTAACATGTTGCTGTGGTATATTATGACTACCATCTTGAATTTTGTGAGTCAAAAGTAATCAAGTGATCATGATCATAAACAAACAAGGTAATTAAAGAAGAAGTTAGCATGAGCTTATAAGTACTGGGAGGCTAGAATGATTAATTGTTATTGCTCAATTGCATTTGAATTTGTTTAATTGAAGTTTTCATCTAGGACATTTTATGAAACTTTTGAAATCATCAAAACCTTGAAGAAGCAAATGTAATTAAGGCAAGAAAAGAAAAAGGGAAAGAATGAGAAAGTTGAAGGCTCTGAGTACCAATGACAATTCATTAGTCAAGTACTTGTGGTGTTTATGTATCAAGCAAAAAGCTTGAAAACAAAACATTTAGAGTCAAGACTAGGCTCAAGTGCAAAGCACTCCCTCAAAGCTCAAGGCTCTGAGCATCAATGATTAGAGAATAAAGAAAAGAAACAAATAAGCTTAAAGAGTCCTCTAATTAAATGCTTGTGGTGCTTATGTATCAAGTGGTAATACTTGAAAACAAAGCATTTAGAGTCAAAGCTTTTAACTCATGGTGCAAAGCACCCAAGAAGCTATGCTAAGAAAAAGATGAAAAGCTTGTTTCAAGGAAGGAACATAAGGAAAAGATTTCATAGAATGAGCTAGATAGAAACATCAATCATTTAAATATCTTTTGTGATTGTTGCATGCATAGAAAACTAGCTAACCATGAACATCAACTTGTTACTCTTCTCATCTTGGTTTGTCAAACTTTATTGCATGATCCTTTATTTGCTTGAGGACAAGCAAAGCTTAAGTTTGGTGTTGTGATGACTGCGCATCATGTTATGTTTTTCTATGCTTTTTCACACAAGAAATTAATGTTTAGTGCTTAATTATTGAGTATTTTTGTGTTTAAGTCATATATTGCTTTGATCTCTTTGAATTGATTTGTTTTGTAGAAAATGGTAGAGAAAGAAGCAAAAACCACAAAATAAGCTCAAAGGCAAAAAAAGAGCAAGTTGGCAACTCAAGTTAGCAACTCCAATGCAAGATTCTTGGCTCTAGGAAGAAGAAGAGCACGTTGGCAACTTTAAATCCAAGTTAACAATGCCCTCTTGCAAAAATCTTTGGCTCCAGGAAGAATAACAAACACGTTGCTAACTTGGAAAATCAAGTTAGCAACGCCACTTTATGGGCTTCTTGGCAGCTTGACCATGTCCTCTTCAAGGGAGCATAACTTGCGCTACAGAGATCCAATTTGAGTGCTTTCAGTTGCGTTGGAAATCTGACATTCAGAGTTTTCCAACCATATATAATAGTCTATAGTGGATCATGAAATGGAAGCTCAAATCAGAGTCATCTTTAGACCCTAAAAACAAGGAAATGGAGTTGAGAGTTAAGGAGGAATGAATGAGCCAAAAAGAGGGGAGTCTAGCGTTGTTCTAGCGTGTTTGGCAGCAACTCCAGCAACAACTCCCATGTAGAAACTTGGCTAAGGGAATCTGGCGTTGGAGCTGGTGTTTTTGAGGATAACTCCACCAACAACTTCAGCAAAATTGACAGCTTGACCTTGCCCTCTTCAATGGAGCATAACTTGAGCTAGAAAGCTCCAAATGAGATGATTTCAGTGGCATTGGAAAGTAGACATCAAGAGCTTTCCAACCATATATCATAGTATGAGATTGGAGTTCATTTGAAGCTTCAAAAGCTGGCTTCATTTAGAGCCCCAGAAACTGAGCACGTTGGCACAGGCGTGTTTGCCAAAAACGCCTGCAATTCTGGCAGGCTGACCATATCTTCTTCAATGGAACATAACTTGAGCTATAGAGATCCAATTGAGGTTCTTCTAGTTGCATTGGAAAGCTGACATCTAGAGCTTTCCAACCATATATAATAGTCGATAGTGGAGCAAAAAATTGAAGCTCAAACCAGTGGCCACTTTCGGCATCAAAACTGAGTTCAAGAGGGAGGAGACCACGCTTATGGCAACAACTTGGGCTTGTGAAGGCGTTAACGCCCATGTGACTCTCTGGAGCCTGGTTTTGGTTCAATCAAATTACTTCAAGATCCATCCAACCTCAAGCAAGCAAAGCCCATAAATCTCAATCAATCAAAGCCACAAGAATCATTTAGAATAGTTAATTTTTATTTAATTATAATTTGCTTTTAATTTCATTTCAATGTGTAATTTAGGAAAGCCTATATAAAGGCCATAGTTTCATAGAAAAAAAAAGGTTGGACACGGAGGAGACCAATTTGGAATTCTGTGAATTGGCACACTCCATTGGGAGTGGGTCTTCGGACCCCTCCCCTTACACACTCTTCTTCTCTTCTCTTCTTTTCTTCCTTAGTAGTAGTTCAATTTTAGTTTGTACTTTTCAATTATAAATTTTGAAGTTCCAATTTCAGTTTTGAATTCTAAATCTTCATCTTTATTTTTCTGCACTTTAGTTTTCTGCGATTTGGTTTTTACTTGAGAGCAATGACCACTTAATTCCCTCTGCATTTAGGAAAGGAGCTCTGTTTCAATTTTGAGTGAATTGATATTTTATTTCTTTTTCTCTTCTTCACTCTAATTTCATACTTGGATATCTTTTAGAATCCTTGCAAGAGAGTTTTGTTCTTCAAAGATCCTTGGATCTATTAGAATCCTATTGTGAGCCTCGAGAGAGGGATAATAGGATTCAACTTAAGCTCTCTTGGCATAATGAAGTTGATTATTGATTTAGAGTTGTACGTGACATATAACCACTCTAATATTGGGGTCTTTGGATTTATGTAGTATGAGATTAGAAATCATGTTTGTTTATCTAAGAGAGAGTCTTTGTGCTTCATAGATCCAATTACTACCGAGAGGGGGATTGGATCTACGTGAATTACATGTGAGCCTTGAGAAAGGGATCATGGAATTCAGTTTGAGGCTCTTCTCTCATAATTCTCTTGATCAATACACTCTTAGTTGGTACGTGACATATAACCTCTTTGAGTTAAGGTCTTGAGGGTTGTGTGGCTCTAAGATTAGAAATTGAACTTCACATCTTCTCATGACCAATTAGATCACGAGAGTGGCAATTGATTATGTTAAGAGAAATTAAATCACCAAGAGATTGGGGTTTAATTACTCATAATCCGCCATGGATCTATCTTACATGATTGAGAAGGAGTGAGACCCATTGATTCAAGAGGAATCAACATCTCCAATCCCTCACGTCTGCCATCTTTACTTTCCGTCATTTACTTTCTTCCAATTTATTGCTTTCCTTTACTTTCATGTCATTTACATTTATTGTTTGCTCATCACTCCAATATGAACCGTCTAACTAGATTAATCAACTAACTATTGATTGCTTAATCCTTTAATCCTCGTGGGATCGACCTCACTCTTAGTGAGTTTTATTACTTGATGTGACCCGGTATACTTGCTGGTAGTTATACGTGAAAATAATTCTATTAATTTTTACGTATCAAGTTTTTGAGGGAAGTGGGAGAATGGGAGGACAATGACAACAATAGAGAAGATGAATTACAAGGTTGTAAAGTTCTTTTTTCTCTCATTTGTTTCCAGCACTTTAAATTGCATGATTGTCTTATTACCTTCTCTGTATACATGAGTGGTATGAATAGGCATAGTTTGATTTCTAAATTACAACATGCTACTGTGACATTATGACTACCAACTTGAGTTTTGTGAATTCAAAAGAAATAAAGTATCATAATCTTAAACAAACAAGGAATTAAAGAAAAATTTAGTATGTGCATACAAGTATTGGAAAGCTAGTATGATTGATTGTTGCTCAATTGCATTAGATTTTATTTAATTGAAGTTTTCATCTAGGACATTTTGTGAAATCTTTTGAAAATCATTAAAACCTTGAAGAAGCAAATGCAATTAAGACAAAAAAGGGGAAAGAATGAGAAAGCTGAAGGCTCTGAGTACCAATGACAATTCCATTGTTAAGTACTTGTGGTGTTTATGTATCAGGCCAAATGCTTGAAAATAAAACACTTAGAAGTCAAGGCTAGGCTCAAGTGCAAAAGCACTCCCTCAAAGCTCAAGGTTCTGAGCATCAATGATTAGAAAGTCAAGAAAAGAAAAAAAAGAGCTTAATGAAGTCCTCTAATTCAAATGCTTGTGGTGCTTATGTATCAAGTGGTAATACTTGAAAACAAAGCATTTAGAATCGTAGCTTTGTTATTAACTCATGGGGCAAAGCACCCAAAAGGAGAAGCTAATAAGAAAATCAAAAGCTTATTTCAAGGAAGAATTATAAGAAAAAGATTTCATAAAGTGAGCTAGATAGAAGCATCAATCATTTACATTTCTTTTGTGATTGTAGCATGCATAGAAAACTAGCTTGCCATGAACATTAACTTGCTATTCTTCTAACCTTGGATTGTCAATCTCTATTGCATGATTCTTTTCTTGCTTGAGGACAAGCAAGGTTTAAGTTTGGTGTTGTGATGCATTCGCATATTTGCCATTTTAACTAGTTAGTTTAGTTAGTTTTGGCTTAGTTTCATTCACTTTCTTTGAAATAAATGAGGAATTTTGTGAGTTTTTTCTCCATGCATTCATGAACCAAGAACTAAGTGAAATCTGGCATAATCTATGAAAATGATTCAAGAAGATTATATGCAAGTTGATGTGAATGATTCCCTTGAAAATTAATGCATAAGATGGCAAAACTTTGAGGAAAATTCTTTGGTTTATGTTAGGTGATGAAGCAAGAAGACAATGGAGCAAGAAAATCTTGGAGCAAGGAGGAACAGCAAGTTGGCAACTTGGAGACCAAGTTGGCAATGCCCATTTAGGTGCAGCCAGGAGAAGCAGCACGTTGGCAACTTGGAAACCAAGTTGGCAACGTGCTAGTGTGTATTCAGCAGAGTTGACAGCTTGACCTTACCTTCTTCAAGGATGCATAACTTGATCCACAGAGATCCAATCGACATGCTTCCAGTTGTGTTGGAAAGCTGACATCCAGAGATTTCCAACGATATATAATAGTCCATAATGTAGCATAAAATGGAAGCTCCAATCAGAGTCATCTTTAAGCCCCAAAAACAAGGAAATGAAGTTGATAGTAGAGGTTGGGCGTTGTCACTGGCGTGTTTGCCAACAACGTGGGCAACAATGCCCAACAAGACCAAGTTTCCAAGGAAGGACATTGTTGCTAGCGTGTTTGCCAACAACTTAGGCAACAACGCCCATACAAAATGGAGGAGAAGGCATGCACGTTGTTGCTGGCGTATTTGCCAGCAACTTCAACAACAACGCTCAGGCAGCCTGACCTTGCCCTCTTCAATGGAGTATATCTTAAGCTACAACACTCCAAATGAGGTGATTCTAGTGGCATTGGAAAGTAGAAATCAAGAGCTTTCCAAGCATATATGGCACTACATGGTGGACACTAAATTTGATGGAGAAAACTTGCCCTGAAAGTACATAGATGAACATGGTATCAACCTGTAGTAAGGCCAGCTGACCTCTTCACCTTCCATGGAGTATATCTTGAGCTTTAGAGCTTCAAATGGTGCACTCTCAATGACATTCGAAAGTAGACATCCAGAAATTTCCAACCATATATCATAGTATGGGGTTGGCATTCATTTGAAGCTTCAAAAGCTGGCTTCATTTAGAGCCTCAGAAACTAAGGGCGTTGTCACGGGCGTTGTCACAGGCGTTATCACGGGCGTGTTCATAAAAAAGGCCCAGGCAGCCTGACCATGTCTTCTTCAATGGAACATAACTTGAGCTACAAAAATCCGATTGAGGTGCTTCCAGTTGCGTTGGAAATCTGACATTCAGAGCTTTCCAACCATGTATAATAGTCTATAGTGAAGCACAAAATTGAAGCTCAAACCAGAGGCAACTTTGGGCATCAAAACTGAGTCAAGTGTTTGGCAATAACTTAGGCCAACAACGCCCAAGCCTGGTGCCCAGGAAATTCAATAGCACATTGCCAACATGCTGTGAACTGGCGTGTTTGCAAGTAATGCCCAGTTGGGCCAGGATTGATGAGGACTTGCTCTTGCTCTCTATACTCTCTTCAAAAGAGAATACTTCCTCCATTGGACCAGGAATTTAACAAAGGAAAAGCCCACATTGCTAATCCAATTGAAGACCTCCAAATGAGTTTTAGGAGTAGTATAAATAGAGTAGAGTTTTGTACTTGAAGGGGGCTTCTGAACCTTTCACACTTAGATTTTTATTTTTTTACACTTTTTAGTTTTTCTATTTTTTTTAGAAACTTTTAGATAGATTTTGTAAAAGTTACTTTCGGAAGCAATTTTGAATTTCAGTTTTCAAGAACTTCTTCTTCATTCTTCATTACTCTTCTCTACTTAATTTGAATGTTTACTTTTGCACTTGTTGTTGAATTTAAGCTATGATTCACTAAATCCCATTTTTATTAGGGGGAGGAGCTCTGCTCATTTGAATGGGTTGATAACTTTTCTTTTCCTTCTCAATTCAAGTGGTTCATCTAAGAGGAAACTCTTGTTCTTCACAGATTCAATCACCATCGAGAGAGGGATTGAATCTATATGAATTATGTGGTGAACTTGAGAAAGGAGCTACATAATTCAGTTTAGAGTTCATCCTTTCATGATTTCCTTGATCAATACACTTTCGTTGGTATGTGAGATGTAACCTTCCTTGGTTGAGATTCTGGAAGTTGTGTGGCTTGGATTAGAAATTGAACTTTATCTCTTCTCATGAACAATTAGATCACGAGAGTGGCAATTGGTTGTGTTGAGAGAAATTTAGTTACCAAGAGATTGGGACTCAATTACCCACAATTTGCCATGGATCTATACCCATGATTGAGAAGGAATTGATCAACATCAATTCATGAGAATTTGCATATCTGATCCCTAATGATCCTTTCCATCATTAATTCTCATTTCTTTTGCTCTTTAGTTATCTTGAATATCCACTACCCAATTCCCTTCTATATTCTTGCAATTTAGTATTCTTGCCATTTACATTCTGTTTTCTATTCCTTGCAATTTACCTTTCTACTCTCTACAATTCTGCAATCTTTCTATTCCTTGCAATTTATCTTTAATGTCATTTAAGTTTCTTGCACTATAAGTTTCAGTTATTTACTTTCATTTTTCTTCTTTATTCTAGTTCTTTAAATTCCTTGTCATTTAACTTTCCGTAATTACATTCAAAAATCAAATCTCATGAATTCAAAACCATGTTTGCTTGACTAAATATACCATTTAACTAAAGTTGCTTAATCTACCAATCTCCGTGGGATCGACCTCACTCTTAGTGAGTTTTATTACTTGATACGACCCGGTATACTTGTCGGTTATACGTGAAATATAAATTTTCGCGTATCAAGTTTTTGGCGCCGTTGCCGGAGATTGGAAAAGATTGACAATGATTAAGTGAATGGTAGTTTAGATTAAGCATTTTCTTTGTTTTTGCTTTGTACAGTTCTTTTAATTTTTTGTTTTCTTTTTGACACTAAGGTGTTTGTGTTATTGCCTCACTAAGAAATCTTCATCTGAGACATGCATTTCAATTGCTTTGGTGATTATGTTTTACAAAACTTAAATGGAATTTATCTCATCTTTTGATCAAACAAACTTTCTGGGATATCACCCACCACCACCGATCTCTAATGGTGGCTGGAAATATCACCAAGAAAATATAAATTCTGAGCACTCCAATTCATGGAGATTTGCTTCAGAGACACAAGATGAGCAAGAGAATCATATGGGATACCAACTAGGACCACAAAATGACTTATATCATTATCCTCATGGTGGATGAGAATATCAACAAGAAATGATGGATCATGAGCAATCAACCCAAATGGGATATGCCCCAAGGTCACATAATAATCAAGCAAGTTACATGGGGTATTTTCCACCACCACAAAATGATTCAAGTTACTATACTAATTGTGGTTGGGGATATCAAGAACAAGGAATGATGGAGTTTGAGCAATCAAACCAAATGGGATACTTTCCAAGAACACAAGATGATTCATAAACTCCTATGAATGGGACAACTATCTGAATTGTGATTGGAAAGGACAAAACCAAGGAAAATTCAATGTTTCCTATCCCATCCATCAAGAGCCATCACCTCTTAATTATCCAACCTCACCTCCAAATTTTTCATATCAAAATTCTTCACCAACTGAGTTTGCCTCAACACAAAATTCCTTCCAAAATCCATACAATTCAATTCATCAACCAAAAAATACATTTGATTACCCACACAATTCATTCCATATCCCTCAACAACACTTCACCACAACATCCACAATTCTACAAAATCCACCCCAACCTAAGAAACTTAAGAGAGAACTAGAGAATTCTTGGAAAGACAAGAACAATATTGGAAGGAATGAGAGAGCCTTTTTGAGAAGATGGATGGACACTTAGAACTTAGCAAGGATGATGAAGACCAATTTGTTGGTGAAGAAGTGGAAAAAGAAGAACAAAAGGTCCCTGTGTCAAGTGAAAGTGCAATGAAGGATGAGGAACATGAGCCAAGGATTCCATGTCCACAGAGGCTAATTAAAGTGACAATGGAACATGAAGATTCCCTCCCAAAGGACTTAACGGAAAATCATAAAGAAGAAATGGAGGAAGAAAATCAAGGAGATTCACATTCAATTAAAGCAGAGAAGTGCATGGAGGAAAGGCTCATGGAACCACCAATTCAAGAGGCTCTTCATGAAGATAAAACTCCAATAATCACACAGCAACCATGTCTTGACATCCAAGAAGTGAAGGCAATTAACAAAAGCACCAAGAAGAGGATTGTGACCAAGATACCAAGGACAAAATTCAAGAGAAGGTCAACTGCAACACATCCTTCCCCTGAACCAGCAAGCAAGCTCAATCAAGCTATGTACAAAAGGAGGCTTGCTGAGAGGAGACCAAGAAAGGGGACAACAGCTGAAACTTCTCCCCCCTTGAAGTCATTCCTCTTAACCAACTGGAAGAAGAGGAAGAAAGTGAGGAACAACATGTCAAGCTAATGACACTAAAAGAGCGCTTGTTGGGAGGCAACCCAACCTTGGGTAACGTTTTATTTCTTTGTCTAGTTCATTTTTTTCTGTCTATTTAGTTTAAATTTCAATAAATTGGCATATGATCACATTCTAAGTTTGGTGTTGCCCTGCAACAATTTATTTTCAATCCCCTTGGATGATTGCATCAATTCTACATGGAAGTGTCACACTAAGATTCTAAGTTTGGTGTGCCACTTAATTTTTATGCAAATCCTCCAGCAACACCACTTGTCTGTATAATCATAATGCCGCTGTAGTGTTATATTTTTTTCTAGTTAGACAATTTTAGTTTTCTTGATTGTTTTAGTCATTTCCTTGTTTTTAATGCTTTCTTTTATTAATTGTGTTTGTTAATACATCACCCAGACATCCTTATTCATGACAGATTCTTCACTTGGTGATTGTATTTAACATATAATAGCTCCCTGTGTTTAGTTTTAGTTCAAATAAATTGACATATGGTTGTATTCTAAGTTTGGTGTTGCTATGCAACAAAATTTGTTTCAAATCCTTGCTGGATACTTGCATCAATTCCAAGTGAGAGTGTCACACTAAGTTTAGTGGGCCACTTATATCTTTATGCAATGTATCATGCACACAATCTTATTTTTGCAATCATAATGTCTTTATTTCTCTGTGCCTTGATAGTTATTCTTAATTCTGCTCGCTTCAACACATGTATCACTAACATTTTATTGTGTAAGACATTCATGATCTATCTTAGCCCCACAGCCACGGTTCTAATTGTTGCTTGAGGACAAGCAATCATTCTAAGTTTGGTGTGGGAAGTGGGAGAATGGAAGGAAAATGACAACAATAGAGAAGATGAATTACAAGGTTGTAAAGTTCTTTTTCCTCTCATTTGTTTTCAGCAGTTTAAATTGCATGATTGTCTTATTACCTTCTCTGTATACATGAGTGGTATGAATAGGCATAGTTTGATTTCTAAATTGCAACATGCTACTGTGACATTATGACTACCAACTTGAGTTTGGTGAATTCAAAAGCAATAAAGTATCATGATCTTAAAGAAACAAGGAATTAAAGAAGAATTTAGTATGTGCATACAAGTATTGGAAAGCTAGTATGATTGATTGTTGCTCAATTGCATTAGATTTTATTTAATTGAAGTTTTCATCTAGGACATTTTGTGAAATCTTTTGAAAATCATGAAAACCTTGAAGAAGCAAATGCAATTAAGGCAAAAAAAAGGTGAAAGAATGAGAAAGCTGAAGGCTCTGAGTACCAATGACAATTCCATTGTTAAGTACTTGTGGTGTTTATGTATCAGGCCAAATGCTTGAAAACAAAACAATTAGAAGTCAAGGCTAGGCTCAAGTGCAAAAGCACTCCCTCAAAGCTCAAGGTTTTGAGCATCAATGATTAGAAAGTCAAGAAAAGAAAAAAAAGAGCTTAATGAAGTCCTCTAATTCAAATGCTTGTGGTGCTTATGTATCAAGTGGTAATACTTGAAAACAAAGCATTTAGAATCGTAGCTTTGTTATTAACTCATGGGGCAAAGCACCTAAAAGGAGAAGCTAATAAGAAAATCAAAAGCTTGTTTCAAGGAAGAATTATAAGAAAAAGATTTCATAAAGTGAGTTAGATAGAAGCATCAATCATTTACATTTCTTTTGTGATTGTAGCATGCATAGAAAACTAGCTTGCCACGAACATTAACTTGCTATTCTTCTAACCTTGGATTGTCAATCTCTATTGCATGATTCTTTTCTTGCTTGAGGACAAGCAAGGTTTAAGTTTGGTGTTGTGATGCGTTCGCATATTTGCCATTTTAACTAGTTAGTTTAGTTAGTTTTGGCTTAGTTTCATTCACTTTCTTTGAAATAAATGAGCAATTTTGTGAGTTTTTCCTCCATGCATTCATGAACCAAGAACTAAGTGAAATCTGGCATAATCTATGCAAATGATTCAAGAAGATTATATGCAAGTTGATGTGAATGATTCCCTTGAAAATTAATGCATAAGATGGAAAAACTTTGAGGAAAATTCTTTGGTTTATGTTAGGTGATGAAGCAAGAAGACAATGGAGCAAGGAAATCTTGGAGCATAGTCTTTCTCTGCCGCGCCCCACAACCACCGCGCGCCACCGCCCTCACCACCAATCACACCTCCACCCTTCTTCTCTCTTCCCCTGTGCCCTTTGCTGCCACCCTGTACTCACATCCCTTTGCCCTTGCTTCCACCCTGGACTTACAGCTCTGCCCCTGCCCCCTGCTGTGCCGCCGTGAGCCACTGCCGCCACCACTCTTGGCGACAACTCTGTACCCCCTCTGATTAAGTCTTACCACCCCTCCTTTCAATTTTCCAAATTCCTAACTCTGCCCTGCCTCTAGGTTACCAGCCTCTGCTCTAACTCTGTTTCTCTTGTTTTCTATTTTTTCATTAGTTCACTTTTAGTTAGCTAGTTAGAATTTGATTTTGATTGTTAGGTTAGATAGAAATTTCTGCTGTTAGGTAGCTAGGATGTGGTTAGAGGACTCTAGGCCTGATAACTGCGCCGTATTTGTTTACCTATTTGTGCTCATATTGATTGATTGCTGAGTGTTATGATCATGTGTTGCCATGATGTGCTTTGCATATTCTGCCATGCTTGTTGTTGCCTATTGCATTCCTTGCTCCGTAATTGTATTGCTGCTGCCTGGTTATGTGATTATTGCTTGGTCATTACTTTGTGGATTCATATGACTCCCCTGTTGTTTTTTGCCTATCCGGGAACGTCCAATATTATGCCGGAATGCTGCCCGATTTTCCCAAAACTGTTTTTAACTTCACATTTCCACTTCGGATTGAACTTGGCATTTTCAAATTGATTTTTGCCTAACCAATACCAAGTTCAAATCCCGGGACACTTGGGCCAGCTTTCTATTCTCATCTTAGTTCCCATGATCAGTAGTGACTAAAGGAACTTCAGGAAGTGCTTAAATGTTTCATTGAACCACAATTTGCAATTTCCTTTTACAATGTGCATTCTTTCAACATAATTGGTGTACCACCACTGTGTAATTTCTTTTTACTCAAGTTAATCTTCAACCTTCTCATAAGTTACACACATGCATCCCTTGCTTATAACACCGATTATTGTGAATCTCTTATCATAAGCTTTGGTATTCTCATATTCTCATGATTGTGAACACGATTGTTGTACACATTCTGTGATTCTTGTTTAATTAGTCCATTCTCCATCATACCACTAATTGTCAACCCCATTTTCTAACTCCCTAACTTGTCTAACCTACTCATTTCACTCCTCATTTTACTTAACTCTTTAACCGTTCTTTTGAGGTATGATGATGAATATGCCTAATACATGAGCATTGTGTTACATTGTTTGAAATGTTTGAACTCTTGGTTTATGGTTATGTTTTCTGTGCTTACTTGCATTCCAAGTTTTTAGTTTTAGTTCACATCATGATTACTTGCCTTCCATCTTATATTCTGAACATGCTCTTCCTTGCTTCGTGCTATTTGCATACTTTCTTATATTCTATCATATTCTATTTTCAGGATGTCGGATAAGGGTAAAGGCAAGGCCACTTCCAAAAAGAGGAAAAGGGCACCCGACTCTACTTTCTCTCCCTATGTGGATTATTCCAAAAACCCAATTAATGATGAGGAAAGGGCTAATCAATCATTACCTCCCTTGGACATGGTCAAGTTCCCTAATCTCTATTGTGAACTTCGATTCCCGAGCTACAACAAGAAGAACTTAAACATTTTAAAGAAGTTGGTTATCCCATCTGATCTAAGGCAAATGATTAACTACCGCATTGAGAGGATAGGTTTAGACTTTGTGGATCGGAAACTTAGCCAGGGGAACCGGTCCTGGGTGCAAGAATTCTATTGCAACTCCTTCCGCCACACCCTCGACTCGGTACTGGTTAGAGGTATCCAGGTGCCCATCACTGAGCAAGCTATTGAGGACACCCTCATCTGTAGGCCTAAGGCGGGTGACACTGATGCCTTCGAGCAGGCCGAGGTAGAGCTCCAGTGCATGACCTTTGATTTTGATGCCTTGAGGGAAGTGGTAGCTACCCTGGAGGCTCCCTGGGTGATGGACGCAGACAACAGAGCACCCAAGGGAATGCGCTTCACTTATCTAAGCTGGGAGGCCAAGACATGGCAGCAGATCTTTGCCCACTACCTTATGCCGACTACCCATTTCTCAGAGATCCCAGTCGCCATGTTGATCCTGATCAGCTGTGTGCTAGAGGAGAAGGAGCTCTATTTCCCCCGGCTGATCAGGCGGTTCATGTGGTAGGCCCACATCCGAGGCACCTTTCCATTTCCAGTCCTAGTGACTCAGATGATACAGCGGGCCGGTGTCCAGTGGCTACAGGAGGACGTGTCGCCACCTCCACCGCTCCCTGAGAAGGAGCCGGTGACCATTCCATGGGGAACCTGGGTGACCGAGAAGCCTCCTTCCCGGCGCCGATCTCGGACTAGGGCAGCAGTTGATGGAGCTGGACCTTCTTCCTCAGCAGCCCCTGCAGGAGCATCTACATCAGCAGCCACAGCAGCAACAGTTCCATTACCACCACCACCAGTACCTCAGCCGACTTACTTCCTGGTCCAACATCTTTTCCAATTCATGGAGCGTAGCAAGCGCCAGCTCATGCGTCGCCTGGACCAGATTCACCAGATATTTGTTGCCTAGGGCCTTGAGCTACCCCTCTACCAGAGTCCTCCGGTTCGGATGATGAGACCCATGAGGAAGAGCATGAGGATATACATGAGGAGGAGCCAGTTCACATGGAGGCACCACCACAGACCCATGCTACCCAGGAGACCCAGCAGCCTCTTGCGGAGCCTCAGCCTCAGTCACATCCCCAGCCAGAGCCAAAGCCGACCGGTGTACCTCTCCCCGATCCTGAGGATTAGCATCGAGGACTATGCTTGATCTTAAGTGTGGGGAGGTTGCCGTTGGCACCATTGGTGGATCGGTGAACATTTCGGCTATTTCCTAGTTATATTTACTAGTTATATTTTCTAGTTATCTTATTTTGCACACTATTATATATATTAGTCGTTTTGGATTATTTTGAATACTTTTGCCTTAGTTGTTGCATACTCTTTCATTTTGGATGTTAGATATTTTGGATGTTGGATTTCATACTTTAGTTGGATTTTTTCTTTATATAGTTATCTTATTAGCTTCCAATTGTGATTAGAAACTATTTTGGAATTGTTAAGACTTAGTTAACCCTTTTGCATATGAAACTTGTTTTGATTGGGAATAGAAAAGGGTAAACTAGGGAACTTTTGGAACTTTGTCAATCACAACAATGCTTAGTCAAAATGATGAAACTTTTCAACGAATCCATCTATAGAGCACAACCCAATTGACTGAAAAAATTTTTGTATCTTGCTTGAACTCATACTTTGTGAAGCATGTATTGAGCTAAGAACACAAGCTTGTGAGACTTGAGCCTATTGATGTGGTTACATTTTATAATCACCTATTTTCCATTCTTGTGTGTGATTGTTCTCTTTCTATGATTGTGATCCTTGGTTTGCTTGATTCTATATGTCCATGTATTCCTTGTATTCATGCATTTATATGATTGAGGCCATTAATTCATTAGCTCACTTACCCAAATAGCCTTCCTTTTACTCTCCATTGTTAGCCAACTTTGAGCCTACGCTTAACCCACTTATTCTCTATTTTAGCACATTGCAAGCCTAAGGCGGAAAACAATAAAAGTCCCTTGTTTGGATCTTTGATTAGCTTAGGCTAGTGAGTGTGAGTATCATTCAAGTGTGGGAAAACTTGGGACATTGGTTAGGATAAAAGGGTGTTTTGTATTTCTATATTTGGGAATCGGTTACATACTCATGTGTTGATTAAATGTATAGACCTTACGCATTGATGTTCCTGTATATAGTTTGAAAGGAAGAGAAAGAAAAATGAGAAAAACAAAAGAAAAAGGAATAAAAGCGAAAACGAAAAGAAAAGAAAGAAATATATATAGAAAAAGAAAAAAAAGAGAGAAAAGCAATAAAAAGGGGACAAAATGCCCCAAAGTGAAGGTCAATAAGAATCAATGCATAAGTGTTATGAAATGAAAAAAATGCATGAGTATGTGAAAAAAAAAAAGTGAAGAATGGGTAGTTAGATTAGCCTTGAATTTGTATAGGTCATCACGTAGGTTAGGTGGGAAAGGCTAGACTAATCAAAGATTCAAACTCTAGTCCACTTAACCATATATGATCATACCTTGACCCTAGCCCCATTACAACCTACGAAAAGAACTCATGATGAATGTATGCATGCATTGAATAAGTGTTGATTGTTAGAAGAAGAACAAATTTTGGAAAGCATGATTAGAGGAGAATTGAGTGAATTAACCCCTAAACACTTGAGTGAATAGAGCGGATACACGTCCGGTGAGGGTTCAACAGCTCAATTACATATGTTCACCACTAGCATCTATATTCTTGCAAGTTGTAATTCTTTTGATAATTCAATACAATTGTGGTTTGGACTTGATTCCTATTGCTCTAGCTCTATTGCTTATACATGTTCTCTTGGAAGTTGAATTATTTTAACGAAGCATTTACATTCACCCTAGGTAGTTGCATTTAGATAGGATTCATATAGTTTAGTTGCATCAAATATAGATCATACCCCTTGTTTCCTTCTTAATTTAGCATGAGGACATGCTAAGGGTTAAGTGTGGGGAGGTTGATAAACCCCGTTTTTAGGGTTTATCTTGTGTTGGATTTAGAGTATTTTGCTAACATTTTCTCACATTTAGCCAAGGAATTAGCATGATTTTGTGATCTCTCCCGTAATTGTGTCCAACTGTAAAAACATGCTTTCTAGGCCTTTAATTTGATAATTTTTAATTCCTCCTTGATTCCATAAGATGCCTTGATGTGTTTGCTAGTAATCTCATGTTGAAATAGGCTTGGAATGGATCAAAGGAGCAAGGAAGGAGGCATGCAAGTGGATAGAAGCATGAAAAGCCAAAGAATTGATCTCGGCCAAGGACGCGCGTGCGCACCAGGCGCCTGCACGCACCTCGCGAAATAGGCCAGGGACGCGTACGTGTGCTGTGCGCGTACGCGTCACAATTCGCACGTGATTCCTTTAATGCAACTCGTGCCTGGTGATTTTGGAGGGTTTCTGGACCCATTTGGAGCTGGATTTTTGGCGGGAAAAGATTAAAAGGACCAAGGATTGAAGGGGAAGGAATGATCTCTTAGTCATAGTTAGTTTTAGTTTTAGTGAGGATTAGTGTCTAGAGAGAGAAGCTATACCTTCTCTCTAGAATTAGGATTAGGTTTAGGTTAGGATCTCATAATTCTAGGTTTGATTCAAGTCTCCTTCTACTTCTACCTTCAATTGATGATTGATACACTTTGGTTGTTCTTTCTACTTCCCTTCTCTTGTTGTAATTTCTCTTATTTTATTTCTAGGTTTTGTAATTGATACACTCTTGTTCTCTTTGTTTCCTTTAATGCAATTTGAGGTAATTCATGTGTATTGTGATGTTGTTGATTGTTGTGTTGTCAATTCTTTGTATTTGCTAGTTGTTAGTTCCTTTGACTCTTGCAATTAATGATGTTTTCTTTCATTGCCCTCCAAGTGTTTGATGAAATGCTTGAGAGGATGTTAGAGTAGAATTTTATGCTCTTGGCTTGGAAAGGTAATTTAGGAACTCTTGAGTTACTAATGTCCAAGTGATTGATGATTGGAAACCATTGACTCTAGTTCTCACTAATTGAATTAGTGGATAGCTAGAACTTATGGATTTGGACTGATATAGCTCGTTTGACTTTCCTTTACTAGTCACTAGTTAGAGGATGATTTAATGAGATTGATCCTTGCAATTATTATATTGTGGTTAGTGATAAGGATAGAGATCCTTGACCACCAAACCTTGCCAAGACCGTTTTATCATTTAGATTTCCATTGCCATTTACTTTTCTTGTCTCTTATTCCAAAAACCCCAAAGATAACTCAAAACCAATAACAAGAACACTTTAGTGCAATTCTAAGGGAGAACGACCCAAGGTTTGAATACTTCGGTTTATAGATTTTAGGGGTTTGTACTTGTGATAAACAAATTTTTGTATGAAAGGATTATTGTTGGTTTAGAAACTATACTTGCAACAAGAATATATTATGAAATTCTAGACGACACAAAAATCCAATCATAAATGCCCTTTGATTCTATTATTTTCTCACTTACATGTTGTAGCTACCATGTAGTTGAGAACCTTATTATTTGGCACTAGCCCACACATGTTTTATTTCTTTTCATATCTTTGCTTGTGGGTTCTTTCCCTTCCTTTTTCTCTTCTTTCAGGATGGCCACCAAAAGGAAAAAGGAAAAGTCCTAAATGGGACAATAGACAACTCCATATGCACAATCTTTGGAGAAAAAGCATTAGTTGGAACCACCCGTCCACTTGCACATCTCTGCATGCACTGAGGACGGTGCAATCTTTAAGTGTGGGGAGGTTGATACCAACTTCCACGGGTAACTACTTTCTGATTCAACACCAATGTTTAAATTTTCTCTGTTAAATTAGTTGTTGCATTTGCATGTTTGATTGCATTATAGTTAGAGTTTGTGCATAATTTTACCACTACTTGGTTGAAGTAATAATTTTCTTTTCAAGAAACTGTTTTATAGCATTTCACTAATTTGAATTAAAATTTTTGCTAAACTTGTTTGAAGAAATTTATTTTTGGAACATGGTTTTAGAGCTCGAACACACAAAACCAGTGAGATTTTGAGCCTATTTGATTGGTTGCATTTTATCAACCAATATTTTATTTTTGGTGTGTGTTATTCTCTCTAAAATTGTGATCTTTGTCTTGCCTAATTCCATATTTCCATTGTTTGATGTATGCATGCACTTATATGATTGAGGCTTTGTTTTCACTTCAGCTTACATATCCATATGGCCTTAACCTTTTATTATCCTTTGCAAATCAATTTGAGCCTATTTTACCCCATTTGTTCTTTATTTTAGTGCATCACTAACTCTAAGCGAAAAATAATAATGTCCTTAATTTGAATCCTTGGTTAGCTTAGACTAGTGAGAGTGCTTATGATTTAAGTGTGGGGAAATTAGGTTTGGAAACATCTGGTTTGAGAATTGAGTATGTTAGAATTTTCTGAAATTGTGAAAGAATGTTGAGGACATGTTTATGCATTCAATACCTTAATCATATGCATTGAGAAAAACAAAAGAAAAAAAATTATGAGAAAAAGAAAAGAAAAAGAGCAAATAATGAAAAGGGGACAAAATGCCCCAAAATAAATGGTAGCAATGCATATGAGTTGAACTCAATCTGGGATGCATGATTATGTGGAAAACATAGTTAATGGGTAGTTAGACCTTATATTCTGATTACATGGATTGTCTTAAGTTAGGTGGAAATTTTAGGTTAATCAAGGATTCAGATTTTTGTCCACTTAACCAAACACAATCCTACCTTTACCCTAACCCCATTACAACCTTTAAAAGACCTCTTGATATGTGTATTTGTGCATTAAATTTCTGTTGATTGGTAGAGGAAGAGCAAGCCTTAGAAAGCAAGATTAGTAGAGAATTGAGAGATCGAACCTTAAACACCTGAGCGATTAGACTGCATACACTTCCAGTGAGGGTTCGATGCTCGATTATTTGTTCCCAGCTTTCATGAGCTATTTTCTACTTACAAGTCTATTTGTACTTCATTTTTATGATTTGAATTAGTGAAATTCAGTTCATATTTGTTCTTGGAGAATTTTATTTACTTTTCACCAAGTAGGTAGAATCATTTTTGCATGTAGTTGCATTCATATAGATAGGTTGCATTTAATAAGTCTTACCATTCCTCTTCACTCTTTTAGTTCTCTTGAGCTTAGCATGAGGACATGCTAATATTTAAGTGTAGGGAGGTTGATAAACCACTATTTTATGGTTTATCTTGTGCTCAATTGAGTGGATTTTATCAATCTTTCAGACACTTATTCAAACAAAATGTATGGTTTTACGTTTTCCTTCCTGATTTTGTGCTATGATTGAAAACATGCTTCTTTGGCCTTATATTTGCTAATATTAATCCTCTCTTATTATCATTCGATGCCGTGATATGTGCGTTAAGTGATTTCAGGGATTACAGGGCAGAAATGGCTTAAAGGATGGAAAGGAAGCATGCAAAAGTGGAAGGAATACAAGAAATTGAAGGAATTGCTGAGCTGTCCAGCCTGACCCTCTCGTACTAAATCGATCATAACTTGAGCTACAAAGATCCAAATGAGGCAGTTTCAATTACATTGGAAAGCTAACGTCTGGGGCTTCTAAATGATATATAATTTGCCATAGTAGCCGTACAGGTAGACGACGCGCACGCGTGCTTCACGCGCACGCATTGCATTGACAAAAATTAGCATGAGTGAATTCACATCCAGCGAATTCTGGGCTATTTTTGACCTAGTTCTCGGCCCAGAAAACACAGATTAAAGGCTACAGAGTGGAGGAATTGACAGACACACAGAAGACATTACACATTCACACAATTTTAGGTTTTAGATGTAGTTTGTAGAGAAAGAGGCTCTTCCTCTCTTTAGGTTTTAGGATTTAGAATTTCTCTCAGTTTTAGATCTATTTTCTTCTCAGATTCTAGGTTCAATGTTCCCTTAATTTAGGATTCTTATATCTTCACTTATTCCATAATATTTTTCCATTTAAATCTATTATTTGTTTAATTGTTTCCAATTGAATTTAATTACCATGTTCCCTTTTTACTCCCTTTATATGGTTTAATGGCATTCATGTTAACCAAGTTATTCCAACTTGACTTTGGAGTTGATTAATATTTGAAGGAGACCCTTGAGTTGGAAGACTCAAGAGTTAAATTGTAATTGGAAGTTGTTGGCTGGCTCTCTAGTCACTAACGCTAATCCTTCCCAAGAGAGAGGATTAGGACTTGTGCGCAAGAGTTGGTTCAGTTACTTGACTTGCCTCTATTAGATAAAGGTTAACTAAGTTATAACAACAACCTTTTACTATTAATCTTGGGAAATCCAACAAGGATAGAACTTCCGATTAATCTTCTCTTAGTCAAGGCTTTTTATTATTATTATTATTTTATTTTCTCTGCAATTCACTCTTCTTATTTCTCAATCTAAAACCCCAATTCACATAATTTACAACTGATAATAAGAACACCTCCCTGCAATTCCTTGAGAGACGACCCGAGGTTTAAATACTCCGGTTATCAATTTTTATTAAGGGTTTGTTACTTGTGACAACAAAAACTTTTGCACGAAAGGGATTCTTTGCTGGTCTAGAAGCTATACTTGCAACAAAGGATTTATCTGTGAAAATTCTAGATCACGCAGGAATCCAGTTCGTTCAAGTACAAAGAGCAAAGAATTCATAATATGATCCGGATTCTAATTCCTAATGACAGTGACATTCCTTTGATTCAAAGGAGAGTGAGATGGCAAAACTGTTCAGAATTATAATAGATAAACCGGCAAAAACTTGGTGCGGAATTCACAACCACAAACTAACCGGCAAGTGCACCAACTCGTACCAAGTAGTACCTCAAGTGAATAAGGGTTGATCCCACAAGGATTGATGGAATAAGCAACAATGGTTAAATGATTTACTTAGTTAGACAAACAGAAAATGGTGTTTGAGAGTTCAAAAGCATTAAACAGTAAATTCAGAATATCAGAAGGCAAGCAGTAAATAGGTTGTGAATAATATATGGAGAAACAGTTAAGGTTTCAGAGTTATCTATTTTCTGGATTGACTTTTCTTACTAACTATTTTAATAATGCAAGATTTAATTCATGGAAAACTATATGTGACTAAACCCTAATTCCTTAGACCTTTTTAGTCTCCTCTAAAATTCATTAACCTCCAATTACTTGGTCACCTAATTCCAATTAGAGGGTGAAGTTCAATTCTAGTTTATATGCCACAAAAATCCTAATTACCCAAATATAAGAGGATTATATGTCACGTATCCCGTTAAATCCAGATAATTAGAAATTTAGAAGAATATGTTTTCAAGCTGTTGTTCAAGTAAAGAGCTTTTCCAAGTTATACAAGAACTCAATTAGAACAAGGGTCATACTTCCGTTCCACCCAAATTCATAAGATAAAGAACGAAAATAATTCTTGAAATATAAATCAGTACATGAATTAAAATAGAAAAATAATAGTATCAATCCATACAATAGATAGAGCTCCAAACCTTAACAGTGGAGGTTTAGTTGCTCATGGTTCAGAGAGAAAATAGGGATTCAGGTAAACTGTAAAGTGCGGAATGAGGTAGGTTCATCCCCAAAAGAGAAGTTTCTTTTCTCTTTTATATTTAATCCTAATTAATGTAAAATATATTTTCTAAAACTAAATAATATCTTTTCCTATTTTTAAATAAAATAAAGTTTAAATCAGAATTAATAGGAGATTGCGTGCTTGCTTCTTGGAGAGTTGGGGACCACTTGATTCCTTAATAATCCACGCCTAACTTGAGAAATCTCAAGTTAGGCGCAGCCTTGGTCGAATTGATGGAGAAGAAGTATAGACTATTATATATCATTGGAAAGCTCTGGAAGTTACCTTTCCAACGCCACTAAAATCATGTCAATTGGATCTCTGTAGCTTGAGTTATTTAGGTTTGAGTGAAGAGAGGTCAAGGTTGACAGCATCATTCGCCTTCTTCTCTTTTTCTGCGGAAACTCCATCAAATCCATCTGAATGCTACCTAAAATATACAAAATTGCACATGACTCAAAGTAGCATCTATAGTGGCTAAAAGATAATTAATTCTTGATTAAACTCAACAAATTAAATGCAAATTCACTAGGAAAAGGTAGGAAAGATGCTCACGCATCACTATCTTTATCACTAACCACAAGATGATAATTGCAAAGATCAATTCCATTAAATCATCCTTTAACAAGTAAAGGAAATTCAAATGAGCTATACCAATCCAAGTCCATAAGTCCTAGCTATTCATGAATTCAATTAGTGAGAACTAGAGTCAATGGCTCCCAATCATCAATTACTTGGACATTAGTAACTCAAGAGTTCCTAAGTTACCATCCCAAGTCAAGAATATAAAATTCTACTCTAACAAGATAGGGGAGATTACAACAAGAGAATAGAAGAACAAGATATAACAACAAAGAATTGAAAGGAAGAAGTAGATGAAAGCATGAATTAAAATTTAGATCTAAGAAATTCTAATCTAAACCTAATCCTAATTCTGAGGAGAGAGAGCTTCTCTCTCTAGAAACTAACACTAAAACTAGATCCAAAACTAAAGTGTGAAGTCATGCATTCCCCTTCAATCCTTGGTCCTTTTAGCCTTTTCCCGCCAAAGATTTAGCTCAAAATTGGGCCAGAAGCACTTCAGAAATCGCCAGGCACGATTTCACTAAAGAGGTCACGTGCGGACATCGACGCGTACGCGTACATCACGCGTACGCATCCCTAGAGTTTTGTGATCCACGCGTATGCGTCTATTGCGCGTGCGCGTCCATGAGTGCATCCCAAATCTTTGGCTTTTCACGATTTCTCCACTTTGCATGCTTTCTCTTCACTCCTTTGATCCATTCCTAGCCTTTTCAATCTGAAATCACTAACAAATACATCAAGGCATCTAGTGGAATCATAGGAAGATTAAAATTATCAAATTAAAGACCTAAAAAGTATGTTTTCACACTTAAGCACAAATCAAGGAAGAATCACAAAACCATGTTATTTCTTTGAATAAATGTGAGGAAAGTCTGACAAAATACTCTAAATTCAACACAAGACAAACCCTACAAATGGGGTTTATCAACGTGACGGCGGTGGTTCCAACAAAGGCGACGCGAACAGCGGCTGGGCGCGGTGGTTGGACCCCAGCTCAGCCTCAGATCTCTCTCTCTCTCTCCTCTACTCCCGAGCTCTCTCTCTGGCTCTGCCATAAGTGACGGCGATTAATCCACAATGGGAACGTCAATGGTGCGGGTACAGCAATGGCGGCGTCAAGCTTCACTCCCGTGGGTTCCTTCTCTTTTTGCCCTTTCTCTCCTCAGCTTCTCCTATGGATGACGGTGGCGTGGTGAGGACGACGACAGCGACGCGGCGTGGATGCGTTGGCGACGAAGGCGCGGCGGCCCCAAGCCCGCAATCACCCTTACTCACGAGCCAACTCTTTTCCCAGTACTACTCTTGATGGCGACGGCACAAACGGCACGGTGGTGGGGGCGAACTGGACGCGGTCTGGCGGCGACGGCGAGGACCACCAGCGCAGCGCATCTCCTTCCTCCTTTCTCCCTTCTCTTTTCCCGTTCTCTCCATCTCCCTTTCTTGCTGTTTGTGTGCGTGCGTTCTGTTGGGGAAAAAGGGGGCCTGCTGCTTGGGGCTAAAGAGGGTTAGGGTTTGTGGGTTTGATTTTTAGGGTTAGGGTTTGATTTGGGATAAATTTGAAATTATGGATTTTTGGGTTAAATTAAGATTGGTAATTTCTAAATCAATTTAGGTTATATTGTAATTATTTTGAAATCTAATTTAATCCCTCAAAATTACACAAGAAGATATTGTTTAGTTGTCAATTTGCTAATTAACTCTCAATCTAGTATTTTAATTTAAAATATAAGATAATATAATAAATTTTATCTATTTATAAAATTAAAGTATTACATTCCAAAATCTCAATTGTTTAAACTAAATCATATAAAAATTCTTTTCTTTTACAATTATTAAGCTTTATAATTTAAATATAGAAAATTATTCAATAATTATGAAATTAAGTAAAATCTTCATTTTAATTATCAAAACTTGATTTAATTATTCTCAATGAAATAATATCTGAAAATAAAAATCTCTAATAAATAAATAAATTTGAAATCAGCTCATAATAAGATTTTTCAAAAGTTCTGGGTCTTAAAGTATACATCATTGAATGGCTCTTGTTCGTAGTACATCGGAGGAGGTTGTTACCAAAATGGTTGATCATAAGCTTGAGGTTCCTTCCACCTTTGATTGTTCCATCCTTGATGCATGTTCTCATTGTAGCTTCCATTCCCCACAACATTATTGTAACCAAACTCATAGCCAAACGGGGGTGAGAATTCATAATGAAAGGAGAAAATAAAAACAAGAACTAATAAGAAATGAGTAAACAAAGTCCTAAAACTAGTAAAAACTAACAAAAAAGCAAAAGGCAAACATATTCACAATGTTCACAATAACCAATAATAAGGCACACATTAGCAATTCCTCGGCAACGGCGCCAAAAACTTGACGGAGAAAAAATGTCGGTAAAGATTTTCACAAAAATATCGTGTTGCAAGTATAGTTCTAAACCGACAATTAAACCTCAATCAACGTTTAGATTGTTTGTCACTTAAGCAAACCCAATAAAATTAACCGAAGTATTTAAACCTCGGCTTGTCTCTCAAGGAATTGCAGCGAAGTATGTTTATTATTGGCTATGGAAAAGTATATTTTTGGGTTTTGTAATAAGAAACAAGAAAGTAAAATGGCAAGAAATTAAACTAATAACTAAGAAAGCTTTTAGCAAGGAAAGAGAATTAGAAGTCCTATCCTCAATATCATCGTCAATTGTGATGGTAAATGTAAATTGCTTTCACTTAGTTATCCTCTAACAAATGAAGGAAAGTCAAGCGAGCAAAATTGACTTAAGTTCACAAGTCCTAATCAAAGACTAGATTTAGTGAGGCTTAAGCCAACTAGCAACTTTCAATCACCAATCAACAAAAGAATTTTGATAACTCAAGAGTCTCTAATTAATCAATCTAAGTCAAGAACATAAAAATCTAAATTAAAATCCACCCAAGCATTTTATCAAACACTTGGAAGGCATAAAATAAAAACATAGAAAGTTGACAAGACATAGGAAAATCTAAGACTAACAAAAGCAAATAAATAACCATAACAAAGCAATTGAATAATAAGAAACATGAAACATAAATTGCATTAATGAAAATTGAGAGTAACACATGAACTCATAAACTAAATTAGCAAAATAAAGGAATCAATAAAGGAAGTAGATAACTAAAGTGCTAGAACAAATAAAAGTAAGAGAAAACTAAATTAAAATAAGACTAAAACCTAAACCTAAGGAGAAATTAGAAGAAGAAACCCTAAACCTAGAGAGAGGAGGGAGCCTCTCTATCTAGAATTCTACATCTAACACCTAAAAATGTGTATGAATGAAAAGTGAATGATTAATTCCTTGATTCGTCCCACACTGTAGGCTCCAATCTTCATTTTTGGGCTTGAAACTGGGCCAAAAACAGCCCAGAAATCCCCTAAGCATTTTCTCGTAACTGAGGCACGTGACGCTCGTCATGCGTATGCGTCGCTGAATGAATTTCTAGTCACGCGTACGCGTCGCTTGCCTGCTGCACCGGTCACGCGTGCACGTTATCCACGCGTGCGCGTCAGGGCCAGCTCCTCAAAACTTCAATTTCTTGTGTTCCTTCCACTTTTGCATGCTCCCTTTCCATCCTCTAAGCCATTCCTGCCCTAGAAAACTTGAAATCACTCAAGACACGTATCACGGCATCGATGGTGATAAGAGAGGATTAAAAATTAGCGATTTTAAGGCCTAAGAAGCATGTTTTCAATCATAGCACAAAATTAAGAAGGAAACTTAAAAACATGCAATTGACATGAATAAGTATGAGAGTACTTGCAAAATCTACTCAATTCAGTACAAAATAAACCATTAAATTAATTTAAAATTTTTAATTTTTAATTTTTTTATTGGATATTGTTAGAATTTTTTATCTTTCTAGTTTTACTAAAAAGATTATTTTTTTTAATTTAGAAATTTAAAAATTAAAAAAATAATTTTACAAATTTTTCATATACTAGGTATTGCTAGACATTATTTTATTTTCTACTTTTAATAAAAAAATTAATTTTTTAATTTAATTAAAAATAAAAAATAAAAAAGTTAGTTTATAAAATTTTAAAATTTTAAATATATTTTTTTGTTTTTTATTCACCGAATAATACTGCACTCGAACCACAATGTCCGGACCCTTAACTTTTTTATTATTTGACATTTTCCAAAATTTAAAATAAATTAATTTTAAAAAATTAAATTTTTGAAATTTTTTATTTTTCTATATTTTGTTAATGGATATTGCAGGACTTTATTTTATTTTTCTACTTCTAATAAAAGATTTAATTTATTAATTTAGAAATTCAAAAATATTTATTTTATTCTCTCATTCACGGAATAATGTCTCATCTGGACAACGACACCCAGACCCTTGACTTTTTTATTGCTGAACATTTTCAAAAAATTTAGATTAAATTAAATTTAAATATTTAAATTTTTTAAAGATTTTTGTTTATTGGATATTGTTGAAATTTTTTATTTTTCTATTTTTAGTTAAAATTGTTTGTTTTTATTTAGAAATTTAAAAATTAAAAAACAAATATTTTGCAAATTGTTTGTTTGTTTTTATTTTATTACTTTTAGTTAAAATTGTTTGTTTTAATTTAGAAATTTAAAAATTAGAAAACAAATAGTTTTAAATTTTTTTTATTGGATATTGCTGGACATTATTTTATTTTTCTACTTTTAGTAAAAAGATAATTTTATTAGTTTAAAAATTAAAAAATACAAAAATAAGTTTTATAAAATTTTATAAAATATTTTTTATTTTTTTACTCACTGGATAATGTTGCATCCGGAGCATGACGCTTGGACCCTTGGCTTTTTTACTGTTGAACTTCTTCAAAAAATTTAGAATAAATTAGATATAAAAATTTAAATTTTTGACTTTTTTTTGTTTATTGGATATTGTTAGAATTTTTTATCTTTCTAATTTTATTAAAAAAATTATTATTTTTAATTTGGAAATTTAAAAATTTTAAAAAAAATAATTTTTCAAATATTTTATTTACTAGATATTGCTAGACTTTGATGACATGTCATCATGTCATGTTTTTCTATACTTTTTCATACAAGTAATTGATAATTAGTGCTTAAATATTACATTTTTTTGTGCTTAAATGGTATATTTCTTTGATTTTTTAATTTTATAAATTTTGTAGGAAATAAGAACAAAAAGAAGCAAAAAAAACACAAAATAAACTAAAAACAAGAAATAAGAGATTTTGGGCACATTTTAAAATTGAGGCACGCTTTGGAACCTTAGGCCAAGGCCATGGCATGATATATATGCCTTATGCATGCATTCAAGCCAATGAATCATGGCATTACATAAATGAACGCTGAAGTTCATTAATTAGCATTGCTAATAAAAATGAATGCATGTATAAAGCATTTAATCCAATGAAAGCATGCACGAAATCCTTGATTGTTAATGCCAATGAACTAATTGAATGAACCCACTAGCGTTCACTAGGCAATGAACGGAAGTTGGGCAGCAAGTATTCATTAAAGCAAGGGCGCTACGTTTGAAGATGTAACTAAGCGCTCATCCAAGAAAGAAAGGAGCGCTACATTGAGTTAGTTCACTTTTTCGGGCTTGTCTTTAAGCCTTGTGATAGTATGACTATGTCTTTTTTAAAGGACCATAACTTGAGTTACAGATGTCCAATTGATGTGTTTTTAGTTGCGTTGGAAAACTGACATTTAGAGCTTTCCAACGATATATAGCAATTCATATTTGACATGAAATAAAAGCACAAGTGAAAGGCATCTTTAAGGACAAAAAAAATCAACAAAATGGGGCAACCAAGGATCGAAAAGGAGGCAAGGCTCTAACAAAGCTAATGAGCGCTCAGTTAAGTGTTTTACCTTTATCGGGGGCTCTCCTATGCGCACAAAGGGTGCTCAGTTCATTCACTTAACTGAGCGCCACTCCTCATGAATTGTTGGCGCTGAATTGCTTCACAAAGGCTCGAAGGTGGAGCCACATTGCACAAAAGGGGCGCTCGGTTACATGAAATAACTGAGCGCTACGAGGGCTGTGACAAGGAGTTTGGCACGAGACAATTGGAAGCACACAAGGGAGTGAGCGCTCAGTTCACTAACTTAACTGAGCGCTCCACTAGAAGCATGCGCAAACCAAATTTCAACTAAACACACCCTGACCCACCTGATCCAAATTCATCCAAGGCCAAATTCAAATCAATCCACTCTTCTTCAAACCCAAAGCAAGAAAAACTCATGACATAACTCAAAGACACAAGGATCAATTAGATTAAGAATTTCATTTTAATTGTAATTTGTTTTTCAATTTCATTTTCATTTTCACTTTGTAAAGCCTATATAAAGCAACATTTTCATTTTTGTAAGGAGGTTGGCTCCAATAGGGAGCAAGTAAAATAGAGAGCTCTCTCTTTTAGTTTTTCTTTTTGAATTTGAAGAATTGAAGATCAAATCTAAGTTTTGCTTTCTATTTCATTTTCTTTCTTCTGCACACTCTACTTTCTGATTTGGAATTTTGGATTGAGATTGAAGGAATTCTGTTTCATTCTTGATCTGAAATCCCTCTTGTTCTTCTTCTGCAAAATTTCAGTGAATTGTGATTTGAATCAAAGTTCTCTTTACTGCTTTCATCTTTCTTTCTTCTTCAATTTGTTTGTTGTTGGATCAAGGAAGGACTTGAGATCTAGACTTGTTTTCTAGTCTCATTGATCCCCTGAGATCTTCACTTGTTCTTTTAGATTTTGCAATTGATCTTTCTTGCTGTTTTGATTTTTCAAGAAATTTTTATTTTCAGTTTAAGATCTGCTGCATCTCATTTCATATTCTAGTTCTCTGATTGATTGCACTTTGAATTCTCTTGTTTAATTTTGAATCCAAACTCCCAATTCCTTTTATTCTTCCTGCAATTTAAATTTCTAGTTGCTTGATCTATTGCTTTCTTTAATTTCCAGCACCCACTCCCCTTTACATTCACTGCAATTTACATTTCTTGTCATTTAAGTTTCTGCAATTTACATTTCTTGCTCTTTAAGTTTCTGTCCAATTTACCTTCTGCACTTTAAATTTTCTTGTCATTTACTTTCTGCTGCATCAATTATCACTCACCAATGTTAGCTTGACTAAACTAATCACCCACTAAAGTTGCTTGATCCATCAATCCCTGTGGAATCAACCTCACTCTTGTGAGTTATTACTACTTGATGCGACCCGGTACACTTGCCGGTGAGTTTTGTGTCGGATCTTGATTTCCAACACATCAAGTTTTTGGCGTCGTTGCCGGGGATTGATTAGATCAACAATGATTAAGTGGGTGAGATGTCTAGATTAAGTATTTTCTTTATTTTTGTTCTTTTAATTTTCTGATGTGAAGGTGTTTGTGTTTTTAATTGCCTCACTAAGCAAATCTCATCTGAGACATGAATTTCAATTTTATTTGGTGCTGTGTTTTACAAAATTCAAATGGAGTTCAACTCATCTTGTGATAAAACAAATTTTATAGGATATTACCCACCATCACAAATCTCTAATGGTGGCTGGGAATATCACCAAGAAAATGCAAATTCTGAGCACTCCAATCCATGGAGCTATGCTTTAGAACCACAAGATGAGCAAGAGAATCATATAGGATATTTCCCACCACCACAAATTGATTCAAGTCATTATTCTAATGGTGGCTGGGAATATCACCAAGACTCAACAGATTATGAGCAATCCAACCAATGGGGACATGCTAATCAAGACAATTCCATGGAATACTACCCAACACCACAAAATAATTCACGTTACTATGCTAATGGTGGATGGAAGTATCAACAAGGAATAAATGAGTATGAACACCTCCCAGAGCCACAAGATGATTCATATTGCTATAACAACTACTCAAATTGTGACTGGAAGGGTCAAAATCAAAGAAATCTTAGTGATCCATACTTTGTTCAACAAGAAACATCGTCACTGGAGTGTGCTTTCAATAAATTCATGGAAAATTGTCCACCAATGCTACAAGAAGATCCATACTGTGATGAGTTCCACAATTCTTCACATTGTGGATGGAAGAATCAAAATCAGGAAGCATTTGATAGTTCATACTCCATTGATCAAGAGCCATCATCACTTGAGCAAACCTTTAATTCCTTCATGCTAAATTGTCCAACCTCACCTCCCAGTTCCTCATTTGAAAATTCTTCATCACTTGATTATGTCTCAACACACAGTTTCCTCCAAGATCCATACAACTCATCCCACCAACCACAAAATTCATTCCATACCCCTCAAAACAACTTCACCACAACATATCCATGCCCACAAAATTCCTCTCAACCTTCATCATTGGAGCTAGTAGCTGAGGATCCCCTTCAAAAGTCCAGAGAATTATTGAAAAGTGATAAACCCCATTTTTAGGGTTTATCTTGTGTTGTATTTAGAGGATTTTATCACCTTTTCCCACATTTATTCAATGAAATAGCATGGTTTTGTATATTCTCCCTTAATTGTGCTTAAGAGTGAAAACATGCTTTTTAGGTCTTAAAATAGCTAAATTTAATTCACCTTGATTCCATTAGATGCCTTGATATGTTTTGTTAAGTGATTTCAGGTTTAGGAGGCAAAGATTGGATCAAGGGAATGAAGAAAAAGCATGTAGAAATGGAGAACTCATGAAGAAATGATGGAACCAAAAAGCTGTCAAGTCTGACCTCTTCGCACTTAAACGACCATAACGTGAGTTACAGAGGTCCAAATGATGCGGTTTCAGTTGAGTTGGAAAGCTAACATCCGGGGCTTCGAAATGATATAAGATTTTTCCTAGTTGCACCGCGGATAGGGACACGTACGTGCACTGTACGCGTACGCGTCGTTGTTGCCACCTGGTTCACTTATGCAATCTATGGCCAGCGAATTCTCAAGCCTTGTGGGCCCAATCTAACTCATTTCTGATGCTATTTAACCCAAGGATTGAAGGAGAGAAGTTACCATTTAGTTTAGTTTAGCTTTTACATGCTTTTAGTTAGTTTCTAGAGAGAGAAGCTCTCCCTTCTCTCTAGAATTAGGATTAGGTTTTAAATCTAGATCTACTTCTTCTTCTCTCTTCTAATTCTCACCTTCTCTTCCTCAATTGATCTCTTGTAGTTGTAGAATTCTTCTTCTCTTGTAATTTCTTTGTATTGATAGTTGTACTTTGTGAATTCTCTTTTGTAGATTTACATTTCTTCATCAATGCAATTGGTAAGTTCTTCATCTTTTCATGTTTGATTTGGTTTTCTATTATTGATCTCTTGCCATTGTAGTTAGATCTCTCTTTAATTCTTGCATTTAATGATGTTTACTTTTATTGTCTACTAGGTATTTGATAAAATGTCTCTTATAGCTATTAGTTAGACTTTGTTCCTCTTGGTTTTGGTTGAGTAATTAGTGACTCTTGAGTTGTCAAACTCCTTTGTTGATTGATAATTAGAAGTTGCTAATTGACTTGAATGTCACTAAAGCTAGTCTTTCCCTTGGGAGTTGGCTAGGACTTGTGGAATCAAGTTAATTCATCCACTTGACTTTCCTCCATAGTTAGAGGTTAACTAAGTGGGAGCAATGAACAATTCTCATCACAATTGATAAGGATGACTAGGATAGGACTTCTAGTTCTCATACCTTACCAAGAGCTTTTCTAGTTATTAGCTTATTTCCTTTGCCATTTACATGTCTTGTTCATTATCTCTAAAATCCCCAAAAGATACTTCATAGCCAATAACAAGAACACTTTGTTGCAATTCCTAGGGAGAACAACACGAGATTTGAATACTTTGATTTATTAGAATAAGGGGTTTGTACTCGTGATCGCACACTTTTCTTCACAACTCCGCGCAGCTGACCAGCAAGTGCACTAGGTTGTCCAAGTAATAAAACCTTATGCGAGTAAGGGTCGATCCCACAGAGATTGTCGGCTTGAAGCAAGCTATGGTCATCTTGTAAATCTCAGTCAGGCGGATTCAAATGGTTATGGGGTTTTGATAATTAAAAGATAAATAAAACATAAATTAAGATAGAGATACTTATGTAATTCATTGGTGAGAATTTCAGATAAGCGTATGGAGATGCCTTGTTCCTTCTGAACCGCTGCTTTCCTATTGCTTTCATCCAATCATTCATACTCCTTTCCATGGCAAGCTGTATGTTGGGGGATCACCATTGTCAATGGCTACCGTCCGTCCTCTCAGTGAAAATGGTCCGGCTACAGGTTAGGTAGAACTAATCATGTAATACCCGGTCTAACCGAAATTAATTAAATAATAAGTTAAGTAGGAGCGAATATGGTTGGAAGATTTGGCAATTATAATTTGATGATTTAAATATGATATTTGGATTCAGTAAATTTTTCCAAGTCGGAAGACATAGTTTTCTGTGTAAAAGCACGCAGTGGAATTTTGACCAGAAGTACCGGCTGAGATCTGTCTGGTACTGCAGCTGAGAAAATTGATTATGAGTAAATAAGATTAAGAAATGAGGAATTATAATTAGGGGAGGTATAAATATTTAAAGTGCGATTTGGAGCGCTAATCTTAAAGGTTTTGGCTCAAAATTGGGCCAACAGACAAAAATAAGTGAACCGGGCCTAAGTGGGCCCAAGACCCAACATATATAAACATTATTTATGAGCATTTCAGCTCATTTTACCCTAAAAGGAAGGGTTGGGGCGCTGAAATTGAGAAGAGAGAAGAGAAGAGAGAAAACCTAACTCTCTTTGATCTTCAAACCACCATAACTTGAGCTACGGAGTTCCGATTGATGAGCCGTTTGCGGCCACGCATCGCTCTTCTCATCCTCTACAATTCTATCTAAGTTTTGTGGTGAGTATTCCATTCATCTCTGCCTAGTTTTCGAAATTTTCCACTGTTACACGTTTTTGGGTAGTTAGTGTTGAAATCTTGTAATTTTGGATGTTTAGGGATACTCCAACATGGATTCCAAGTGAGTTCTATCCCTACTTCATATGGGCTGAGGTAAGAAGTGCTCAAATCCTTGTGATTTGTCATTTTTATAAGCCCTAGGTTGATGTATGTATGTGATATTGGTTATGGTGTTGTTTGAGAAGCTTTGGTAAGGCTTGGGGCTAAGGTTGGTAGAGACTTCTAAAGAAGAGGCTCAATTAGTTTGGCTATAAGAGGTACGGTTTAAGTTTCATTTAAGTACCGTGTGGTGTGATGAGAATTCCTAGGCTAGATGCCCCTAGGATTAAGTTTGGATTGTGTAAATAGTTGGTGCTAATATGCATAGTTGGTATGTAATGTGAATTAATGATTGGGTTGAGAATTGTGTGGCTTTGTATGCTTGGTGTATTGAGAATTTGATGTATTGGGTAATGAGTATTGATTTGTGATTTATGCATTTAAATTGTGAATTTGGGCCGGAGGCCGTGAATCTTGGGCCGGAGGCCAGAAAGAGGTAAGGAAGGTAAGTTGATGTGTGCATTGTATGATGACACAAGTGATTGGATGAATTTCAGATAATGAATATATGAATGATTGGGTTGGTTATTGAATAATGAGGTTTGAGGAGTTGAAGTGTGGAAATTAGTAATTTTGGGTGAAATTATATAGATGAGGTATGTTTGGTTTTGGTTGAGGTATGTTATGTGATCATATATGTGATCATGATTATTGATGCCTTGATGGTATGATGATGCATGAGAGATATGTATGTTGTGATATATACTTGAGAAATGATTAAGGTTGATTTGTGGGTGAAACCATGTGACAGTGAGTATAATATTGATTATGTGTAATGATGATTGATTGGAAATAGTATTGTTGGAAATTGGGATGAGGAAAGATGTATGACATGTTAATGTGTTTGTAATTTAGCCATTTGTTTGAAATGGGTAAAAATGGTTATATGGCAGTTTTGTGAATCGTGGCAAAGCGTTAATGTATGAGTTGAGGAGGCTTGATGTTGATTTTGGTATATTTTGATTGATTTCAAAAAGGGTTGAAACTAGCATGTTTTGGTTGATTTTAAAAAGGGTTGAATATGGCTTGTTTTGAAAAGGGCACCTTGTGGTTTTGTATGAAAACATGGTTTTTGGGCATATTTTGATGGGACATAACTTGGACTCTGGATCTCCGTTTTGTGCCAAAGTTGTTTAAAAGTGAAATTGGATCCGGGATGTCCATGCCGTTCGAAGAACGAGCGAAAAACAATTTAAAATGAGAAAGTTATGTCCGTCGGAAGATTGGGGGTTGAATTTGTAAATTCTGCAACTTTTAATTTAGAAAAATTTTTAGCAGAATGACCCTCCACGCGTAGGCGCACTTGGCGTGTACGAATCGTTCTTCAAGAAAGCACCATCCACGCGTGTGCGTACACGTCGATACACTGCACCCAATGCCCAGCCATTTTCCCGAGAGTTGTGCTAGAGTTGTGCCAGTTTTGTGCTTGGGGCGTAAATGCACCCACGCGTACGCATTGCTGACGCGTACGCATCGTCTGGCTGTGTTTCAATCTGCGCGTCCGCATCTATGAAGCATACGCGTCGATGAGCTTTGTGGCCATCCACGCGTGCGCGTGAAGTACGCGTGCACGTGGCTCTGTTTTCATCCCAAAGTTGATTTTTGAGTTTTAAAAACTAAATCTCATACTTCTAAGCCTCCGATCTCACCCCTTATGTATTAAATCATTATGATATGCCTAGCAAAGAGGAAGGAGCTAGGGGATATGGTAACTTGCGAATGAAGCAAGGGGAAAAGTTGTGATCAATGATAATCAAAGATGATTATATGAGATATGGAGGATGACGGTGGAAGTACCATGTATGCCATGAACCGAAGGGCTATATTTATTGATAAATGGCTGGTTCTTGATTGAGCCATGAGCCGGATGGCTGAGTTATTGCCGGGTTACGGCAAAGCCATTATTGATTATGGCTGAGTATACATGCATATATGATTAATGAATGAATGTGTTAAATGGATAATAATGGAAAATGTGGAAATGTCATGTGTAACCCCGGGTAGTAGGAAGTGGCGTTGTCCACTTGCTCCGGGTATGAGACGGAAGAGGATGTTTATGATAAATGAGTTTAATTATGGAGTTTCGAATGAATGTATTTGTGATACCTGGGTAGTAGTAAGGGTTGTGGTTCGTCCCACTTGCTCCAGGTTAATGTTTGAGATTTGATAACAATGATGATTGCTTTTAAACTGAATGAATGTATGCTTTGAGATCCTGGGTAGTAGCAAGGGTTGTGGTTCGTCCCACTTGCTCCAGGTTAGAGATTATGACGCCTGGGTAGTAGCGGTAGTAGTGGTGAATCCACTCGCTCCAGGTTGAGCTTTTAAACACCCGCCTAGGTAGTAGCCACAGTAGTGGTTGTTCCACTGGCTCTGGGTTGAGCGGGTAGTAGCAAGGGGGTTGTAGCTCAAACCTACTTGCTCCGCAAGGGGTGTTTCTGTCCAATAGTTAGCTACTAGGACATGTCGGGTTGGCTATATAACTGACAGATGATATCATCAGCCATAGGGCAGGCATACATCATTTGCATATGTTTGAATTGTTTGGGTTTGCCTATTTGTTTTGGATTTCTACATCATATATGCTATGTTACCTGATTATATGCTACTTGTTCTACTTGTACCTTATTTGTGTATTACTTGCCTGTATTACTTGTGTCTGTACAACTGAGTGACCCCTCATGTTGGTGTCGGTGGATGTTGAGGACTGTTCTTGATGAGGTGAATTGATGATGCGATTGTATGATGATGATGATTTTTGAATGAGATAATTTGAGCCCCCTGGGTAGACGCAGTGATGTGATTTCACTAGCTCCAGGCGAGGGTATGATGTATTGATATAGAGTTGCTGAGGCAGAACAACTGGTGATGGTTTTGCTTATGATTCTGAGTCTGATTCGTGGAAGAGTCAGCGAGTTGGGAAACATGTGTAACATGAACTAGATTTAGTATTCCCTTACGACAATTGCCTATTCATGGATTAGTGAGAATCTAGGCTGGATATTTGGTGAAGAAGTTTAGGATGCTTAGTGAGTTTTTATTACAGTGCATTGTATTTATTTGGCACTTTTACTGTACTGGGAACTCATGGGCCCGGGGTTTTCATTCCGTATATATCTCTTATTTTTCAGATACAGGTCCAGGTGCTCAGAAGTGAGCTGTGGTTCGTCTGAGAGACGGCGAAGATCTTTATTTCCTCTACTTTGTGTTTTGCTTAGAATATCTCCACCTTTGTTTTGAAAAGATTACATTATGTATTGAACTCTTTTGAACTTGCCTATAGAGGCTCTCATGTTTCTTTTGGGAGAGATTAGGATATACTGTTGTCAACTACTTTCATACTGTACCCTAGCCGGCCTAAACTTCGCGGGTCGCGACTAGTGTCTATTACTTTTGTTATATATATCTATCTGTTATCTATCTCTTAATCTCCTTTATGCCTTGTCCGTATATCACTTTCGGCTTCACAGTTTAACTTTTCGTTGTCGAAACGTGAGTGATACGTCTTCGCGATTTATTTCACTCTTTTCAGGCTTCTCGATTAATGCTCCTTTCGAAATTACCTATATTTATATATTAAAAATCCACCTGAGAGTCGTACCACCGTAATATCATTGACTTATGACTCGAGCATAAGGATTTGAATATTAGGGTGTTACATTATGGTATCAGAGCAGTTCGTCCTCGTGAGCCTGAGGGATGGAACTGCTTATGCTTCAATACATACTCTGAGTCCTGTGCCTGTGCTAGTTAGGGTATCTAACCGATACATCTAGCATGAAGTTCATGAGTGTACCTTTGGTACTTTGAAGCACTATACTTCCGATATTGAGACTGATCAACTTGATATTGATTGTTTGGTGTGTATAGGAACCAGATGGCACCTCGTGGACCCGGTCCGGGACATGAGAGAGATCGTACTAGTACTCAAGAACCGGAAATCAACCCGAATAACCAGGTAAACCTTATGGCGGTGTTGGAGAATATGGCTGCTACTATGCAGGCCACTGCGGAGGCTCTTGGGCAACAGATAAACAATAATGGCAATGGCGAAAGTGGAGCTCAGGGCCCGATGACACTGGCAACTTTCTTAAAGGTTAATCCACCTATGTTCAAGGGAACCACTAATCCGACTGAAGCTGACACCTGGTTTCAGGCCATGGAGCGAGCACTGCAAGCGCAGTTGGTGCCTGAAGAGCAGTGTGTTGAATTTGCTACCTATCTGCTCACGGGGGAAGCATCGAATTGGTGGCAAAGGGCTCGACGTCTCCTGCAACAGGGGAATGATCCTATCACCTGGGGTGCCTTCCAAGTGAAATTTTATAAGAAGTACTTCCCGAATTCTCCTAGAACGGTCAAGGAACTTGAATTACTGCTGCTGAAGTAAGGTACAATGTCCGTATCTGAGTATACGGATAAATTTGAGGAGTTATTCAGGTTTTCTCGTATGTGCCAAGGAACCCCAGGAGACTTCGAGGAATGGAAGTGTATTAAGTATGAGGGAGGACTTCAAAGTGAAATCCTGAGCCCCGTTGGACCGATGGAGATTAGGGTCTTCTCCGAACTTGTGAACAAGAGCCGTATTGCTGAAGAATGTGTGAGGAAGGCTGTTGAGGCGAAGAATGACCGTCGAGAGTCCCACCGCAGGGAGCACAATCAAGAATACCCAACAAGGGGTCAAGAGTTTAAGAGAAGAGGATACCCACAACGTTTTCCTCAGAGGTGAAATGACCTTGCGACGAATAAGAATTCCCAAGGAAAAGGTAGGGAAAAACAAATACTGGCTGCTTCGGATGTTTTGAGCTGTCAAAGATGTGGAGGTCATCACCGAAATAGACCGTGTCGTTATGGTTTGGGTTTGTGTTACAATTACGGAAAGCTAGGACATTTGGTCAGAGATTGCCCACACCGGAAGGACTGGGAGACTGCCAGGTCCGATTTTCGTACCTGAGGTAATATGAAAACTGGTAACTTAATTCTTTACCACTTTAGATAATGCTGAAGGCTGGTATTCACTCATAATACATGGTCGAATGAAAAATTATGATCTATTCTAGATAACCCTAAGTTATCTTAATAGAAGGTTTGGTGAGCATAAAATGATTAGGTAGGCCTTTAACGGAAAGCAACCTCAGAGTGGAATGACTGGTGGGCGATGTCAAAGCCATCATCCGGGAACTCCGTGTCCAGGTAGATTGGGACTTTGCCATGGTTGTAGAGGAGTTGGACATGTGTCCTAGAAACGTCCTAAGAAGGTCAACCGGAATACTACCAAGGACCAACAACAAGGTCGTGTGTTCACTACAACAACGGGTGATACCGTTAGATCCAACGATTTGGGAATTGGTAAGCGAAAGATTGGTAACAACGTGTTAAAAGTACGATTAAGTTGGTATGTGGTTTTGGCTATCATAGATAGAAATCTAGTGAATGCCAGTCATGCTAAGTTGTGGTTGAGTACTTGAGGGAGTAAGTGATAGAGCTCGCACTAGACGAGAGATCAGAATAAAGCAGCGAAAACTTGTGGAAGCAGTAACACATGATAGCTACGAATAGGAGCTATAAAAGTTTACTATAGTATCTTATGTTTGAATACTAGAAGGGTTAAGCGGGTTACTGCAAGTAATGATCCCCAAATAGTTGGAATTGATTGTGGCTGTGAGCCTTGACGGTTCTTAAACGGATGAGGAAATTATCATTGATGCGTAATCAGATTTAGATGATGATTGAGTGCAAGTTGTCGTGTTCGAGAGATGAGTTCTATGATGTTTGGTCATGGTGACCTTGGATTTAGATCAAGATTTGTAATGATCGGTTTCAGAGGAATAGTTTGGAAACCTTTAAACTGCAATGCTGATGCGGTACTGAGATTGGTTTGAGGGAACCCGTGATGGGTGGTAAACTCCAATTTTTGGGGAGGTGCTGTTGAATTTTTTTTTCTTTCCCAAGAATTTGAAGGAGTGTTGGTTATATTTTTGAAAATAATTTTTTATCTGAGTAACTTCAACAAAAGAGATGTGTCTCGAAAGCTTTTATAGATTATTAAAGGAAAGCGGATTCTTAAGAGTTTGTCAGCTTGTTAGTCCAAACTCATTGAATTCTAAAAATGAAGAAAGCTTTGATTGATTATAGTGATGTGGGATGATGGCAATATTATTGATGACATGATTTGAGATTTAATAGGGTGTGGGTTGATGAGACGGTAAAAGTAAGGAACGAGGCTGTTGGTCGGCGTTGAACGAACGACCGAGACCCTTAGAAATAGAAAAATTAGAGCGCGGCAACGGAAGCGCGCAGAGTAAAAGGACCTTGAAACTTTTATGCATTTGATATAAAGGCAGACTATACTCGCATACTCGTAGTGATAGATGGAATTTTCGAGGGCAAAAATTCTGTTAGGGGGTAGAATTTAATACCCGGTCTAACCGAAATTAATTAGATAATAAGTTAAGTAGGAGCGAATATGGTTGGAAGATTTGGAAATTGGAATTTGATGATTTAAATATGATATTTGGATTCAGTGAATTTTTCCGAGTCGGAAGACATAGTTTTCTGCGTAAAAGCGCGCAGTGGAATTTTGACCGAAAGTACCGGCTGAGATCTGTCTGATACTGCAGCTGAGAAAATTGATTATGAGTAAATAAGATTAAGAAATGAGGAATTGTAATTAAGGGATGTAGAAATATTTAAAGTGCGATTTGGAGCGCTAATCTTAAAGGTTTTTGCCCAAAATTGGGCCAATGGACAAAAATAAGTGAACCGGACCTAAGTGGGCCCAAGACCCAACATATATAAACATTATGTATGAGCATTTCAGCTCAATTTACCCTAAAAGGAAGGGTTGGGGCGCTGAAATTGAGAAGAGAGAAGAGAAGAGAGAAAACCTAACTCTCTTTGATCTTCAAACCACCATAACTTGAGCTACGGAGCTCCGATTGACGAGCCGTTTGCAGCCACGCGTTGCTCTTCTCATTCTCTACAATTCTATCTAAGTTTTGTGGTTTGTATTCCATTCATCTCTGCCCAGTTTTTGAAATTTCCCACTGTTACACGTTTTTGGGTAGTTAGTGTTGAAATCTTGTGATTTTGGATGTTTAGGGATACTCCAACATGGATTCCAAGTGGGTTCTATCCCTACTTTATATGGGCTGACGTAAGAAGTGCTCAAACCCTTGTGATTTGTCATTTTTATAAGCCCTAGGTTGATGTATGTATGTGATATTGGTTATGTTAGTGTATTTGATGATTTTGGTGCACAATTGGGAGATTGGTGTTGCTTGAGGAGCTTTGGTGAGGCTTGGGACTAAGGTTGGTGGAGACTTCTAAAGAAGAGGCTCAATTGGTTTGGCTATAAGAGGTATGATTTAAGTTTCATTTAAGTACCGTGTGGTTTGATGAGAATTCCTAGGCTAGATGCCCCTAGGATTAAGTTTGGATTGTGTAAATGGTTGGTGCTAATATGCATAGTTGGTATGTAATGTGAATTAATGATTGGGTTGAGAAATGTGTGGCTTTGTATGCTTGGTGTATTGAGAATTTGATGTATTGGGTAATGAGTATTGATTTGTGGTTTATGCATTTAAATTGTGAATTTGGGCCGGAGGCCGGAAAGAGGTAAGGAAGGTAAGTTGATGTGTGCATTGTATGATGACACAAATGATTGGATGAATTTCAAATAATGAATATATGAATGATTGGGTTGGTTATTCAATAATGAGGTTTGAGGAGTTGAAGTGTGGAAATTGGTAATTTTGGGTGAAATTGTATAGATGAGGTATATTTGGTTTTGGTTAAGGTATGTTATGTGGTCATATTTGTGATCATGATTATTGATGCCTTGATGGTATAATGATGCATGAGAGATATGTATGTTGTGATATATACTTGAGAAATGATTAAGGTTGATTTGTGGGTGAAACCATATGACAGTGAGTATAATATTGATTTGTGGGCGAAAAACGATTTAAAATGGGAAAATTATGTCCGTCGGAAGATTGGGGGTTGAATCTATAAATTCTGCAGCTTTTAACTTAGAAAAATTTTTAGCAGAATGACCCTCCATGCGTAGGCGCACTTGGCGCGTACACGTCGTTCTTCAAGAAGGCACCATCCACGCGTGCGCGTGGTGTGCGCATGCGCGTCGATGCACTGCACCCAGTGCTTAACCATTTTTCCGAGAGTTGTGCCAGAGTTGTGCCAGTTTTGTGCTTGGGGAGCAAATGCACCCACGCGTACGCGTGGCTGACGCGTACGCATCGTCTGGCTGTGTTTCAATCCGCGCGTCCACGTGTATGACGCATACGCGTCGATGAGCTTTGTGGCCATCCACGCGTGCGCGTGGAGTACGCATGCGTGTGGCCCTGTTTTCATCCCAAAGTTGATTTTTGAGTTTTAAAAACTAAATCTCATACTTCTAAGCCTCTGATCTCATCCCTTATGTATTAAATCATTATGATATGCCTAGCAAAGAGGAAGGAGCTAGGGGATGTGGTAACTTGCGAATAAAGCAAGGGGAAAAGTTGTGATCAATGATGATCAAAGATGATTATATGACATATGGAGGATGACGGTGGAAGTACCGTGTATGTCATGAGCCGAAGGGCTATATTTATTGATACATGGCTGGTTCTTGATTGAGCCATGAGCCGGATGGCTGAGTTATTGTCGGGTTACGGCAAAGCCATTATTGATTATGGCTGAGTATACATGCATATATGATTAATGAATGAATGTGTTAAATGGATAATAATGGAAAATATGGAAATGTGATGTGTAACCCCGGGTAGTAGGCAGTGGCGTTGTCCACTTGCTCCGGGTATGGGACGGAAGAGGATGTTTATGATAAATGAGTTTAATTATGGAGTTTCGAATGAATGTATTTGTGATACTTGGGTAGTAGTAGTAAGGGTTGTGGTTCGTCCCACTTGCTCTAGGTTAATGTTTGAGATTTGATAACAATGATGATTGCTTTTAAACTGAACGAATGTATGCTTTGAGATCCTGGGCAATAGTAAGGGTTGTGGTTTGTCCCACTTGCTCCAGGTTAGAGATCGTGACGCCTGGGTAGTAGCGGTAGTAGTGGTGAATCCACTCACTCCAGGTTGAGCTTTTAAACACCCGCATGGATAGTAGCCACAGTAGTGGTTGTTCCACTGGCTCTGGGTTGAGCGGGTAGTAGTAAGGGGGTTGTAGCTCAAACCTACGTGCTCCGTAAGGGGTGTTTCTGTCCAATGGTTAGCTACCAGGACATGTTGGGTTGGCTATATAACCGACAGATGATACCATCAGCCATAGGGGAGGCATACATCATTTGCATATGTTTGAATTGTTTGGGTTTGCCTATTTGTTTTTTATTTCTACATCATATATGCTATGTTACCTGATTATGTGCTACTTGTTCTACTTGTACCTTATTTGTGTATTACTTGCCTGTATTGCTTGTGTCTGTACAACTGAGTGACCCCTCATGTTGGTGTCGGTGGATGTTGAGGGCTATTCTTGATGAGGTGAATTGATGATGCAATTGTATGATGATGATGATTTTTGAATGAGATAATTTGAGCCCCCTGGGTAGACGCAGTGATGTGATTTCACTAGCTCCAGGCGAGGGTATGATGTATTGATATAGAGTTGCTGAGGCAGAACAACTGGTGATGGTTTTGCTTATGATTCTGAGTCTGATTCGTGGAAGAGTCAGTGAGTTGGGAAACATGTGTAACATGAACTAGATTTAGTATCCCCTTACGACAGTTGCCTATTCATGGATTAGTGAGAATCTAGGCTGGATATTTGGTGAAGAAGTTTAGGATACTTAGTGAGTTTTTATTGCAGTGCATTGTATTTATTTGGCACTTTTACCGTACTGGGAACCCATGGGCCCGGGGTTCTCATTCCGTACATATCTCTTGTTTTTCAGATATAGGTCCAGGTGCTCAGAAGTGAGCTGTGGTTCGTCTGAGAGACGGCGAAGATCTTTATTTTCTCTACTTTGTGTTTTGCTTAGAATCTCTCCACCTTTGTTTTGAAAAGATTATATTATGTATTGAACTCTTTTGAACTTGCCTATAGAGGCTCTCATGTTTCTTTTGGGAGAGATTAGGATATACTGTTGTCAACTACTTTCATACTGTACCCTAGCCGGCCTAAACTTCGCGGGTCGCGACTAGTGGCTATTACTTATGTTATATATATCTATTTGTTATCTATCTCTTAATCTCCTTTATGCCTTGTCCGTATATCACTTTCGGCTTCACAGTTTAACTTTTCGTTGTCGAAACGTGAGTAATACGTCTTCGCGATTTATTTCTACTCTTTTCAGGCTTCTCGATTAATACTCCTTTCGAAATTACCTATATTTATATATTAAAAATCCACCTGAGAGTCGTACCACCGTAATATCATTGACTTATGACTCGAGCATAAGGATTTGAATATTAGGGTGTTACAAATTAACTGTCGGTTCTCACTCGTGTTAGAATAGGATCCAATGATCCTTTTGCATCTGTTACTACACCCAACATTTGTGAGTTTGAAGCTCGTCACAGTCATCCCATCCCAGATCCTACTCGGAATACCACAGACAAGGTTTAGACTTTCCGGATCTCAAAAATGCTGCCAATTGATTCTAGCTTATACCACGAAGACTCTGATCTCACGGAATGGAAGGCTCTGTTGTCAGGAGAGGCAACCATGCGTCGTGAATCAGGAGGCCAAAAGATACACACTCAAGCTCTTGCAGATAGAACGGAGGTGGTTGTCAGGCACGCGTTCATAAGGGAGGATGATGATGAGTGTCACAGGTCATCACATCTGCCAGGTTGAAGTACGAGTGAATATCTTAGAATAAGAATAAGCTTGAATTGAATAGAAAAACAATAGTACTTTGCATTAATTCTCGAGGAACAGCAGAGCTCCACACCTTAATCTATGAGGTGTAGAAACTCCACCGTTGAAAATACATAAGTGATAATGGTGTTCATTGGCTTCGGTCCCAGAGGGGGAACCAGAATAACCAAGACGTCTAATACAATGAGAAAAAGTAGTATTTATACTAAAATTAGTAGTTAGGGTTTACAGAAAATGAGTAAACTAAGATAGATAGTGCAGAAATCCACTTCTAGGGCCCACTTGGTGTGTGCGTGGGCTAAGCATTGAAGCTTTCACGTGCATAGGCTATTCCTAGAGTTAAACGCCAGCTTGGGTGCCAGTTTGGGCGTTTAACTCCAACTTCTATGCCAGTTCTGGTTTAACACCAGAAAAAGGTAGAAAGTTGGAGTTTAGACGCCAGTTTGCGCTATCAAATCTCGGGCAAAATATGGACTATTATACATTGCTGGAAATCCCAAGATGTCTACTTTCGAAGGCAACTGAGAGCGCACCAATGGGGCTTCTGTAGCTCGATAAAATCCATTTCGCGTGCAGGAGGGTCAGAATCCAACAGCATCTGCAGTCCTTTTTTAGCCTCTGAATCAGATTTTTGCTCAGATCCCTCAATTTCAGCCAGAAAATACATGAAATCATAGAAAAACACACAAACTCATAGTAAAGTCCATAAATGTTATTTTTGCATAAAAACTAATAAAAATATACTAAAAAGTAACTAAAACATACTAAAAACTAACTAAAAACAATGTCAAAAAGCATATAAATTGTCCGCTCATAACAACACCAAACTTAAATTGTTGCTTGTCCCCAAGCAACTAAAAACAAAATAAGATAAAAAAAAGAGAAAATACAATGAATTACAAAATATCAATGAAGCTCAGTTCCAATTAGATGAGCGGGACTAGTAGCTTTTTGCTTTTGAACAGTTTTGGCATCTCCTTTTATCCTTTGAAGCTCAGAATGATTGGCATCCATAGGAACTCAGAATCAGATAGTGTTATTGATTCTCCTAGTTCAGTATGTTGATTCTTGAACACAGTTACTTATGAGTCTTGGCTATGACCCTAAGCATTTTGTTCTTCTAGTATTACCACCGGATACACAAATGCCACAGACACATGACTGGGTGAACCTTTTCAGATTGTGACTCAACTTTGCTAAAGTCCCCAGTTAGAGATGTCCAGCGTTCTTAGGCATACTCTTTTTGCTTTGGATCACGACTTTAACCACTCAGTCTCAAGCTTTTCACTTGGACCTTCATGACACAAGCACATGGTTAGAGACAGCTTGGTTTAGCCGCTTAGGTCAGGATTTTATTCCTTTGGACCCTCCTATCCATTGATGCTCAAAACCTTGGATCCTTTTTACCCTTGCCTTTTGGTTTAAAGGGCTATTGGCTTTTTCTCCTTGCTTTTTATTTTTTCTTTTATTTTTTTCGCCACTTTTTTTTTCGCAAGCCTTGTATTTTTCACTGCTTTTTCTTGCTTCAAGAATCAAATTCATAATTTTTCAGATTATCAATAACATTTCTCCTTTTTCATCATTCTTTCAAGAGCCAACAAATTTAACATTCATAAACTTCACTATAAAAAATATGCATTGTTCAAGCATTCATTCAGAAAACAAAAAGTATTGCCACCACATCAAAATAATTAAACTATTTTTTTAAGATGGAATTCGAAATTCATGTACTTCTTTTCTTTTGCAAATAAAAACATTTTTCATTTAAGAAAGGTGAAGGATTCATGGAATTATTCATAGCTTTAAGGCATAGACACTAGACACTAATGATCATGTAATAAAGACACAAACATAGACAAAACATCAAGCATAAAAATCGAAAAATAGAAAAATAAGAACAAGGAAATTAAAGAACGGGTCCACCTTAGTGATGGCGGCTAGTTCTTCTTCTTGAAGATCCTATGGAGTGCTTGAGCACCTCAATATCTCTTCCTTGCCTTTGTTGCTCTTCCCTCGTGGCTCTTTGATCTTCTCTAATCTCATGGAGAATAATGGAGTGCTCTTGGTGCTCCATCCTTAATTGCTCTATGTTGGAACTCAAATCTCCTAAAGAGGTGTTGAGTTGCTCCCAATAGTTATGTAGAGGAAATTGCATCCCCTGAGGCATCTCAAGGATTTCTTGATGAGGGGCTTCCTCATGCTCTTGTTGAGTTCCATGAGTGGGCTCTCTTGTTTGCTCCATCCTTTTCTTAGTGATGGGCTTATCCTCTTCAATGAGGATGTCTTCCTCTATGACAATTCCAGCTGAATTGCATAGGGATCATCTTTTTCTTGGCCATTACTTCATAGAAATGGTCTTGATGGACCTTTGAGATAAATCTCTCCGTCTCCCATGACTCAGAGGTGGAAGCAACTGCCTTTCCTTTCCTCTTTCTAAAGGTTTCTCCGGCCTTAGGTGCCATAAATGGTTATGGAAAAACAAAAAGCAACGCTTTTACCATACCAAACTTAAAAGATTTGCTCGTCCTCGAGCAAAAGAAGAAGGAAAGAAGGAGAAGAAGAGGAAATGGAGGAGATGGAGGGAGATATGGAATTCGGCCAAGGGGGTATAAGGTGTTTGTGATGTGTGAAATTGAAGGAGGGTTGAGGGGTTTATATAGAAGTGGAGGGTGGGTTGGGTTCGTGTATTTGGGTTAGGGTTTGGGAGGGAAAGGATTTTGAATTTGGAGATAGGTGGGATTTTTTGGGGAAGAGTGGATGGATGTGATTGGTGAAAGGTATTTGGGGGAGAGAGATGAAGAAGAGAGAGAGAGAGAGTGAGTTGAGGTAAGTGGGGATCCTGTGGGGTCCACAGATCCTGAGGGGTCAAGGACTTCTCATCCCTGCTCCATTTTGGCGTGTAAAAATGCCCTTAGTGTGCAATTCTGGCGTTAAACACCAGATTGCTGCCCTTTTCTAGCGTTTAAACGCCAATTTCTCTTCCTTTTCTAGCGTTAAACGCCAGTTCTTCTTCCTTTTCTGGCGTTAAACGCCAGTTCTTCTTCCTTTTATGGTGTTAAACGCCAGTCTGGTGCCCCTTTCTGGCGTCGAACGCCAGTCTGGTGCCCCTTTCTGGTGTTTAAACGCCCAGAATGGTGCCAGACTGGCGTTTGACACCCATTTTGCTACCTTTACTGGCGTTTAAACGCCAGCAAGTTTGTCCTCTAGGTGTTCTGTTTTTCATGCTGTTTTTTATTTTGCTTTAATTTTTTCATTTGTTTTGTGACTCCACATGATCATCAACCTAAAGAAAACATAAAATAACAATGGAAAATAGAAAATTAAACATAGATAAATAAAATTAGGTTGCCTCCCAACAAGCGCTTCTTTAATATCAATAGCTTGACAGTGAGCTCTCATGGAGCTTCACAAATACTCAGAGCATGGTTGGGGCCTCTCATCACCAAACTTAGAGTTTGGTTGTGGCCTCCCAACACCAAACTTAGAGTTTGATTGTGGGGGTTGTGCTTGACTCTGTATTGAGAGAAGCTTTTCATGCTTCCTCTCCATAGTTACAGAGAAAGATCCTTGAGCCTTAAACACAAGGTAGTCCTCATTCAATTGAAGGACTAGCTCTCCTCTGTCCACATCAATCATAGCTCTTGCTGTGGCTAGGAAGGGTCTTCCAAGGATGATGGATTCATCATCATCCTTCCCAGTGTCTAGGATTATGAAATCAGCAGGTATGTAAAGGCTTTCAACCTTTACTAGCACGTCCTGTACCAGTCCATAAGCCTATTTTATTAATTTGTCTGTCATCTCTAATGAGATTCTTACAGCTTGTACCTCAAAGATCCCTAGTTTCTCCATTACAGAGAGTGGCATGAGGTTAATACCTGACCCCAGGTCACACAGAGCCTTCTCAAAGGTCATGGTGGCTATGGTACAGGGTATTAAGAATTTACCAGGATCCTATTTCTTTTGAGGTAATTTCTGCCTAACCAATGCATTCAGTTCGTTGGTGAGCAAGGGAGGTTCATCTTCCCAAGTCTCATTACCAAATAACTTGGCATTCAGCTTCATGATTGCTCCAAGGTACTTAGCAACTTTCTCTTCAGTAATGTCTTCATCCTCTTCAGAGGAAGAATACTCATCAGAGCTCTGAAGGGCAGAAGTAAGTTGAATGGAATCTCTATGGTCTTTTTATGAACCTCAGATTCCTTTAGATCCTCAATAGAGAACTCCTTTTTTGTCAGTGGACGTCCAGTAAGGTCTTCCTCACTGGGAATCACTGCCTTTTCACTCTCTCCAGGTTCGGCCATGTTGGTCATATTGATGACCTTGCACTCTCTTTTTGGATTCTCTTCTGTATTGCTTGAGAGAGTACTAGGAGGAGTTTCAGTTACTTTCTTACTCAGCTGACCCATTTGTGCTTCCAATTTCCTGATGGAAGACCTTGTTTCATTCATGAAACTAAGGGTGGTCTTAGATAGATCAGAGATTATGGTTGCTAAGCTAGAGAGACTCTGCTCAGAATTCTCTCTCTGTTGCTGAGAAGATGATAGAAAACTTGCTATTGCCAAACCTATTTCTCCCACCATTATTATTATTGAAACCTTGTTGAGGCTTCTGTTGGTCCTTCCATGAAAGATTTGGGTGATTCCTCTATGAAGGATTATAGGTGTTTCCATAGGGTTCTCCCATGTAATTCACCTCTTCCATTGCAAGGTTCTCGGGATCATAAGCTTCTTCTTCAGAAGATGCTTCTTTAGTACTAACGGAGGCAGCTTGCAATCCTGTCAGACTCTGAGAAATCATATTGACTTGCAGAGTCAATATTTTATTCTGAGCCAATATGGAATTCAGAGTATCAATCTCAAGAACTCCCTTTTTTTGAGGCGTCCCATTACTCACAGGGTTTCGTTCAGAGGTGTACATGAACTGGTTATTAGCAACCATTTCAATGAGTTCCTGATCTTCTGCAGGCATCTTCTTCAGATGAAGAGATCCTTCAGCAGAGCTGTCCAAGGACATCTTGGACAGTTCAGACAGACCATCATAGAATATACATAAGATGCTCCATTCTGAAAGCATGTCAGAAGGACACCTTCTGATCAATTGCTTGTATCTTTCCCAAGCTTCATAGAGGGATTTACCTTCCTTCTGTCTGAAGGTTTGGACTTTCACTCTAAGCTTGCTCATCTTTTGAGGTGGAAAGAATTTGGCCAGAAAAGCACTGACCAGCTTTTTCCAAGAGTTCAGGCTCTCCTTAGGTTGTGAGTCCAACCATGTTCTAGCTCTATTTCTTACAGCAAAAGGGAAAAGCATAAGCCTGTAGACCTCGGGATCAACCCTATTGGTCTTGACAGTATCACAGATTTGTAAGAATTCAGTCAAGAACTGATGAGGATCTTCCAATGGAAGTCCATGAAACTTGCAATTCTGTTGCATTAGAGAAACTAATTGAGGCTTAAGCTCAAAGTTGTTTGCTCCAATGGCAGGAATTGAGATGCTTCTTCCATAGAAATTGGAAGTTGGTGCAGTAAAGTCACCAAGCACCTTCCTTGCATTGTTGTTGGGTTCGGCCATGGTTGTTTCTTTTTCTGTTTCTTTTTTGAAAATTTTTGTTAGGTCCTCTTTAGAGTACTGTGCTTTAGCTGCTCTTAGCTTCCTCTTTAGAGTCCTTTCAGGTTCAGGGTCAACTTCAACAAGAATGCCTTTATCCTTGTTCCTGCTCATATGAAAGAGAAGAGAACAAAGAAAATATGGAATCCTCTATGTCACAGTATAGAGATTCCTTGATGTGTCAGAGGAAAAGAAGAATAGAAGGATGAGGTAGATAAGGAAGAATTCGAACATATAAAGAGGGAAGAGGATTCGAATTATTAAGAGAGGAGAAATGTTAGTGACTAAATAGAAAGAGATAAGAGAGGGAATTTTTGAAAATTAAAATTAAAAATTTAAAACAATTGGTTAATTTAAAAAATTTTTTGAAAAAGTGGTTAGTGGTTTTCGAAAATTAAAAGTGAGAAAGTGGTTAGATGGTTTTGAAAATCAATTTTGAAAAGATGAGAAGTAAGAAAAAGATTTTTGAAATTAGAATTTTAAAAAGATGGGATTTAGAAAAAGATATGATTGAAAAACAATTTGAAAAAGATTTGATTTTTAAAATTGTTGACTTGACTAACAAGAAATTAAAAGATATGATTCTAGAATCTCAAAGATTGAACCCTTCTTAACAAGAAAGTAACAAACTTGAAATTTTTGAATCAATCCATTAATTGTCAGCTATATTTTCGAAAATATTAAAAGAAAATTGAAAAAGATTTGATTTTGAAAAATATATGAACTGAAAAAGATATGATTGAAAAAGATTTGATTTTGAAAAATTATGAAAATTTGAAAAAAGATTTGAATTGAAAACAAACTTACCTCCCTAGTGTCTTTCTGGCGTTAAACGCCCAGAATGCTGCCCATTCTGGCGTTTAACGCCCAAATTGCTACCCTTTTGGGCGTTTAACGCCCAGCCAGGTACCTTGGCTGGTGTTTAAACGCCAGAAATCCTTTCTTAGTGGGCATTTTTTTGAACGCCCAGCCTTTTCTGTAATTCTTCTGCTGTATGTTCTGAATCTTCAATTCTCTGTATTATTGACTTGAAAAAGATATTTTTTAATTTTTAATGATGAGAGACAAAAACAACTAAATAAAATTAAACATGAAAAATTAAGATCAAAACAAATAATGCATCTAAGAACACTTTGAATGTCAAGATGAACACCAAGAACACTTTGAAGATCATGATGAACATCAATAACATATTTTTGAAAAATTTTTAAGAAAAGAGAAACATGCAAGACACCAAACTTAGAAATTTTCATACTGCGGACACTAACAAATTGAGAATGCATATGAAAAACAAGAAAAGACACAAAACAAGAGAATTTGAAGATCAGACAAAGAAAATTATCAAGAACATATTGAAGATCAATGAAGAACACAAGAACACATTTTTGAAAAATGCAAGAAAAAGGAAAACATGCAATTGACACCAAACTTAAAACTTGACACAAGACTTAAACAAGAAACACAAAATATTTTTGGTTTTTTTATTTTATTATTTTTTTGTATTTTTCGAAAATTATTTTGGAAAAGAAAATAAAGAAATTCAAAATTTTTAATATGAATTCCAGGAATCATGCAATGTTAGTCTAAAGCTTCTGTCTAAAAGATTAGACATGGCTAGCCAAGCTTCAGCAGTACATTACATACAACAGCTAAATTGATGGGAATCAACTGGCTCCTGTGATGATAAGAGTATCATCTGAAACTCTAGAATTCATTCTTAAAAATTCTGAAGAACAAAATAAATAAAAGAAATAAAATTACCTAATCTAAGCAATAAGATGAACCGTTAGTTGTCCAAACTCGAACAATCCCCGGCAACGGCGCCAAAAACTTGGTACACGGAATCGTGATCGCACACTTTTCTTCACAACTCTGCGCAGCTGACCATCAAGTGCACTGGGTCGTCCAAGTAATAAAACCTTACGCAAGTAAGGGTCGATCCCATAGAGATTGTCGGCTTGAAGCAAGCTATGGTCATCTTGTAAATCTCAGTCAGGTGGATTCAAATGTTTATGGGTTTTGATAATTAAAAGATAAATAAAACATAAAATAAGATAGAGATACTTATGTAATTCATTGGTGGGAATTTCAGATAAGCGTATGGAGATGCCTTGTTCCTTTTGAACCGCTGCTTTCCTATTGCTTTCATCCAATCATTCATACTCCTTTCCATGGCAAGCTGTATGTTGGGGGATCACCGTTGTCAATGGCTACCATCCGTCCTTTCAATGAAAATGGTCCGGCTACGGGTTACGTAGGGCTAATCATCTGTCGGTTCTCACTCGTGTTAGAATAGGATCCAATGATCCTTTTGCGTCTGTCACTACGCCCAACATTCGTGAGTTTGAAGCTCGTCACAGTCATCCCATCCCAGATCCTACTCAGAATACCACAGACAAGGTTTAGACTTTTCGGATCTCAAGAATGCTGCCAATTGATTCTAGCTTATACCACGAAGACTCTGATCTCACGGAATGGAAGGCTCTGTTGTCAGGAGAGGCAACCATGCATCGTGAACCAGGAAACATGTATGAATGCGTTTGTTTTTTGTATACATGTTCATCAAAACATAGACACGGGAGTACACAGGAGTACATGTATGGTGTTTGTTTACTGAGACAAAAATGATGAAAGACACAGTTATACACAAGCACCCATTAAAAACGTGTATTTTGTGTCTCTCTAAAATACTGAGACACTAATTTTTAACTTGAGACACTAATTTTTTTACAATTTTTTGTCATGTCTAACTTATCAAATAAAATATAAAATTAATGTCTTCTTATGTCTATGTACTCTTGTGTATCTATGCCTATGTCTCATTTATGTTGAGACAACAACCAAACACAACCTACGTTCACTTATTTATATTCTAAGTTTACCTAAAATTCAAATTCAGAACTAAATCTTATCTTATCTTTTTGAAAGAATAAGATAATTAATAACAATAATTCAAATTCAAATCTTAATTAAAACAAAATCAAATCCTATCTTAACAAAATCTTCTTTAATCTTAACCGAATTTACATATCTGGGAGAGTGGACCTTGATTGGCATTGCATTTGGGCTTGTGCGTGGCACGCCAACTTGTTCTGGGCTTCAAGGTGTTGCACGCCTGGACTTGGTGTGGCACGACAGCTTCATGGTTTTATTGAAGGTGTAACACACCAACTTGTGGTGTAACACACCAGCTTATTATTCCTTCGATGGTGTTTGTGGCATTGCACCCCAACTTGCCAGCATGCTATAGGCATTGCATGCCAGCTTTTTTTTACTTGGAGGGCGTTGCATGTCCTTGGTGGTGTTGCACGCCAACCTGTGGACCTTTGGAGGCATTGCATGCCTTGTTGTAGTGTTACATGCCAGCCTCTCTATATGGTTTCATGGCATTAAAGCCATGTGCTTGGCGTTGCACGCCGCTCCCTTTTCTTGCCTTTGAATCGTGGTTCCCTTACTCTTTGGTTTTATTCTCTTTATCTATATTTTTTAAAATACTTAGAAAATATATTAACAACAGAAAATACCTCAAATCAATCGGTTTAGATGAAAGAAACTATAATTATCTCTAAGAAAATATGAAAAATGCAAGAAAAACTACTAATGATGCAGACGCATCAATTCATAGTGATATTTATGAATTAAATGACAATATTACTAGAGGAGGAAATACATATTTTATCATTTTTATTCATGATTGTTCTGGATTTATTTATTTGTATTTGGTTAGAAATAAAGAGAAGCTTTTGAAATGTTTAAAAATATAAAATAAAAGTAGAAAATATGCATGATAAGAAAATAAAAATTCCTCGTAGTGATTGAGGTAGAGAATATTTTTTTAATGAATTTGATAACTTTTGTGAATTACATGGTATTGTGCATGAATCTTTCACTTTGTATACTCCGCAACAAAATAATTTGGCGAAAAGGAAAAAATTGTACCTTAGTGGATATGGTTAATTCAATGTTACTAAATGCAAAATTATCTTTTAATTTGTCGGGTGAAGCATTGTTGAAAGCATGTCATATCTATAATAGGATATTGTCAAGACATAGAAAGGTTTTTCCTTATAAAATATAAAAAGAAAGAAAATCTAATTTGAATTATCTGAAAGTGTGGGGGTGATTAGCTTTTATGAATTCCTAGTTAGAAGAGAACCAAATTAAAGCCAAGAGCCATAAAAGACACTTTCATAGGATATGCTAAAAATTCTAAATCATATAGAATATTAGACTTAATGTCTAACGTAGTTGTTAAATCAAGAGAGGTAGAATTTATTGAAAATAAATTTATTAATGATTCAACTTCTAGTTCAGAATATCCCCAAAATGATACTAATGTTTCACAAGAAATAAATAATTAAAATAATCAACGTCTAAGCGACAAAGAATTTATCGAATCAAGGAAGAGCTTGAAAGTGAGAAAAGAAAAGGACTTGGGTCCAGATTTTATTTCTTTCCAGGTTATCACTTTTTTGGTAGAAGGAACTAGGAATTATGTGACAAAAAAGATTCTTATTGTGATGAACATAGAGGGTGATCCTCAAACGTTCAAAAAGGCTACGACTTCAAGAGATTTTACTTTTTTGGAAAGAAGCAACAATGATGAAATGGACTCAATATTATCAAATAATACTTAGGTCTTTGTTGATTTGCCTCCATCAAAGTCTATAGAATGTAAGTGGGTATTTAGAAGAAAGTATAGTACTGATGGTTCATTACAAATCTTTAAAGCAAGGTTCGTGGCCAAGGAGTTTAGACAACAAGAAGTTCTAGACTATTTTGATACCTACACACATGTGCCAAGAATAACTTCTATTAGAACTTTTATAGCATTATCATCCATTCATAAGCTTCATATACATCAAATAGATGTTAGAGCTATTTTCTAAATGGAGATCTTAATGAAGAAATTTATATGGAGCAACCGGAAGGCTATGCTACCCGGAAATGAAAAAAAAGTTTGTAAATTAATTAAGTCTTTGTATGGCCTAAAACAAGCACCTAAATAATGGCATGAGAAATTTAATTCAATGGTGTTATCAAATGGTTTCTCACATAATAGTGTGGATAAATGTGTTTACTCAAAATTTACTAAGGATTATCACTACAAAAATATCGACAGATGGCAGCGCCTTTTTAGAGGCGGTATTTGAATCAGCCGCTATCTACCAATTTATTGGCGGTTTGCGCAACAGTTTGAAAAAAGCTGTAATATATTTTATTTTTCTCGTAACTTCGCCCCCTTTTTTTTCCTAAATCTCAATCTTATTTTGCTTTTTACCCTAATAATTATCGGAGTTTTCTCTCTTTTCAACTTCCATCATCGTCTTTGCTCCGGTCTCGTGATCTCTCAACGTCGTTCTCTTTATGCCTTGCTCCTCTGCTTCCTCTGTTCTGTCAGATCCGCTTGCCATCTACTTTATGCTGTGCTTGAATGTCCTGCCAGCATTGCCTCCAACCTCCATCAACTCCACAACTGCCCATCGCAAGGTCTTCTCCTTCTTCCTTTCTTTATTTATTTGGAATTTCGTTTATTTTTTTTCAATTTTGGGCTAGGTGTTAATGTTTTTACAAGAGGAGAAGTGTCCCTTATCCATTCCAAACGATGCTTCTGTCCCAGATCTGTTTGCTACTTGTGCTTCTATTCTTTTGCTCTGCTCCTTCACTTTTGATTTTCTTATGTCACTTGGTTGAGATTTTGCCTTCTTTTAACTTGGTTTAGATTTTTTTCTCTATTATTTGGTTCTAATTCCATTCCTTTTTTCTTTTGATTTGGTTTCAATTTCTTGCCAAGAACGCAGAGTGAAGCAGAATTCAATCTGCCAATGACGCATCAGTGCTGCCACGTTGTCCTGCATTTCTAGTTTGTGGGTCTTTTATAAATTTGTGGAGTGGATTGACAAAAGTAGGAGGTTGGTGGTGGTGAGAGTTTAGAATAGTGGGAGATAGTTGAGATTAGGATTTATAGTTCTAAATACTTAATCTGTGCCATGTTAGCTTTTATGGATACCATCTCATCAAATTTATTAGTGAACTCAGTATTTTCATCAACAAATATAAAATCATTTGACGAATGATTATTTTTGTCAAATTTAATCAATTTTAGAGATTTTTTTTGTTGTTTGTATTTTTTGAAATTATTTTTCTCAATAATAAAATTTTTAACAAGTGTAATTACCCGTATCATGTAAGTGATAAGATTGAAATTATCATTTTAAATTGATTTTTTAAAATTATTTTGAATTATAATAATTTGATTAATAAAAAAGTAATATGTTATGTATTGTTTGTTTTTTTTTTAATTTAGTGTTAATTGGATTAACTCTAAAATAGTTATTAATCGGCTTTAATAATCTACTTTCTTCAATAAATCAGACATATGTACTGAATGTGATCATAAATAATATAGTAATAGTTAAATCCATCAACAAATATATTGGCTATTATCACACTATAAAACAAATTAAATATAAAAGCTATATTAGCACTTATAAATCTATAAAATCGCTCTGTCTTTGATTCATGCAAGGGTTTACTTATCAAATAAACTTAAAATATGAACAAAAAATATTTATAAAACGGACCTAGCATCATTTGAAAGAATCATAGAAAATAATCAACTTACTTTATTATCCATGAGAACCATTTCTATACATATACATAAATAAAAAATATATGAATTATATTTTGTTAAACGTACTCTATATTACCGATTATTAAAAACATTTAAATCACATATATTAATTATTTTTTTGTTATAATTATTTTGTTTTATATATATATATATGATTATTTTTTATTCTACAATCGTGCAATAATTTTTTATTTTTTATATCCATATATATATATTCCTTAATTTCGATCCCATTCATATGCATATTAACAGTTTTTTTCTAATAGTGATGTTTTAATTTTTCGTTTTTCTTTTTTTCACGTATCTTTCTTTTTTTAAAAAAAATAGTGATGTTATAATATTTTTTTTAAATATATTTTTCTTAATAATTACATTACTGATCTAAAATATATAATAAAAAAAAGTGATACATATATCCAAGAAAGAAAATAAACTTAAAAAAAAATTATATTAAAAAATGTAAAAATAATATATTTAAAAAGAATAGTCGTAATATATAAATTGAGTCAACAATTTAAATTTCTCTAAAACTAATTTAATCAAATACCAATATTAGAAATAAATTACTTAAATAATATTTAATATATTCTAGTCCTTAGACACGTATAGATTAGAGTCATTCTCGTAACTACAACCAACTAAAATAACATCGTAAGTTTGATCATTTAAAATTCGTGCAAATTCAAACCATTCCCTTGTTCTTTGAAAATCTTCTATCTCCCTGATAGAGTTGAATCGCAATTCCTTTTATGGAAAAAGAGTTACGAAGGTGGCTTTGATGTGTTGGAGACCAATCCGGAAGTCACTATTTATATTTGAGTGTGACACCCATTAAACTCGAAATGCCAAATAAAATAGTATCTCTAGTTTTATTCTCATTTAATTCTAAATCAAAAGTAATAATGACTTATTTAATTTAGCATTTATGATAATAAATAAGATGACCATTATATAAGTCATTTAATATAAAATAGCTTAATTTGTAATTATAATTAATATATGTAGTGCCAATAAATAGATTAGGAAATAATAATTTCGTAACAAAATAATCATTCAATTTGAATTACAATTAATTGATTGATAAAAATTATAATAAATTGTATGATATTTAAATAATTAACCAAATCAATTAGTTGATATAATTAATTTATTATAATAAATTAAATTTAATGAGTTAAAAGAAATAAATCAAAAAACACCATTAGAAACATGCCACGACAGTTTTATCATTAAGTGCAGAAATTTAATTTTTATATAATAAAATAGATATTTACAAATTATTATATTAAATACAGACTAAAAAAAACATACTAAACAAAATAAAAGTATCAATGGTAAAATATAAACTAAAAAATCACTTAAATTCAAAAAAATCTTGATGAATTATAATAAATCTATATGAAAAGTAAAAGTAGAATAAACAATTAAAAATAAAATAAAAAGAACAATTAAAAAAGTAAAAGAAGATAGAAAAGATAATGTGAGGAGTAGATAAAAAATGTATTATAATAGAAAATTAATATAATTAATTAATACAAAAGATGAAAGAGAAAAATTAAAATATGATCTTATTAAAAAAATTTAAAAACAATATTTTGAAAAAAAAATCCTATTAATCAACTTTTATAAAAATATTACAAAAAATTTAAATTATCTTTAAATAAAATAATAATACCCTTAAAAATTATTAATCAAAATTTATATAATATTGTTTTAGGATAATACCCCCTCATATTTTACTAATTTTTATTCTTTGTCTATTTAGATATATATATTCTAATATATTTATATAATATTGTTTTAGGATAATTCTCTAATATAATTCAAAATAATTTAGAAGGAAAAAAAAAAGTCAATTGTCATTTAAAGAAACCAAAATAAATCCAAATAAGTTTCATCAAAGTTCAGGAGAGTTCCGTATACAGTTCATCTTTAATGTCACCCATCGTTGCAGTAATTCACATGAACAGAAATTTTATATTGGTTAAAGGGATTTAAGGGTATATTAGCTGTGAAAGAAATGAAAGAAAAGAGATACATATGTAAAAGGATATATAGTAGTGTGTAATGCACTCGTGAATTGTTTACCCTCACTATACTGTTTTATCTTATATTTTATTATTTATTTATTTATTTTCGCTTGGTCCACAAACAATTCCCACATGTAGGGTATATGCTCTTTAATCTCTCTATCTGTGGGTGTGCTTGCTTATTATCTGCGTGCCCAAGTGTTTTCTAGGTACCTTCTTCCGCGATCTTATCACACTACTAAGACTCCAAAGATTTTTAAATCAGAAAAATAGTTTGACAAAGTTCCAAATCATATGATTACGGAAGTGATACGATATATTTAAAAAGAAAAAGGAAGAAATGGAAAAGAAAGGAAAATTCCCATTCTAAATCAGGGAAGTGCTTGCCAATAAAGCATCTTGGTTAAGGAGTTTTTATATTTATTAATTAATCAACTTTGTCAAAGTAAGCAATTAGTAATAATATTTTTTTTTACGAAGTGTCAAGAAAACAGTTGTAAAAATATTTTCAGTATTCTTTAGTTATATAAAAGATTTAGTGGCCAACAAATTAATTTGCATAAATTAACTTTATTCTTTAATAACAATATTTTTCCTGTTATTTGATTACTACTAATTCAGAAATTGAAAAATTATTCGTATTGGTATACAAGATAAATATTTAGGTCTTTCATCTATAGTTCAAAAGTAAAAAAAAGTCATTTTCAAAAAAATCAAGGACAAGGTGAAAAAGCGAGTTTAAGGGTAGAAAAGAAAACTTTTCTCTTCTGCAGGGACATGTTCTAATCAAAGTTACTGGGGAAGCTATCCCAATTTATTCATTAGGAGTGTTTATAGACCAGGTAAAACTGGGTTTGATGCGACTCAGACCCGTCCCGAAATATATACCGGGTCTATTTGTTAGACCCGAATCCGGCCCTAGACCCGATGAAACCTATACACTTTCGGGCAATGGTTATACCGGGTAAAAACTAGGTGAAAATCGGGTCGTTAACATTACATTACCTTGATATCTTCTTGTAAGCTAGCATGTGAAAATATCCAAATTTTCAAGACTCTAACCATTATTTGACATGGTAAAATTCACTTAGAAAAATATAACAAGAATCAACCATTTTCTAAAATTAAAGTATAACCATAATCAATACTAATATTGTCTAATAACACCAAATATTTAAATTAATACAAATAACACAATATTATGCCATTAGTCTAAAGTCTTATTCATTTTAAATATAAAACATTAACTTATAGTCTTATAATGACTAATAACACAAAATATTAAGGTTTACAATACTTAAATTTCATATAAGAATAGCCATCATCCATTACTAATAACACAATATTAATTGTGTATGATGATCAGGCCACCGGACCGAGTTCGGGTGACTTGAGCTATGGCCCGAACCCGACCCGAAATAATGACCGGGTCTATTTTTGAGACCCTTACCCGACCCTAGACCCGATGAAATCACACCAAATTAGCTCCTAAAGTGTTCGGGGTCATATCGGATCTTCGGGTCGGGTCGGACCATGTGCACCCCTATTATTCATTATCATGTTTCCGCCTTCTTGACACTTTAATTAGGGAGATTCACAACATACTCCCCCAATTTTGGTGGGGTAAAAAAGGTACAGAGCGAAAAATGGCATGGGTTAGTTACGATACTATGACAATACCAAAATTGGAAGGTAGACTAGGTTTTAAGTACCTAGGAACTCAGAATTTGGCGCTACTAGTAAAACAATGTTGGAAAGTTGTCTCTCAACCACAATCACTCCTATCTAGACTCCTCAAAGGTAAATATTTTCGATACAGTTCTATAATGAATGCAGAGATTGGAATAGTACCTTCGTAGGGGGTGGCGTGGTATATTGGAAGGGCGTAAGGTTGTTGAAAAGGGGCTGATTTGGCAAGTTGGTGATGAGTTCAGTATTCGAATCTTCAGCGATCCTTGGCTTACTCCTTCACATCTTTGTGTTGTTCCTTCATCTGAAACTTTTCAATCTGTAAAATCAACCACTATTGATGGTCAAAGACTTAATACTTTCTAATGGTAAGTGGAATCAGACTTTAATTAGAAGTATTTTTTCTGAGGGCACTAGTCAGCGTGTGCTAGCAACAACAATTGGGGGTGGAAAAGATAAAATTTATTGGGCCCTTAATAAAAGTGGTTTGTATGAAGTGAGTATTAGGTACCGTGTGGCTTATGGGTTCTCGCATCCTCCCATTGAATTTTACCTAGAGATTATGAGACAACAAAATTTGTGGCAAGAATTGTGGAAGATGAAAATCCCATCGAAGATTAAGATTTTTCTCTGGAGGGGTTTCCATGAAAAACTTCTAGTGCTGCAAAAGCTTCATCATCACATCCCATCGATTCAACCTACCTGCCAAAATGCCTAATATTTCCATAAACAATCAATCATTTCATCTTCTATTGTGAAAAATCAAAAGAAATTTTGTCAAAAATAGGCTTACCAGCTACTGAAAGGGGCACTAAAGACTCTGATTTCTATGTTGAGTGGAACTTGAGAATGGGAGTCTTGCATACCCAACCCAATAGCTCCTCTCAAAGGATGATGATGGTGATTTTGAGCTCGTCCTTATGGAAGGCTAGGAACAGGTTCACCTTTGATAATGTATCAACTAGTGTTGAAGAGATAATGGCGTCGACTTTGAAGTTGCAAAAGGAGCTTCAACAAATCCCTAATTCCTAATTGATGAGCACTTCACTTTCTTTTATTTCTCTTATTAGATTATTATATGATGTGACCTCTATAGTAGAGTGTTGGGAGTCTCCCATTTTTTTTTACTTGTCTCATATATAGACATCTATATGTTTTTTTCGTTTCATGAATGAAATTATCTGACTTTGGAAAAAAAAAGTAAGCAATTAGTATATGAAATGTGAAAAAAGTCCAACAAAAAAATTCTAAATCAACCATAATTTTAATCTTACTTTCGCTCTCATATTTACAGTAAAAAAAAAACCACAAAATCTTTAGCCGCATTGTTTAGTATCATCTCTAACTGCCTCAGCTACTGTGTCATGTTATCACCGTATGTTGCTCAGCTGTCGTTTGTCGCCAGTAGATATTTTTTTGAAAATGTACAATAAAAAATAAATAAAAGAAAACTATTAAAAAATATCATTTTCAATGTTTTTTATATTCGAATTTTAGATGTGTAAATTTTAGGAGTATCGGATAATAAAATAGAATATCCTAAACATAAGAAAAAGAAACATTTAAAACTATTAAAAAGTCATCCAAAACCTAAAAGAAAAAAAAACGTGAAAATTGCATCAAAGAGACGTGAATGAAAAAAAAAAGACACCGAAAAATTGGAAGGCGTCGCGATAAGAGGAGTTGCATGCGAAGGACACGACGAGGGGAGTTAGAAAGGGATGGTGCGGTGTCGCGATAAGAAGAGTTGGACGTGGAGAGCACAGCGGGAAGAGTTGAAGGGGGAGGGTGTCGCGTCATAGCAAGAGGAGTTCGATAAAAAGGATGTAGCGACACAGTGAGACGAGTTGGAGGAAAAATCATGACGTAAGGAATTGGAATGAGAGTGTCCATGTTTTTTAAGCACAAATCTAATTTTTTAAAATTTTAAAATTTGATTTTTTAAAAAATTGACTGCTAAGTTATGTGTTAAATAGATATAGAGTTAATTACCTGTACTTTCTTTTAATCTAGCAATTCTTCTCATTAAATCCTAATATTTATAAGTTATTAACTGGTATTAATAAATTGTAAATCTCTACATATCCAAACTTAATCACTCTATAATGACTATAAGACTTTACAAAGACAAGACAGATGACTTGATACTATAATTAGATATATTAATAATTATTATTCTTATTTTACAACAATTAACTAATTAACTAATTAATTATGTGTTAAAAGATAAAATTAAAATTGAATTGAAGAATAATTATTGGCATTTCTTATTTTTCTAAATATTCTGTAATTACTAAATGAGACAAAAAGAAATCGTACTTTTAGGTAACTAATAGTATACAACTAAAATTTAGTCAATTAAATAATGAAATTTGGTCGATTTTAGACATGAAAAATGCTACTCATCCAATATAAAATATAAAGCCGCCAATAAATAGTCACAATATGATTCACAATTAGCATTAAATACTGATTAGATCGAATCCAATATTTATCGTTTTAAAATTTGGATTTGATCCAATTTGACCCGCACATTTAAGGATCAAATCGAATCGGGTATATCCACAAAATACAAAAATAATTTTAAAGATTATTTTTATTAAAAAAATCAATAAAATTCATTTTTTTATTCTTTTAAATATGTTTACTCTTAAAATAATATTAAACATACTTTTCTTAAATAATAAATTAAAATAATACAACATATATGATAATTATTAGTTAAAATAAAATATAAAAAAGAATATTTACTTATTTATTTTTTTTATTTTTGCGAATCGAATATGCGAATATCTATACAAAATCCACAATCCGATCCTATTAGTGTACGGATCCGATTCGATCCGATAGTTTTGCGGGTCAGATCTATATCCGTAATTTTCGGATCGAATTCGAATAAACACTGCGGATATATGGATCAAATCCGATCCATGAACACTCCTATTCACAATTTAAAATATTATTAGCCAACATAAAATATAAAATCAGCCAATAAATAGTCACAATATCATTCACAATTTAAAATATTAACTGCTTTAATAATACCCAATTAAATGATTGTAAAAAATACATCTTCAGCTTTAATGTCTCACGCATTTTCTCTTTTGCATTTAAAATATAAACAGTATCATAAAAAAATCAGTATATTCAAATCAGGATCAAAACCTAAAAAAACAAATAACAAATCAAAACCAAAACCTTATCAAAACAAAAATAACAAATCAAAATGGATGTGCTTGGTACTTTTCACCTGATTCAGTTCTCTGTTCTCCTTTTACCCCTTTTGCTCCCTTCTTCACATCCCCTTCAAATCCACATTCTCTCTTAGAAGGAACTCCACTTATGTGATATTAAAACCTACATGGTTGTATAGAGATGTTTCTTCTCAATTAAGACAGAAAGACCCAACTCATATATTTGTTCCACGTAATGAGGAGTGGCAACTTATCAAAGAAATTTGGGGTAAGTTAAAAATGTTGCATTATGTGACTGATGATATTTTCATGTATAATTTTATATATTATTTAATTAAAAAAAATTCAATAATTCTAACTGAACTCTAAATAAGACTCTAAACTTTTCAACCAATAACTTAACCCGTTCAATATTTGATTAAATTTTTTCAAAACCTCAATGATATTGTGTTTAAAGGGAGAACAACATTATTTGAAATTTAATTAAAATAGTTAATCATATTGGCTGATTTTGTGTTAGTTCAAAAAAAATCTTACTTTTATTTAACTTTGATATTATGTCAGTATAACTGAGATTTTTAGGTTGCTAGTATAAAAATTCTTGTCAATCCCACCTAGCGGAATAAGATTTTGTTATTGTTGTTATTAGTATAAAAACTCTTAATATAATTTTCTTTGAGAATCAGGGTTCTGAGAATTGAAATAAATTGAGTTAACCGAAAATGATCACTAGATCAGAATAAAGACCAATTGTCTCTAAACCAATAAAAAACTAGTAAATCAATTGAACCAACCCAAGTTTTAGTTATTAACCAAGAAAACAATTAAAAGGTTAATAAACTACAAAGAAATAAAGAATTTATCGCTTAGCAGATACAGAACAAATGCTGGAAAGTGAAAAAACTGATGAACATAAACTCCATATTACCTCTTACCAATTCGTAATATGATACATTTCACATACATAACTACTTTTAAATTTTATATATACATATATAAAAAAAAAATATGAGTCATGCCATAAAACATAACAAGCATCATTATAGTAAGAAAAAAGAAAAAAAAAATCCGAGTTGTGCATCATTTGGTTCAGATTACAAAATTATTGTCATTAACATGAACAATAACGACACCATAATTCAATTAGCACACAGCTTCTACAAAATTTCTACTAGCTAATTCCAAATTAAGAAATAAACTGCACATTATCCACTATAAATAATTTACACAGCTATATGATAATATTTAAATCTCTTACAACACAATCGCATTTAGGGTTGTTTAAGACCCGTCCTGGCCTGGATTTTGGGCATATTTTGCCAAGTTCAAATTTGTTATTTTTACTCAGTATTCGTACTTTTGCTAGCCAGTCTGAAGTTGTATTTTATAATTAAAATATATATTTTATATTTCAATTAATTTATTCTATAAAATTTGTATATACTAATTTTATATCTGATAGATCCAATTTAATCCAATTTATTTCTAATCAATTTAGAGTCACATCAAAATAGACCTGATAAACTAATTGAACCCAGCCTACGTTAGTCAACTAGTATGCTTCCTCTTACTATTATCCCCATTGTGACTCAATTATTTCACAAAATTTCCATGTTCTAGATCAGCTCATGTTTTAGCATTTGCTTTCATCATATCCAGTGCCTCAAGTCCTTCTAAATATGTGCATTGCATCAATGCCGTTACGATGCAGTAACTCTCAAAATGAGGAACACATCCAGCCTCAATTACATGACTTAATGCCCGTTAGGACCAAGATTCACCCTCAAATCTGATCAACACAATGAAACGATAGTAAATAATTGAAACTCTCAAACACAAGATGATCTCCAAGATTCGTTTCAAGTTCTAGTATTATATGCACCACAACAGATGTTGCCGCTCCAACCAAGTAGACTGATAGGATCAGGAATCTAGCAGAATTAGGGGATTTTATTGATAAACTAGGGATTGTAAATCACAAACTTATTAGAGTACACTGTTATAACTATCAACGGTAGAAAACATTTTCCTCTCCTGAACTAACAAACTTAATAGAATTTTCTAACTAACTAAAAAACTAACTAACCCCAAGTATTTATAGGTAGCAGCTAGGCATAGCACTCCTGCTCCTAAACCTGCAAAAGTAGCTTAAAAGGACCAACAAACAGTCATCCAGCAACAATTAGGAATTAAGCAGAGAAAGCAATTGAAAATCACCCATCAACTTCTTACCTTCCTCTGTAAACCAAGCCAAACATGTTTCTATCATTACTCCCCCCTTAGGCAACCACCTTGTCCTCAAGGTGGAACTCCGCAAAGGAGTGTTGCAGTGCGGCAGCCTCTTCTTAACTATCTTCGCATGATGGAAGACCTTGCCAACGAACCAAGTACTCTTAAGGAGCCATCCCCAGCTGACCTTGATGCCAAAATACCCACGGGTTGCATAATTAACTCACCATCCTCGGCCATTACTGGTGGTAAAACCTGAGGTTGCTGTGATGTCGAGACAACCTTCTTCAATTTGCTCACGTGGAAGACCGGGCGGAGCTTGCATCTGTCCGCCAACGTCAATCGATATGCTACTGTTCCCACTCTCTCAAGTACTTCGAAAGGCCCATAAAAGCGAGGACTCGGCTTCTCATTCATCCTCCGAGCCAAGAAACGCATTCGGTAAGGTGGTAGCTTGAGGTACACCCAATCTCCTAACTCGAACCCCACCTCCCTTCACTTCTTATTTGCTGCTTGCTTCATTCTCTGCTGAGCTTGTGCCAAATGTTGCTTTAACTCAGCTAGAACCGCATCCCTTGTTGCTGTCAATGTAGCCACTTCCTCAACCTGCGACGGGTATGTTTCTCCCTGGAATAAAATCGGGCAAGGCACCCCATAAACGGCCTGAAATGGGGTAGTGCGAGATGAAGTGTTAAAGTTAAACCAATATTTTGCCCATGGCCACCACTCTAACCACCTCTTTGGATACCCACCCGCAAAGCATCGCAAGTAGGTCTCGAGGCACCTATTCACCACCTCCTCTACCCGTTCGTCTGTGGGTGAAACGTTGTCCTATACTTCAGCTTCATGCCCGCCACCTGAAATAATTCACACCAGAATCTGTTCATGAAAACTCTATATTGGTTGGAAACAATGGATTTCGGAAACCGATGATGCTTCACCACTTTCTTAATGAAAACTGCAACCACCTCCTTGCTTGAGAAAGGGTGTGATAATGGGATAAAATGGGCATATTTGCTCCGCTGGTTGACCACCATAAAAATGGTGTCCATGCCCTTCGAAAGCTGACCACGAAGTCGATCGTGATATGTTCCCATATTCTCCTCGGAATTGGCAAGGGTTGCATCAGTCCCACTGGCTTAAGCGCGGCGTACTTGCTTTGTTCGTAAGAGGAACAAGCTGCCACATAATCTTTACATGTCACTGCATCCCCTTCCAATAGACTGCTGCCACCAGCCTCTTGTACATTTGAAGATGCCCAGCTAATAAGGAGCGTATGTGAGCCGAATTTGTTGGCAACACTGCTCTTCCCTGATAGAACAACCTCCCCTTTCTTAAGGAGTAACCAAGAAAATCCTTAGATCCCTGCTGCAAGGCAACTACAACTATCTGCAGCTCCGGATCTTCTTTTATCTCCGCGTCCACACTTTCCTAAAGATTTACGTGCCCTACCAAAATAGCATTGGCTATCGTTTGCCGCGAAAGAGCATCTGCTACCTTATTTTCCAGCCCCGAACGATACTTGATGTCGAAATCCAAGCCTAACAACTTTGTTGTCCATTTGTGGTGAGCCGGATCCATCACCCGCTGCTCGGTGGAAAATTTCAGACTCCACTGGTCCATAAGTACCATGAAGTGACTTCACAACAAGTAATGGCGCCATTTAGACAGTAAGCACCACCGCCATTAATTTCCTGTCATAAGTTGATTTTGACGCATTCTTGGAAACAATGCTTGACTTAAAATTGCAATCGGGTGCCCCTGTTGAGACAGCATAGCCCCCCACCCTTCCCTCATGGCATTGGTCTATGACAAACTCTTCCTTAAAATCTGGACAGCCAATGTGGGAAGGGCTGCCATGTGGGATTTTCATTTTACAAAAGCTGCCATAGCCCTATCATTCCATTCAAAAGCATTCTTCTTGTTAAATCTGTCAATGGTCTAGCAATGATGCCATACCCTAGCACAAACTGCCGATAGTACTCAGTGAGGCCCAAAATCCCCAGCAAGGCACGCACATCCTTAGGGACTGGCCAAGCAAGCATGGCTGCAGTTTTGCTAGGGTTTGCAACCACCCCTTCAACTGAGACTATGTGGCCCAAAAAGTTCACCAAATTTAATGCGAAAGTACATTTCTTGGCATTTAACACAAGCGGATTGGTGATGAGGATGCGGAATACTCGCTGCAAGTGATCGGCAATTCGGCATGACTCTCAACATCTCAGTTGTAGATCAAGATGTCGTCAAAGAAGACTAACAAGAACTTCCATAACAGCGGCTTAAGGATGTTATTCATCAATGCTTGAAAAGAACTCGGCATGTTGGTTAGGCCAAATGGCATTACCAAGAACTCGTAGTGTCCCTCATGCATCCAGAAGGCAATTTTGTGAATATCCTCGTCACGCATCCTAATTTGGTAAGGCCAAATATTAGGGACAACAGCCCTTTCCTTTAAGAGAATAGCATGATCATGCGATCGATGCGGTGGTAACCTTGGCAGTGGGTGAAAGACTACCTCATGATCGTCCAACACTGTTTGTACCAACTGTGGCACACTTGACCGAGGCCGAATGTAAACCTAGCCCACCATAACACAACTTCGAGTCGCCTTTCAAGGTTAAAGCCTCCCCACCCTTGAATATCCCGATCCAAGAGTCCTTAAAATTTTCTCGAATGACCCCGAGCTTATTTAGTCATGCCAGCCAAAAAACAAACTCAGCCTCATTGATGGGAAAAATGTAGAAATCCTCTTTTTATGGACAGCCCCTGGAAGCTCAATGTGACCCCCTTGCAAATGCCCTATCCCTCCGAATATTGTAGGTCAGCCACCCTCACTCGGAACTTAGGTGTAGTATCTATGACCAGTCCTAATTCCGCTGCAATTTCTGGTGCTACAAAGTTATCCGAGGCACCACAATCAACAGCACTCTCACTCGACGTCCCTTCACATTGACCCACGCCTTGGATGCCTTATGGTGGCGATTGAAGCATAGAAGTTTGAGCTCCAATTGCGCTATTGCTTCTGAAACAGCCTCATGCTCTAACTAGTTCCCTTCCTCAGCCTCCAGTTCCATGACCAGCAGCTTGAATTCCTTGTTCTTGCACACATGCTCCGCTGAGTATGGTTCATCACTGGAAAAAACATTAGCTTTGTATTCATCATTACTAAGGTGTTAACTCCCCTTCGTTTCGCCAATTCTGCCACTTACTTCACACCCTTACTTGCTGGCCCTGTCATTGTTGCTGCGAGTGCCGGTTTGTTAGTTAAGAAGCTCTAAGTCATAGCCTTGCCCCCGCCATGGCCAGGAGTGTCCTACAATGCTGTGTTACGATTCTCCACTTTCTACGCCAGCTCCATCAGTTCATCCACTGTTTAGAACATGAATAACCTACATTCCTCACTCACTTCCAGCTTCAATCCATTCAAGAACAAGTCAATCAAGAATTCTGGACCAAGACCTCACAGCGGACGTGCGTACATCACAAATTGGTCAATGCAGTCCCGCACAGTGTTGGTTTATCGCAGCTTCAGCAGCAGTTGATAGGGGACGTGCGTACATCACAAATTGGTCAATGCAGTCCCGCACAGTGTTGGTTTATCGCAGCTTCAGCAGCAGTTGATAGGGACTCTGCAACATCTCAAGCTAGAAGTGACGCAATAATGCTACGCGAAGGGACTACAACTGCAACGTCGGCAAGGTTGCTTCTCACCACGTGAACGTGCGGCCTTCCATGGCAAACATCACCACCGCAAGCCACTCCCTTTTTGGCGCTGGTCTGAGCAAGAACTGCTCCATACGCTTGATCCAATTCATTGCGTCCTCACCGCAAAAAATCGGGAGTTCTTGTTTTCTCCATTGCATCAGCGCAGTTCTACACCAGTACAAGCCGCCAACAGCCTGGTGCGACGCTGGAGAACTCCGTTTGTGACAGATCGGAGCGTCCTGCTCCATGGAATCCACTCACGCATCGATCCTCTGCATCATCTCCTGCAACACGTGGCGCAGGTCTTCAAGTCGGTTAAATCGTGTTTCCATCACATCCAATCTCCTTTCCATTTTCTGCGATCGTGGTTGCACCATTCACCACTTCCAGGATCCATGGACTTCTGATAACAATTGATAGTATTAGGGATCTAGTAGAATTAGGGGATGTTATTGTTGAACTAGGGATTTCAAATTACAATCCCTTATTAGAGTACACTGTTGGAACTACCAACTGTGGAGAGAATTGTCCCTCTCCTGAACTAACAAACTTAACAGAATTTTCTAAGTAAAAACTAACTAACCCCTAGTATTTATAGGCGACAGCTAGGCCTAGCATTCTTGCTTTTGGTCTGCTAAACTAGCTTAAAAGGACCAACAAATAGCCATCCAGCAACAATTAGGAATTAAGCAGTGAAAAATCAGTCCATCAACTCCTTACCTTTCCTCCTATAAACTAAGCCAAACCTGTTTCTGTCATAGACAAAGAATGGGTTCAAAAATAGCAATGCAAACGGAACATACATACAGTCTTTTGAAGGATAACTATAGTAAGCAGCGGATGGGAGCTGTAAGGATAACAAAAAGGAGTAAAGACCCAATCTGACCCGTATCTATTTTTCCGAAAGACAATACGACCCTTTATCCAAACAAAGGAACACTTCAGCCCCCAAACATTATTATTGAGACAATATAAACCTTCTTTTAAAAAATTCATTAAATAATAACGAAAATTGATTTTATAGGGAGTTTTAACCGTCTCACATTCAAGTAAACTAGAAAACATGAAAAGAAAGAAAAATGGTATGAAGTTTGGCAAAATTTCAAGGGAATTAAAATGTTGGGACTTGGGAATTTCACACTTTCTTTCTGCTTTGGCATGGGCCATGGCTCAAAAAACATGTGAAGATGAAGAACTATATGCTACTCGGTTGATCCAATCACCATTATTGATCAACTATACAGTATTAGAGCACCTTAATAAGACACAACCTGCAGAGATTTGTCAAAAAAGACTTGAATATATAGGGATGAGAAATGAGATGAACAAACAAGTGCAAAAGATATCAGCCAATTATTGATAACATACCAGAAAATTGATCCTTTACATGGAAAATTGTATAATCACGAGGCATAGCCACACACCCAAAAGATAAAATAAGAGGATGAAATTATAAAATCTCGTAATGTTACAAAAACACATATACAACTTTAATCAAAATGGCTATGCTCTGAACATTGAAATAAAAGGGCAAAAAGACATTTCAGTGCATAAGCATCCTGCATTAAGCAAGGTCTAAGGAAGGAGCGTGCCTAGAGGTGTAATTTAGATAGCATAACCAAATAAATGCAACAGTGGTTGATTCCAATGTTTGAACCCGTGACTTTGCACGCGGAGACAATTCAACGTTCCACCAAGGTTCCCTTTCGCTTTGAACATTGAAATAAAAACAAATAAAAAATGGCAGCCTCGTGCACAAGTATCCCGCATTAATACAAGATCCAAAGAAGGACCGCACCCAAAGGGTATATAATATAGGCAGCCTAACCTATAACAATTAAAATCAATTAGTCACGCGATGGCAAGAGTGGGTTCTCTCCATCCTTGACATGCATGGAGTTGAAATTCTTGGTAGAATCCCAAACCAGATTATCGGTGGAGCCTAACAAGATAGAGGATTGAATTTCTTGAAATAAGACTTGTGCACCCATCATTCTTACTACATTGACTAATGAATTCTTCAATGTGCATTGTTCTTATGAGAGAACAAACAAATTTGAGACTTTGGCTGAATCCTTGTCATTGGCTATCTCCCATCAATATATGTTTCCTAGGATAAACTTCTCTTGCCTGGCATTCTTAGCAGTGTACTTCAACAGTAGCATTAGTATGTTATTAGTATGTTATTTCCATTAGTTTCATGTACCACTATTCTTAACATTGTTGTGAAAATATACCTGAAAAAATAAATAAAACACAATTTGAGTGTGCAAATTTGCACTACCCTTAGGATTATTGCACTGCAGTGGATATCGCGTAGAATATAACAAACTCCTCTAGTGTGACAAAGCCTTCAAGAACTAGTGAAGAGTTATCTAATACTCAATCCGAGGAAATAAGAAAATATGATTTGAAAAAAAGAAAAGAAAAGAAAAAAGAGAGATACAAAAATATGAAAAGAAGCCTATGTATGCATTAATCATCGTTTATAGGAGCAAAATATAATTATATAGCCAGTCCTTTTCTTTTCCTGTTTGAAAAACAACGTGAAGAGATCAAAGGAAGAGACGTAATGGCGGAAAATCTCATTGCTAAGTATCATGCATTTGTAGTATTTATTTTGTAATCTAAACATGGGATAAGTTTAGCTAACATAATGGATTTCCTTGGGCAAAATAGTAGACATTGCAGTTTTGTAACTAAATCTGATGGTATTGAAATTTAAAGCATCACCAAGGAGTCAAACAAATAGCAAACCAGAGGAAGATATTAAACACAAATACTAAAATATTAGTAAATTCCAAAAATAAATCTGCCCACATTTGAATTTTGAAATAAAATACTTAATTAAACAAAACCTTTTTAATCTATGCGAGGATGGCCTATCCTTTTTTGTACATCCTATCTTATTCTAATAACATTTTTCCGGGGACAAAAAAAGAAAACTCCTAATTATATAATAACATATCTCGTTATGTTAACTTTAATTCTGTGGAAAGTTCTTAACTAATACCTTGGTATTTGACATTTCATCAACTAACATCAGCATATGGGAAAAAAAAGCAAACAAAATTAAGTGATCGAAAATGAGGGAAATATTTAAAAAATATTACCACAGTTCAGTATCAGTTAAATAGCTAGATCTCCTTCAGTTCAATTGTACGCCTCCTTTTAGATCTGGAACGGCAACCAAAACGCCATAGAAATACGATAAAAGCAAGCAGAACCACTTGTAGAATAATTGCTAACCTCAAACCTATGCCATCAATATCAAGTTTCAATTCATATTCACCTATGAGTTTTAAAACACATGAGCACATTATTGGATACGATCTTACTCATAAGATTATGAACCAAGTCCTCATACTTCACTTCATCTTTGGTCACTTTTCCAGCAAAAGAGGCCTGCTGACTCAGTTTTGAATTGTAATTGCCAATTTCGGCATTCCCACCCATTACACAAGTGTTGAGGCACCGAATGTGTCCATCATATTCATCACTCCCATCACAACAATCTGCAGTAATATTGAATCAAACTTGGATATAAATTTGAAAGCCAAGCAAAACGGCTAAAAACATAGAGCCCACAAAAGGGTATAGAATTTGAAGATACTAATGACTTTATGACCTTAAAATCTTATAATTTAAGAAATAATGCAAAGAAGGCAATCAAAAGTTTATTTATTTGTTTAGGATTATCTGTTCCATCTCCAAATTGTATAGTTGAAAGTGAGGAGATTAAGAAAACATTTCAAACAATTCATTGTTAAAGGGAGACACTGGTTATCGAATTCCTCTCACTTGGCAAAATGCCAAAGACATGTGCGAAGCGATATAATAAATAGACTTGAAAGAGCAACTTAGAGAGATAAACATGAAAAAGAAATACACCGTCCAGAAGAAATTGCTTACCACAGAAAAGATCATTAACATGAGAAGAGAATATAAATTGTGGCTTGCTTCCCAGGTTTCTGCAATAAAATTTTCCAGCCGAGCAAGCTGAAGTTCCTGCAGTTAAATGCATAACAGCCTCCAAACAAGTTACAAATAAATGATTAGAAAAAAAGCACCTCATGAGTTTGGCATAGAGGTGCATCTGCTAGCATATCTCTATATGAGTATTCATAAATCAAACAGTAAGAAAATTGTGACACTAACAGCCAAAAGAAGTACATACATTGTATCCACATTTTGCAAAAGATCAAAGAGTAAATATTTTAGTGCAAACAAGGAATTCGTTGTCAAATTTTCCATATGTGTTCCAAATAATACAGGCCGTTTCCTTTCTTTTTTAAAAAGAAAAGTATACAATAGAAGTATATAATTTAAATCGACTATGCTACGTGTACATCAAAATCAGCCACCAAAATCAAGTATAAAATACATGTTGGAATACACATATACTATTAAACCATACATGTATTTATACACTAGCACCAAAATCAACCATAAAAATCAGCCATCGGTATAAAATAAATGGTAGAATACAAATACATATTGAAAATTAATTAAGCCACGCATGTATATATACACAAATACATTGGTGGCTGCTTTTAGTGGCTGATCGTTGATATACAAATAGCATTTTTTATTTTAAATTTATATATACATATCCTGCAACTAAGAAAGGCCAACAAATAAGGAATAACAGAAATCATAAATTTTATAATCTGCCACACCTGGTTCATCAGTGCCATCAGGGCAATCGCAGAAATTGTCATTGAGACGATCTTTGGAGAAGGATTTTGATCCATCCTTGCACTTGATTACCTCAGAGCTGTAATATTTCTCATCTACACCACCAAAAGAAAAAAGCAATTTAAGTCTCAAAAAAAAAAAAAAGAAAGAAATTTGCAAAGAACTCCAAAATGGGTCTTCAAACTTTGAGTTGGGTTGCACACCCAATTGAGAAAGTTTGAAACTTTAATGTGTTGGAAGCAAATTGCATGTCGGAGGCGGTACCTAGAGGGTGAACACCGAGGAGAGAAGGGTGGGAAAGAGAACATGCGGCAGAAGCTAGGAGGAGAAAACATCGGAGGAGGAAGAAATGCGATTCCATGTTGGTTACGTTGTAGTGTTTTGAGAATTGAGAGAGAAGAAATGAATGAAGCTCCACAGTTCCACTTCAGTCTAGCTTCAGTTGACTTGGACTTCCACTTCTATTTGGTTGGGTTGGATTAGGCCCCAATTCGCCTTTCCTTTCCTTTTTATTTTTGATCTATTTCTATAATCTATAATTCATTTTTTTTTTTTTTGCCATAATAATCCATAATTCTGTAATATAGTGCTATGGACATGGACTAAACAACCAAGTCACCAACTGCCAATAGACCTGGGTCAACTAATTGATCGATTGACTCGGACCCACTGATTGATGGCTTATCGACCGCCAAGAGACACGCAGAAAATGACCCTGTTGAACGACGCTGGTCGACTGACCCACTAAACCGTAACTAACTAACTGTTATCACTAACCGACCTTCAATGATCCTTTGGCCCAACACCTTATAACATTTTTGGAAAACTGATCTCCCTTAGCCCTATTGAGCTTTTTGTTGTAATCCACGGGGTCATGACCAAACTATGCGAGGTTGGCATTTATTGATAATGTAATATATTTTTTTATCTTTTAATTTGATAAATTTTTTCATTTTTATTACAAGAACATTAAATGTTATTAGATTTTTTATTTCATAATAAAATTAAACATTGACATACAGTGCATTTAAAAAAGTACATAATTCTATAATATTATTATGAGAAAAAATACTATAAATTTTAATGCAAATTTGACCCGAATATAATATAAAATATTATTTGGATTTATGTTTTAATTTAGATAAATAACTTAATTAAGTTTTTTTAAAAAAATTTAAATTTTTTTAAAATATAAAAATTTATATTAAAAACAGCTTATAAATAAATTATTTTTATTTGGGTAAACAACTTAGTTAAACTCTTTTTAATAAATAAAAATGATAAACAGTTTTTGAGAAAGAAAAAAGTTATATTTTTTATTTTTTCAAAAATTTTTAAATAATTTTTTAAAAATTTAAAATCATTTTTTTAAATTGTATCAAATAATATTAATATGACTTTTTATAATTTAAAAATAAAAAAAAACTTTTATCACTTTCTAAACGGACTCTTAATCTAACCAAAAAAAAAAAAACTTAATATGATACCTAAATATAAGTGATCATTGTTTAAAGGTTAATTTTTTATTATTAATGGGTAGGTGAACTTGGATTTAGAGATAAAATTAAATGAATTTTTTTGTTTAATATTTATAGATGCAATAGTTGCCAAACTAAACTCTATATATCTATATATATATAAAAAGAATTTTGAGCCTCTAAATTTTAAATTTTTATTTTAGAGGATAAAATGTAATTTTTAATTATTGAATATTTTTTTCTAATATTTTTTATCCCACTTATGAAATAAATAGTAAAAGATCATACTTTATCTTCTAAAATAAAATCCAAAATTTAGAGAATCCAAATTTATAAAAAAAAAACTACTTATATATTGGGTTGGATCAACTTATCTCAAAATCCTAGCCATCTAAAATGATTGAAAGTTAAAATAATTGATAATTGAATTTTCTATGCTTGTAAAAATATTCCTTTAATAATTATCAACAACAAAAATTTATAAATTTATAATAACAAAAAATAAAATTTTAATATCTTGTAAAATTAATCAGTCAAGCTACATATTTTCAAAACATAAAACTAAAGTTACTGGTTGAATTAAATTCCAATTATTGTTGAAGAGAGGCAACTGCCAGAATGGATGGATTTATCAGAAATTCCTACCATGTTTGAAAATCAACTTATTTAAAACTTAGCATTTTCAATAGTAGCATCAATAAGTAAATGATGACTTGCCTACTTTTGTGATTAATGGAAAATAATATAGTAACTTAGCAAGAAAATGCGAATAGTATAAGAAATTATTTTATTTGACGACAATATTTTTCAATTTTTATGTAAATACAAATTTAAAATATTATAATTAAGTATAAAAAAGGATCAATGCAGAAAAATATTTATTATTAGAAAATATAAGAAATTATTTTATTTGGCAACAATATTTTCAATTCTTATGTAGATTGAAATTTAAGATACTATATATAAATGCCAAATTAAAAAAAAGGATAAATTTAAACTTTTTAATTATTAATTAAATAATGGGGAGAGAGCTATTAAATATATAAAAGATAGAAATAATTGTAAACATCATTTCTGCATGTCATAGCCCATCAAGGTTCATTGGTTTGTACAAGAAAACCTGTAATAAGAAAAGAATCTAAATCCTTTATTGCCATTACATATCTGCCATCGATCACATAGGCCATCCTCCATGTTCTTGTTTTTCAACGATTGAATTGATTACCTATAATGTAATATTTGGATAGGAAAATAGTTATTTTTTTTCTATGATTTATAAAACACGAATAAATACTAAATTATTCTAAGTCACATGATAATAATATTAGAGATATAATTATTTAATTTATGTGTTTTTCTATCGATTCAAGTTCTTATATATAAAAAATAATTTTATAATATATTATTAGAATTTTTATGACAAAAACAATTTAGAATTTAATCTTTATTGAACCCCAAAAGTTTAAGTTAATAAAAAAAATACATAAATAATTATATCTCTCAGAAATAATATAGGATAAGTATTAGTACATTATCTTTAAAAAAAGTTAAGTTTTGTTTTTTTATATCCGATTTTAATTGATTCTTTTTTTAAATAATGTTTTTTACTTATCAAATCTATCTTTAACTCCAAATACTTATTATTATCCATTTCTCGTCATTTTTAACAAAATTATCACTGATATTAGATATTTTATATCATTTTTGAAATTTTTTTAGTAAAATTTTGGATATTCATCTTGTACGTAGTTTATTTAAATTTAATAAAAATTAAAATTAAATTTTAAATAAATTGTTGATATTGACTATTAAATAATTAATTTCTATTGAATATTTTAATTAAAAATTACATAAATAAAAGATATTGTACTTTACATATACTAGAGTATATATGATAATTAAAAATCAAGGAATTAATCATCAAGACTTACCTGTAATATAGTATGTTTGAGAGTGCTGCTGAAAGGGGATGACTACCTCCTGCCTCATCATATTATCCAAATCATGCAAATAATTTGAACAATATGCATTATAAATAGTAGTAGAAGAGTCCATAATCTCATTCTTGTTCTCATCATGATGAACATGATGATATTCCAATGAGTTGTTATTACCATTATTGTTATTATTAGTATTATTACTATCAACTTCTTCACCTTTGTGTTTCCCTTTATTCCCATTATTAGTATTATTATTATTATTATTATTGCATATAATCAAATCTTGTACGGATTTTAGTCCTTGATGATGAGATGATGGTAACGGCATTTGCAATAGTTGATGATGATGATTATTATTAGTATTAGTATTAGTATTAGTATTTTGGCCCCTAAATATCTTAAGTTCATTGAACACTTTCTTATACTCATTGTAAACTTTTGTGTACTCTCCATAAGGACCATGAATAGGGTCTCTTTGCCTACAACATGCTTCCCAAATTAATGAGTCAACAACTCTTCTTCGGTCTTCTTCCTTTGCACTCTTCACTAACTTAGTTATGTTGCTAACACCAAAAACTTTGTGCACTGCATGGAACTCACGGCTTCTATTTGCTGGAAAATAAGGGGCTAATATGCAATTATTCTCACTGCATTTCTTCCTTTGATGTTTGCATGCCGCACATGCTGGATGCATTCCGTTGTTATTTCTTTGCATCCTTCGTCATAATAATAATTAAGCCCATTTTAATTAATTAACTCAATAGATAATTAATATAACATTAAAAGGAACTCTTAATTGAATTTAAAAGTAGTAGTATTCTAAATAAATTAAATTCAAAAGGCCATCCACGGTATAGGAATGCATATTTGATTTTAATGGAAATTAAGTTTAATAATATATGGTGGGGTGCTATAAAAATATTTAATTATTTTATTAAAAAATATGTAAAAAAAATTGTATAAAGAGTAATGATTAGAAAATTTTAATTCATTTTTCTAATATTTAAATGAGTAAAAATTAAAATAAATATTATTATTTTAAAATATTAAAAGTTAATAAAAAATTCAAATTTTTTATCTAAAAATTATAAATATATCAAAACATTTTTTTACGAATAATGATTAAACGTTTTAATTAAATTCATTATCTTAATTATTTTCTTAATATTTACTTTGATTATTGATGAGCCCTAGTCAAATGTTTCTACCAAAACAAAACAAAATGAAATGGGAGAGAGAGAAGGAGAGAGAGTAGGATATACTTTTGAGAAAAAATACAATTGGGAAATATATGTAACACTCTTATTTAGCTTTATCATTATTTTATAATTAATTAAGAAGAAGAGATAAAGGAAAAGGAGTAATGTTGTATTACATCTAGATATGTCCATAATATGTAGTATTAATGAATTTACAAAATAATAAAGGAGTTGTGTTATTTTCACACCATCACATCAATCGTCGTGGTTTCCTGAATTTCTTTTCATAGCATATATGCACCCTTGTGAAATATCACATAAATATATCATAATTCCATAAGTTAATCCCTATAAAATTTCTCTATCCTTTAATTTTATAAGATCAAAAACGCTAATATATAACTTAAAATTAGAAGGGAAGTCAAGATACAAACCTTCGGTAATTGTTATGCATGGTCTTCAGGCAAATGAAAAGCAATATATGTATAAATATATACCTAGTTCTTTATAGAAATAACTATTTGTGTTGGAAGGGCATAGAAAGAAGATCAAGGTTATTCATGTTTCTTGGAAGTGATAAATTATTTAAATAGCACACATAGGAAGAATGAGATTTCTCAATTTATAGAGGAAAGTTAAATCCACTTTCTTCGGAGATATCCATGCAGTTTTGCATTCAGAACATAGCAACAATATATCAACTACTATACCCATAAAACATGGAACAACCAATAATCAGCACTACTTGGTTTGTCTTCATTTCCTCTTGGTTTATTTCTTTATTTATTTTTCTCTTTCTATCTTTTTCTCCTTTTAAAAATTTGTCTTGATTATATATATAAATATATAAATTAAAAGCTATTTTTGTATATATTTATTATAATTATTAAAAAAATTATGATCTCACACAGGTTAGTTTTTTTATTTTATTTTTTTTTATTTTTTGAAATAGATCAGACCCATTATTAGTATAAGAGTATAAGTTGTTGACTTAATAATATACTTCTAGAATTGTAGTGGTTGAATATTATTTTATTATGATAAAAGTCATGCAGTTAATCATCTTGCTTAGGATGCATGTTCTTGACATGAGATAGACCAATCAATAACTTAATTAAGTTATTATGCATATTTAGATTGGATAGAGTAGACTGTGATGGTTATGCATTTTTTATTGAGTTTAATTTTATTACATTAAGTGCAAAAATTTTTACAAATTTTTTAGTTAAATTTAGTCGAACAATTTAATTTTTAATAAATTTTTATTATTAAATTAGTCTCCTAATCTTTTAATATTGATGTATAAATCAATATGTATGTCTAATTTTTTTTTACTTTTTTGTTAAAAAAAATTAGACAAAACAATCTCTCATCATTATTTAATAAAGACGTGAAAGTTTTTTAAAATTTTAAAATTCTTATATTAATCCTTTCATGGCAAAGACAAACAATTTGATGTTAGAATTGATTTGCAACAAGTTTGATACTAATTTGGTAATTAAGATTTGTTAGGAAGTAATGTGTGTGACTTGAGAATTAATTTGGAATATTACTCATAATATTTGTTATCTAGTTAATGAAAAAATAATTATTTTTAAGAATTTGTTTGGTTGTCATTTTTATTTTATCTTTTTATTATCAGTATTTTTTTTAAGATTTTATGAATAAAAAAATAGTAAAAAAATTTATTTTTATTTTTTTTCACAAAATTTTAAGCACAAAACTTTTTAAAATAATAACAGAAAAAATACAAACAAAATATACAACAAGTTTTTTTTTCTTTTTTCGTATTTTATGTTCTTACTTCTTACCGTGTTTTTTTATATTCTTAATTTAAATATTATTTATTTGGTGTTTGCTACGGTACGATGATAAATTCATACATACCGATACGTTTAAAATATGAACAAGTAATAACAAGCTACGTAAAATTTATTCTCCACATCAGTATTTAATTTTTATTTTTTTAAATATATATTATATCACCACTTTTATTAATACACCCCTTTAATTAAATAAAAAAATATTTTTTATTTAATTTTATAAAAAATCTTAAACATCCTTCTTTTATTTGATTAGACAAAAATATCCTTTTAAATTAATAAAATTTTAAAATTTAATTAATCATAATTTTATAGTTTCAAATAATTTAAACAACAAAATAAAAACATATTAAAAAAACAAAAAATTAAAATTTCTTCATCTTTTCCAATTTTTCTAATCATTCGTGCTCCCCTCTAAGCAAAACATATAAAAAAACAAAAAATCAATCATCTTCTCCAATTACCTCTCCGAAGCAAAGCAGTAAAAGTCCCAAACCAAAACCCTAGGTTCTTTGCCGCCGTCGTCCCAGGCTCAGCGCTTCCGCTTCTTCCTCTTCTCCCTATCCGGAACCCAGGTAGCTTGGCACGTCGTCCCCATCCTCGCTGGCTTCTCTGACCGTGGCTTGGAGTAGCTCGCCATTGGGTCACTGCTTGCCGTCGTTTCTGCTCTCGCTGAACGTTAGTGGCCCTGCTTTTAATTTTGCTCTGGTTGCTGAATGCTCGATTTTTTCTTCTTCCTTTTAATATCTAAAAATTTTGTTCAAATATTGTTGTAATTTTTGTTGTTGTGTTGTAATTGTTGGGTTGTTGAATGATTATTTGATCTGGGTTGCCTAAAAATGCTTCCTGTAAACTCCGCTCAAAGCGGTAAATAATTAGTTAATAAATTGCATTTTAATTAGGAAAGTTAAAAATACAAAACTAATATCAAAATAGGATAGAGCTCGTCAAAACGAGAATTTTGATACCAATTTTAAAAATTTGGCCCAAAATTGGACCAAAAAAACCGAAACGATTGAACCAGGATCCAAATCGGACTCGTGGGTCCAACCGGACCCATACTTAAAAAGGGGACAGAAGCTCTTCTTCCCCATTCTGCATCAAACACGCCAAACAGGTTGGGGGAGGAAGAGAGTCCCTAACCCTCACTCAAATTTCACCTCTCAATAACTTTTGATTCGGAGCTTCGATTGACGAACCGTTTACGACTACATGTTCACCGCGACGAGCTCTAGGAAATCCATGGAACAATTTGGTAGGTAACTCATTATTTTCTTCTCATCCAGCTTCCCCTAATTTTGAAAATTCATGAACAATTAAGTTAAAAATTGTTCAATTCTTGTGTTCTAGGTTCAAGTTAGCTTCCGGGACTTATGGGTTCAAGCTATTGAGCATATGGGTATGGGAAGGATACCCTAACCCTAGCTTAATCTTGTATTTATTATGGAAAAACTGAAATTGGAATATGAATATGTATTAGGTGTAGATTAAGTGGGTATATATGCATTGGAATTTAATTGGGAATATTTGGAGGCTTGTTGGTGATCAAAGCTTAGTTTGTGGTTGTTTTACTTGAGCTTGGAGGGGCTGTAATTTTGTGTTGAGAGGCTGCCTTGGGTGAATTAAGTGATCGGCCAAGGTATGGTTTAAGTTTCGCACGTTTAATATTTACGGTGTTGTGAAAACTTAGGTTAGAAGAACCATAGGATAAGTTGAATTGTTTGTTGTATTTAATGATTAGCCTTGTAATGTTGTTGGAATAGATTTTTTGGTGGATATATAATGGAATTATGAGGTGTGGAAGTTATTAATGGTGTGCTCTTATATTTATTTATGATGGATTAGGATTGGTGTTTGTTAATAAGAATGTAGAGTTGTGTTTTGGTGGTATTGCATATGCTGTAACTAAGTATGTAATAATCAGAATTGCATGAAACCAAGTTTGGGCTAAACTTGGGAATATAAGAAACTAAACTGAAAAATTTGGAACCTTTTTGTTAAATATACAATTTATGGAAAATTTTTAAAGTTAGGTTGTTAAATCTATCCAGCAGCAGAAAAGGTCAAACAGGGCAGCAACTTGTTTGTCTTGCTGCGACTTCTACGAGTTTAGTTTTGGAGCAAAACCAATTTTGTTATAAAAATTTATAACTTGCTTTATTTCTATCAAATTTCATAATTTTAAGAGTTGATGATTAGGAGTTGTGAATTTTTGAATATTAATGGTCAAAGCTGAAAAGAAACAGATTTTAGCAAGTTATGCACCAACTTTCAATGCTTGTAACTCTTAGAATTGAATAGAAATTGGGTTGCGACCAAGACACACTTGTTCCTGGATGAGCTAGGAGTTCCCAAACCAAAATTTAGCTTAATTGGAGTTTTGTAATAAAAGTTATTCAAATTGAAAGGTACTAAGCTTGTTGGTTTCTAAAACAGATTTTGACTCATTTTTACTTACCTTCTTGTAATGTAACTTCTTCATTAGAAATGGTATTAACTCAGAACCAATTGAGAAAGAAACCTGGATGATTAATGTTTAACTACATTAATTTTTAAAGTCATTGGATTTAACTTGGATTTTATATTGAATTTTGAATATCACATGCTGCTGCTGTTTTTCTGGTTTTATGCACTGCAGAGCAGTCACGGTTTTTCTTTTATTCCTGAGGCTAGAGAAATCAGAAAATTATGATCTTTGGTTTATTAGAAAGCTTATTTCAAGATAAACGCCTGAACATAAAGTTTGCGCAATTCCGAGTTCATTTGTTATATTAAAAATAGAAAAGAAAATAGAGTGTCGAGGATGTCTTAATGATAGTCATGTGTTCGAGAAGTTAAAGTTTAATCTTCGTGTGATGTGATTGATTTAATGTTAGAGTTGGGTTGACTTTAAGATTATTCGATATTAAAGAGGTTGAGAAGAGTTTGATAAATGGTTTGGTCGGGACCAGGAAAGGGTAAACGTGATAAATTATAAGAGAATGATGTGAAAGTTAAATGAATACATGTTGTTATGGCTATAAAGAACGAATGTAAGGAAATGATGATGATAAATGATGAGATTTAGGAATGACTGTGTGTGGCTAAAATGGTCGATATGGCAAGTTGAGGATGGAAGTTCCCTCTCTTGTCGTGATGCAGATGTGGGGAAGGTGGAAGGCACTATCCTTCGTATTGTTTCCCCCACATCCTTCTCTGGTTGCAAGGTGGAAAGGCACACTCCTTCGATGTGGAAAGGCACTCTTCTTCGTATATCCTCCAAGAGAAGGTGGAAAGGCACAATCCTTCGATGTGAAAAGGCACTCTCCTTCGTTTATGATCCTCTTAGAGATGCGCAACCTAGAGACCAATGTCTGGGTTAGCTACCAGATGTGTCAAGTTCTGGCAAAATAACCGACATGTGAGCTCACGACCAGTAGGATAGACATTCATCATATGCATATGTGTGCTTTGTTTGCTATGCCTTAGTTGGGAATGCCTAATTGATATATTTCACCTGCTACTTGTATATTTACTACTTGTATTATCTGTTCATTACTTGTGCTTGAACTTGTTTGGTTGTTTGTTCCTGTTGCATTATGGATGATGGAGGGATCGAGGAAATGGAGAAATAGTTTGGTGATAGGTGTGGATTGAAATTGAGTAAGTTAGGGGGATTTAGAATACCTACCCCTGTTTATGGTTTTTGTTTAGTAATTAAGTTGGATAATTGAATAATGAAGTTCTAGGATTGCCTATGGCATTCTCAAGACCTTATTTATTATATGCGTGGCACTTTTACCATGCTGAGAACCTCCGGTTCTCATTCCATATTGTATTTTTGTTTTTCAGATGCAGGTCGAGAGGCTCCTCGCTAGGCGTCTGGATCCTGGGAAACGAAGTAGTCCTTGGGTGTATTTTTGTTTTTCTATTTGTATATATGTATTTAGCTTATTCTCCAAGTAACTTATGTATGCTGCTCCTCTTAGAGGTTCAGGGGCTAGTTATGTTGTTTCCTTGGCTTTCCTTTATTCTTTTGCTTATCTTTATCATGTTCCTATTAGGTTTCTTAGCACGCAAGTAATCCTTTCCTGAGCGTTGCGCTTTTTATTTTGCAATTTTGTTTTACCCCTGTTTCAAGGCTCCCAGTTAAGTATCCTTTTCTCTATTAGAGATATTCTTAGAGGTCGTAATACCTTACTATCTCAGTCTTATGACTTAATCATAAGATTAAGTATGATAGGGTGTTACACTTCCTTTTACTGTGATTTGATCTGGGTTTTGGTGGATCATTGTGGATGAAGCTGCCTTTTGATATCTATCATTTGCTAATATAACTACATAAGTGCAAATGCTTTCAATATTGATGCTTTGATTTGAAGATTTCTGCTTTGCTTCAATATTATTACTCTTTGCCTACTTGAAGATTATTGACCTGCTTGCCTTATTTATATACAAATAATGTATTTTGATTAGTTTTCTCTCCAGTTTATTGATTTTGATCCCCTTGTCTATTTTGATTTTACATCTGGAATCAGGAGTAAATATTTAAACTATTAGTCTCTAAAATTTGAGTTAGGTAAATATTTAAACCATCACATCGTATAAGGTCCTTGTCTTGAAGAGCTTTTCGCAAGTTGCACTTCTGACAGTATTTCTAGATGTAGATAAAATATGTTAATGACTACATGGATTTAAAATTGAAAAACTCCCACGCAAATATAAGGTGATAAACATGCTCGTGAGTCTAGAAATGAACACAAAATGCTTGAATATTACAAATTGAATCTTTCACAGTTTTTGTTTTCTCACATGTTCATGGCAGTTAGATCCATCTGGAACAATGACAGAATCTTCGCTGCTATTCAATGAACTAAGAGAATCCAACTGGTGAATATCATCACGAATGCTAAGTTTACATTTTAAGTCTCATTCTCTGTTCCTGCATGTGTTTTCTTTCTTTCTTTTTATCTGTGCCTATATTGTGAGTTTTAACACTGTATGATAAGACCATAGATTTTTTGTGAAGAGTATATAATAGAGAGAGGCCAGTTGATGTATAGTGTAACTCATTGTAGAGAGAAAGCTATGATTCTGATTTCTTCCTTTATGATCAATAACAAATCACAAAACTTAATTCCTTTTTTCTATAGTTTATTGCTTTCTATCTTTCTTATTCAAGATAGTTTCACTTAGTTTTCTTGCCAAAACTGATAAGCAATAGCTCACGAATTTTATTTACAATACCTAGCAACCTCTTGAGTATTTTTCTGACTTCTTTTATGTTGGTGCATTGGTTCTTTTAATCAACATTACAACTTGAAAGTGAGTGTGGCATTTTCCTATCAGATAAAGAGGTACTTATTTATTTGCTACTCTATTAAACTTGAAAGTATCATGTGTAATTTAAACCTATGCTTGCAAATGAATCAATTTCTTGGAGGTGGTATCATTGACTCTTCAGGATCATTGCCACTTAGACTGCACAATCATATAGAACTCCTTTCAAATAAAAGTTTTTATTACAAACACACATCTAATGCTTTCTTGACTTTGATTCTAGCAGGAAATTGTGAAACAATAATAATGGCTATGATGAGTATTAATTTATAATGGTTTTCTGCTTGAAATCCAACAATGTTAACAAGCTAAGAAAAAGTGAATAGTTTCCTAGTCTTGGTTAAGGCCAAGGTAACTCGGAATTAAAGATAGAAGGACTTGTTACATTGGAGATCATGCCTTTAGTTTTCTCAAACCCTTCTTGCTGGTTCTTTCTCACCCTAAAAACCACCCTTAAAATCAAGTAAGGACTATTATGACCCCATTTATTCCCATCAAAAGTGAGTGCAAATTCTTGAATGAACTTGAAAAGCAAAGGGTGCTTCTTGTCAAATACCAACACTGCATTATTCAAACGACTTCATTCACCAATTCTTGGATCAAGATTCTGAGCTCCAATTGTGTTCCTTAATTTGGAGAAGCTCTTCAAGACCACTACATCAGCATCAATGTATGCACCTCCAAACTTGTACAACAATGCAAACCTAAGCAAATTGGAAAGGTTTTGTCCCAAGAAAACGTCATTGGGGTTCACATTCCCTTCCTTTAACTTTTGAAACCATGATTCAGCATGAGTTCCCTTGAATATGTATTTGAAATCAGGTGCAATGGCAGTGACCCTGAATCCTTTTTCCACAAAAGGATTCAGAATCTGAGTTCTTGTGTCAAAGTCCATTGACTTTGAAACTATGACCAAACAAGCTTCACGGTGAGACTTGAACATGCTCTCCATGGAAAGCAATTCTCTTACACCAAATGCCTTCAATGGTGAAATCTAAGTCATGAAGAACCTGAACTTACAAGAACCAAAAGAAGAGAAATTGCCATAAAAGAAGGCCTTGATTCTGGACCGAAACAATGGGAATTGAAGCTCTTCTAGAAGTATGCTTCTGAGGCCACAGAGAATAGAGGAAAGGAGGGAACTGTTTCTTGGTTCAAGAAGTTTTGTATTGGATTGGTTACCGAGGCAGTTGATGCTGCTATAGAGAAAAGAATAATAAACTCCTCCCCAACCCCATGCTTACATTAGAGACTGTGGGTGGTTGTGGTGGAGTTATAGTTACATGCTCTCTCTCTCTCTCTCTCTCTCTCTCTCTCTCTCTCTCTCTCTCTCTCTCTCTCTCTTTTCTTTTTTTTTCCCAGTGATTTATTTTAGGGGTTGAAAATGGCAATGTGTGAGGCTATTGTAATCTGTTTCTTCTATATGGACCATACTCTTATTTTTTGGTAGAAAGGGGTGGTCAAATAGAAAGCTCTTTGTATTTTTTGCTCATTTCAAGTTCACCTCAAGTCCTTTCTTTTTTGCAAATTGAAGTCTTCTCTTAAATCAAATTGAGTGCAAGTAAATAGTAGGAGGGAAAAAAGGTTCATATGAATTGGAGACTACTCTCTTGTTGACTACGTGTAGATTACTTTGCTTCATTGGTTTTGACAAATCAGAGTACATGGATAAGAAACTATAGATAAAATCTAGAATATCCAAATAATTACTCCTTTGTGAAATGATTTCCTGGTTGGTTCTTCATTTAATTTTTATTTTCATTTTTTCTAATAATCGTGCTTACTACATATGCTTTGTTTAGACACTTGTATGTGTGTGTGTGTAACTATATAAGACAAGTAGGCAACCCTCTGTTGACTTTTATATACTAGCATCTAGTGTAACTAGTTGGACAAAATGAAGATATTTGTAGCAAAACCAGCTGAGGCTGTACATAATTTTCCATTTGCTGAGCTTTCAATGAACTTTACATGATTCAATGACCTCACTAACAGCTTTATAGGTCACTGAAGAAATCATCTTTAAGGCCAAATGAAATTCCTGGAAATAAATATGATTAAAGACTTAATAGTAGTAAAAAGATGACTCCAAACATCACTTTCAATAATCCCAATATTTCTTGCTAGCTTCACAGTTTTAAGCCAAGGTAGTTACATCTATTAACAGCTACTTACCACAAATCTTTCCAACACAGGCACAAGAATGGACAAATTATGATCTGGAAGATTGTTGGCAACTGCTTCGTGAATGTCATTGCTGTAATTGAGAAAGGGAAAAGAAAAAATATCTACGATACATATTAACAAAAAAATATAACCAAAAAAAGAAAAGTATATTAACCTTTCAGTGGATACAAAGGCTAGAAGCAGTGTTGAATAAGCCTCCACAATCATTTTCCTAGCTTCTTTTTTCCCTTACAGAATAGCTGCCTCCTCATTCTGCATGATGGAGAACAAGATGACTGAAGATCAGAATCAAACTTCATACCCTTCTCCCCAACCATTATAGTCTAGATCACACAACTTATATCTAAATGGTTCAAGTATCTGATAGTAAGTAAACAAAAGAAGATCATAATACATACCAGTAGCAGATCTTTATCTTCATTGCTATCCTCACTTCCACCTTAGTTAGCTAAGAAAATAGAGCATAATAATAGAATAACATCCTTCTGAATCTCATGGTCTAAGACATCTGAGCATGGTAGCAGAACACTGGCTACTGCAAGCCGTGATCTGCAAAAACATTAGTAGCAGCGATACTGCAATAGTGAGACAATACATCTTGTTATCACAATACAAAAGCTCATTTTGTTGTTTACCTTCTCTGTAGCATATTGTAATTTTGATTTGTCCTAGAAGGAGGTAACAACAGTTGGTTTTTCTATAAAAAGGTGATCAAATAGAAAGTACTAACATCTATAGATAGATAGATGGATTTCACAAAGAATGGAATCCCAAACTTTTTGCTACACTGTAATTATGGGAATATTAGTGACGATATAATTCAAGTTGTGTTTGGTTATTCCAAATTAGAAATTTTTTTCCTTTGCTTAGCAAATCTCTGATTGAATACCAGTATTGCCAGTAAGTAATTATTTAAATTACCTATTATGGCCATCCTTCTCTACCAAGTTTACAAGCAGGCCAAGAATAGCAACAATAAAATATATCTCATGATCAGTGAGATGCCTATCATGTTGATGGTCTTTCACACTGTTTAGCTTATTTTCCTTTATGTGAAAAGTGGGCAATAAAGCTGAACTAAAAGAAGGAAAATGTTGAGCAATTAACACAAGTATAATCTTCAATCCTCCATATTCAGCAATTTAATGACAGCCAATAGGGTTGTCATTAGTCAAATTAATCAGCACCTACAATCATACATATATACAATATTAATTTATAGAGATCCCAACTGCCAAAACTAAGGATAAGAGATGTAGGGACACATTTTGCATTGAGATGCTTCAAGACCCCAAAGATGTGGGAGCACGGTAATCCACGAGTCTCAAATAGCCTGCACTCACACGCAAACATGTCCTTGTTTTTATTGTAAGATACTTCAAATTGCCATTGCTAAATAAAATACTCACTCGTGTTGTACTCAACAATGTCTCCACTGTTTGGGCATTCAGTCACATTTAAGGCACCTGCTGCTTCTATCTCATCTTTCACAAGTTTGAAAATATTTTTAGCATAGAATTCAGTAGCTTGTTTCTCAAAAATTTCCAAGCACGTAGTCAAAACAGGAAGCTTATAGAAGGTTTCAAAGTCAGCAGTAAGATGGTTGTTTTGGTAATGCCTTAGTACTCACTAAATTTATGCATGAATTCAAGGAGACTGATTTTACTGTCAACATAGTTCTTCAATAATGAATGAATTCCCTCACACTGTGATGTAATTCTTATGCGACCAAAGAAGTGCTCCCTCAAATATGCGTTAGCCCACTTCATTTTGTCATTATAAATGCCCTGGACCCATTTATTATCGGCAAATCCGTATTTGGATATGATCTCATTCCATCTCTCTTCAAATATTTGTACGGTAAACTGTCAATACAATAATACATTAAAATCATCCCAAAAATGCTTGTTTTTTATATTCTGTACCGTATTACAATAGAGATGTCATGCACAAAGGCGGTGTGTAAGAACCAGGGTTTTTACATTAAAAACCGTTTTAATAAAAATAATAATTTTAAGTGCCCGAGATAGATTTACGATTAAGAAGTTTTAATTACAAAATTTAAATGTGAAATTTGATTTCAGTGAATTTTTTTGAGATGGAAAATGTATTTCTTTCGAAAAGTTTTTGTAAAAATGCGTACTGGCACTTAAGTTGGCAGTACCAACTCTAGTCTGTCCCGTACCGCTTATTTTGGAAAAATAAGATTTTGAAAATTAATTTGTTGTTTTGAAAGGATAAAAATAATTTAGAATTGAAAATTGGGCACTAATCTTAAAGGTTTTGGCCCAAAGTGGGCCAAATAGACCAAAAAGACTAACAGGTTGGACCGGGCCCAAACCGAACCCAAGGCCCAACATATATAAGCTCATTAAATGAGCTTTTCAGCTCATTCTCCTCCCCAAATGAGAGAGAGCTCGGATTGAGAGAGAAGAGAGGTGAGGGTGGGGTTTCACTATTCACCTCCACCTTCTGGGAGCCATAACTTGATCTACGGACCACCAATTGATGAGCCGTTTGCGAGCACACAAAGCTCTCGACAAGATCTTCCTTTCTATCTAGGTTTGCTGGTAAGATCTCTCATTTCACTATCTAGTTTTCTGCCCTAAGTTTCTGCGTATTTTTGGGTTGGGGTTTTGAGCAATTTTATGGTTTTGCTTGTTTAGATGATCTCTAGTAGCGGGTAATTATTGGATTTTACCCCTAATCTCGTTGGCTAAAGTAAGGTTCCACTAAACTCTAATGTTTAGTTGTTTTTGTGTATCTTAGGTTTTGATTTTGATATATATATATATATGCTGTTAGATTGAGTTTTGGTGTTTATTAGAGTTGGTTGAGGCTTTGGATCAAGCTTGGTAGCTTCGTTTTGATGTTTGGTGTATTTTGGGAATCGAACAAGGTATGGTTTCGGTTTTCTTTATGTAAAATGTAATGTTTCTAGACACTTAGGCTAGTGGCCTATAGAATAGGATTGAGTTGGATATCTGGTTGTTTGTGATATGTGTATGATGATGAGATTGAGAAAAATGTATGTGTTGGGGGTATGATGTGTGATGATTCTGGATGAGAAATATTGTTGATGTTGTTAAATAATATTAATTATTGATGTGTTGTGTTGGTGGATGTTGAGATTTAAGATGGATATTGATGATACTCTTGATTGTTGATAATTGCAAAATATGATGAGTTTGATTATTATGATGATTATAATGAGGATGATGTTTATGTATGATGTGGGAATTGGGTAAATGAGGATTTTGAGGATTGTTAATGATTGATGTCGTTTATTGATGATAGTGATAGATTGATGATTGGTGAATGTGTTGGTGGAGGATTAATTTTAATATTATGTGTATTTGATGTTGGTGATTGAGGATAGTGAAATGTGATAGAAAGGTGGTATGAATGGTAAATTGTGAACCAAGAGGGTAGATTGTGTTGTAAATGGAAGTTTGGTATTGTTTTGGTTGGATGTGGTTTGAGGATTTGGAAAATTGAGGAATTTGTGAAGTTTGGTAAAAGTTGGTTTTTAGTGAACTTTGACGGGTCATAACTTGTGCCTCGGTTAAAGTTCATTGAAAAATCTTTAAATTGATATAAAGTTTGTAAGATTTGGATTTATGTAGAGAAAGTTATGATCATTCAAAGTTTGGTGTCAAAATCTGAAATTCTGCAAAGTTGCAGAATTTTGTGATTTCTGGTATATGCGTACGCACAGCTTTGTGCACACACACAACCCAATGAGGATTTACAACCTGTGCGTACGCACAGCTCTGTGCGCACGCACACGTTGGGAAGGGCCGTCTGTTGGAGGTGCTAGCACAGCTTGTGCCAGCGAACAGACTTGTGAACTTTTGTACCTGTGCGTACACACACCCCTATGCGTACGCACACTTTCTAAAATCTCCTGGGCGTGCGCACGTACACCCTTGTGCGTACGCACATGCGCTGTTTCTCAAAATTAAACTTTGTTTTCAACTATTTCACCTTCCCAACAAGCTTGTAAGATTCTGCGACACTATTTTAAGAATCGTTGGCTTATTTTTGGGTATCAGACATGGGAAAGGTCCTAGGAGGCTTTTATTTGGTTTTTCTTTGAAAAGTTAGCAGACGGAGGTTTATGTTTCTGATGTATTGATGACGGGTTTGGTGGAGTGAGAAGGAAGAATGGTGTATAAATTGAGAAATTGATGAACTGATGAGTTCGGAATGGAGAATTATGAATCGAAGATGGTTTTGATAAGTTGAGAACTTGGAAAGGAATGATGAGAAAATGATTGGAATATATGAGAGTGTGTGGAGCCTATATCTCCAGCGTAGCAGATTGTTCTGCTGCATGACGAATGGTTGTTAAGAGTGTGCATGGTCTATATCCCTAGCGTAGCAGATTTCTCTATTGCATGAGTAGATGTTGTTGAGAGTGTGCGGAGCCTATATCTCCGGCATGGCAGATATTTCTGTCGCATGACTTGTTGAATGTTGAAAGTGTGCGAGGCCTATATCCTCGGTGTGGTAGATTGTTCTGCTGCATGATTCGTTGTGGTTGGTTCCTTCTCTGGTGCAGGAAATATGCGGGGCCTGTATCCCTGGCGTAGTAAACTCCCCTACTACATGAGTATGCAGTGCACTATATCTCTGATGTAGCAGATTCGCTGCTGCATGAGTGTACAGAGCACTATATCTCTGGCGTGGCAGAAAAGGCTACATCTAGGAAGATGTGTCGGGTTGGCATTTACGGACCGACAAGTGATATCACGAGCCAATAGGATAGACATTCATCATATGCATCTCTTATGTGTTTGCTTGCTTTGACTACTTGGATTTGCCTAATTGTATAATATGTCTACTTGCTTCTTGAACTACTTGTTATATATGATTACTACCTGTGTGTTACTTGTTTGCATTATTTGTGATTGTCTGGTGCTGAGGAGGTTAGGTAGGCGGTGGCAATGGGATCGTACGGAGGTTAGGTTGGCGAAGGTTGTGGGATGCAGCGGTGTGCTTAGTATTAGTTAGAATTTTCCCTAAGTTTAGATAACTCGATTTATGGTTTAAGTTTCTTATTTAATTATTTTATTTTTGTTAAGCTTGACTATCCGTATGTGATGTGAAGTTCTAGGATTGCCTTCGGTGTCCCGGAGCCTTACATCTTAAATTATTGGGCACTATTACCATACTAAAAACCCCCCAGTTCTCATTCCATACTTTGTTGTTATTTTTCAGATGCAGGTCGTAATTCACCTCGGTGAAATTGATGACATGGTAACAGAGCGGAGTATGGTTCTTTCCTTATATATTTCTGTTTTACTTTTGTGGTAGTATTCTCTCGCCTTTTGTATATTTATCTTTATGGCCTTAGAGGCTTATTTGAGAGAATAGTTGTATAAGCTGTTTTTAATTCCAAAACTCTGTATTTTTCTATTTGTAACTAGTCGGTTTAAACTCCACAAGCTGCGGCTAGTTTCCTATGATTATTATACTAATATATATATATATATATATATATATATATATATATATATATATATATATATATATATATATTCATATATATTCAATTCTTTTGTATCTATATCTTGTATCTTACGCGTTAGCTTCGTGTGAACGTTTCGCGCTTTTGCAATTTTGTTTTTGAGCTTAATCCTTTATCGGACTTCTAGAATATATCATTTCCTTCTATATACATATATATATATATATATAAGTATCAACCTTAGAATTGTCATAACTTCTGAATTAACCTTTGCTTTACGGCTAGAGGTAATGCTTAGGATAATTGGGGTGTTACATTTAGTGGTATCAGAGCGGTTCATCGTCGTGAACCTAAGGGATGGACCGATTGTGCTTCGGTGCACACTCTGGGTCATTTTTCTTTCATGCTATTCAGGTTATCTACTTGATGTGCATAGCATGCTTATTTGTGAGTGCCTTTGGGGATAATTGAAGCACTGAACTTGAGATATTGAGACTGATCACCTTGATATCAATTGTTTGGTGTGGAAAAAAAACCCAAATGGCAACTCACAAACAAGGTCGATTACATTAACGGAGAGGTAGTGAGGATGGATAACCTAGCCTATGCGTTACGAGCTCAGCATGTTTTGAAAAATCCGTTCGTGGAGTTTGTGGCATATTGGTTGATGGGTGCGGCTCAGCAGTAGTGACAACGGAAATAACAACAGATGCTTTCGTGGTTTTTAACTTTGATTTTCAGTTTCTAACTAGTATGGTCTTGAATTTTGTTGAAAAACTTTTAAAAGTTTAAAATGATTTTGAAAATTGGTTTGAAACTTTTGGTTTAAATGATTTGGTTTTGACACTATGTCGGAAATTCTTGGTTTGGATGATATTATTTAAAATAAAAGTGAGTTCTATGATTTTATCAATTTGTGAACTTGGTATCTAATTTATCTTGTCAAAAGGGATCAAAAATTGAAAGTTTTTATTTAAAGAAAATGTGATTTCAAGTATTTGACTTTCGAGTAAATGATTTTTGACTCTTTTGAGAAAGCTTTGACAATGGACTGGTTTAGAATAAACTTGTTTTGAAGGTTTTGAAAAATGTTACAAAAGCAGTATCTTGTTTTAAGGAAAATTTCGGATTCTTGATAACGATAATCAAAGTGATGCAGCGGAAGGTAAAGAGGAACATCGACGCGTTAGGACTCTTTGGTGGGGACATATCGAGTGATTCGAATTTTTTAGGGCAAAAATTTTATTAGGAGGGGAGAATGTAAGAACCGGGGTATTACATTAAAAACCGTTTTAATAAAAACAATAATTTTAAGTGCCCGAGATAGATTCACGATTTAGAATTTTTAATTACAAAATTTAAATGTGAAATTTGATTTCAGTGAATTTTTCTGAGTTGGAAAATGTATTTCTTTCGAAAAGTTTTTGTAAAAATGCGTACTGGCGCTTAAGCTGGCAGTTCCAGCTCTAGTCTGTCCTGTACTGCTTATTTTGGGAAAATAAAATTTTAAAAATTGATTTGTTGTTTTGAAAGGACAAAAATAATTTAGAATTGAAAACCGGACACTAATCTTAAAGGTTTTGGCCCAAAATGGGCCAAATAGACAAAAAATACTAACGAGTTGGACCGGATCCAAACCGGGCCCAAGGCCCAACATATATAAGCTCATTAAATGAGCTTTTCAACTCATTCTCCTCCCTAATGAGAGAGAGTTCGGATTGAGAGAGAGGAGAGGTTCACCTCCACCTTCCGGGAGCCATAATTTGAGCTACGGACCTCCGATTGACGAGTCGTTTGCGGCCATGCGAAGCTCTCAACGAGCTCTTATTTTCTATCTAGGTTTTACTGGTATAATCTCTCTTTTCGTACCCCAGTTTTCTGCCCTAAGTTTCTGCGTGTTTTTGGGTTGGGGTTTTGAGCAATTTTTGTGGTTTTGTTTGTTTAAGTGATCTCTAGTAGCGGGTAATTGTTGAATTTTACCCCTAATCTCATTGGATAAGGTAAGGTTCCAATAAACCCTTGTGTTTAGTTGTTTTACGTATCTTAGGTTTTGATTTTGATATATATCTATGATGTTAGATTGAGTTTTGGAGTTTGTTGGAGTTGGTTGAGGCTTTGGATCAAGCTTGGTGGTTTTGTTTTGATGTTTGGTGCATTTTGGAAATCGGCCAAGTTTCGGTTTCCTTTATGTAATATGTAATGTTTCTAGACACTTAGGCTAGTGGCCTATAGGATAGGATTGAATTGGATATCTGGTTGTTTGTGATATATGTATGATTATGAGATTGAGAAAAATGTATGTGTTGGGGGTACGATGTGTAATGATTCTGGATGAGAAATATTGTTGATGTTGCTAAATAATATTAGTTATTGATGTGTTGTGTTGGTGGATGTTGAAATTTAAGATGGATGTTGATGATGCTCTTGATTGTTGATAATTGCGAAATATGATGAGTTTGATGATTGTGATGATTATGATGAGGATGATGTTGATGTATGATGTGGGAATTGGGTAAATGAGGATTTTGAGGATTGTTATTGATTGATGTGGTTTATTGATGATAGTGATAGATTGATGATTGGTGAATGTGTTGGTGGAGCATTAATTTTAATGTTATATGTATTTGATGTTGGTGATTGAGGATAGTGAAATGTGATGGAAAGGTGGTATGAATGGTAAATTGTGAACCAAGAGGGTAGATTGTGTTGTAAATGGAAGTTTGGTATTGTTTTGGTTGGATGTGGTTTGAGGATTTGGAAAATTGAGGAATTTGTGGAGTTTGGTAAAAACTGATTTTTAGTGAACTTTGACGGGTCATAACTTGTGCCTCAATTTTCAAAAATTGTTGAAAATTGTTTATAATTAAAGTTCAATGAAAAATCTTTAAATTGATATAAATTTTATAAATTTGGATTTACGTAGAGGAAGTTATGATCATTCAAAATTTGGTGTCAAAATAGGAAATTCTTCAAAGTTGCAAAATTTTGTGATTTCTGGTATGTGCGCACGCACAGCCTTGTGCGCACACACAACCCAATGAGGATTTACAACCTATGCGTACGCACAGCCCTGTGTGCACGCATGCATTGGGAAGGGCCGTCTGTTGGGGCCTTATGGTTTTGCCTTTGACGATAGGGATGATAGCCGAAGCCCCTCACACTCACTCGTCAAAACGTGTCATGCTAGGGAGAGGTATCCACACCCTTATAAGGCATGCTTCGTTCCCCTCCCCAACCGATATGGGATCTTACAATTCACCCGCCTAAAGGAGCTCAGCGCCCTCGCTGGCACATCAATCCGAGCTCCGGCTCTGATACCATGTGTAACAGCCCAGACCACCCGCTAGCACAATTGTCCGCTTTGGCACCCAAGGCCTCATGGTTTTGCCTTTTATGATAGAGATGATAGCCGAAACCCCCCACACTCACTCATCAAAACGTGTCATGCTAAGGAGCGGTATCCACACCCTTATAAGGCATGTTTCGTTTCTCTCCCTAACTGATGTGGAACCTTACACGATGTGGTATACCAGGAAATACTTCTAAGATAGCCTCTCTCATAGCACGGTCTCTGTCTATCACAACGCCTCCGGGTAGTTTTCCTGACATGATTTTCAAAAATTCCTTCAGTACCAACTTGAAAGTTTCGGACCTTTCATCTGAGAGTAGGGCCCAACCAAAGATAGTTGTTTGGCCATAGATGTTGGTCCCTAAAAATATGACTAAGGGCTTGTTATACACATTTTTCTTGTAAGTGGTTTCAAAAGCGAGTACATCGCCAAAACATTCGTAATCAACAATGCTTGCTCCATCAGCCCACACCAAATTATCCAACCTACCATCATTTAAGGTGAACTTTCCTAGAAATAACGGGTCACTGTCTGCCTTGGACAACAGATAGGCCAACGCAGCAAATACATCACTGACTTTCACTTTGCCACGCCTAATCTTACTAATGTGGTTATGTAAGTCTTTGCTGGTAAAACCCACTTTATCATATACACCTTTTTGGAAAACCATGTAACCCATTATGTGGCAAGTTTTAACACCACATGCTCGCAAGCTGTCTGCTTGTGTTTTATCGGCCTCATTAAGCCCACGATTTGCGGCAATAAGATGTCTGTACTTAGGTGGACACAGTAGATGATTGTGTTCACTCTCAAAGACACTGACTTTCCACTTACCCGTTCTATAGTGACGAATGAACCGAATCCTCGCCCTGCAGTTGACACGAGTAATTGCCCTATGCTCCCTTTGCCGATTGTCCCTTTTAAGGTGCTTCCAATGTCTTTCTCCTATTTTATTGCAAACCAACTGTCTTGTATTAATGTTGCCATTGGCATCCACCATTTTCAAGTCTTTTTGAGACACAAATCCATAGCACTTGGCATATTTGGCATAAAATTCACAAACTTGAGATTCTATATCAAACACCAGTCCCCATATGTCTTCGATGGTCAAATCAGTTATCAACTTTTCAAAACCATCAGCATTAATTATAGGGGTGTTCGCGGTGCGGTTTGGTTCGGTTTTTGAAGGAAAAGCCATCCGATCCGATCGTTTAATTAAACTGCGGTTCGATTTGGTTCGGTTTTTTTGTCAAGGTCATCTGAACCAAACCAAACCAATTAAAACCAGTTTGGTTTGGTTCGATTTTTTCGGTTTTTTCAATCAAATCAAAAAATAACCACATACTATTATGCAAAGTCATAACATTGAAATTATAGAATACAAGTACACCATAACTAACAAAAGTCTCGATTCAATGAAATTCAACAAAAAAAGAAATTAAAACACGACAATTAAAGAAGTTTAAAGGTTCAATAGTCAACACAATAAAAAATAAAAACAAATTTCCAGCAACAGATAGCCACGTCTTGGTGTCCTCTCCAACAAAACAATGAAACTTCTTCAAGCAAACCTACCTGAAATCAAAAGACAATTACATAATAAAAACAATAATAATTGGAAAAAGCACTTGATCAGGTCACAAGTGAATCTTTACCATCATCTCTTAGGACCCATTCTAGGGACTAGCTTATCAAACAATGTTAAATTTTACTACTGACATGTCCAATACTCCAATCAGAAAAGATCCACACACATAGACCACTACACCTTTATTTAAAGTGCACTTGATTTTATGATTAATTTGAAAAATTATTTCAAAAAAAAGATTAACCTAATTAGCTACAATTTGAGCAAAATAGCTACCTTCATCAACCTAATTACTAACAATTTCAAACAATTAGTAATGAACAAATAATTAAAAAATCAGTAATGAACAATAAACAACAACCAGCAATCAACAATGAACAATGAATAACAATCAACCATGAACAATGAACAGCAAAGTAATTACTAGCAATTTCAAAAAATAACAATAAAATAATGAACAACAATCAGCAATGAACAACAATCAACAATCAAACAATAAATATATAGAACAATAAAACTGAAATTATTGATTTATTGATTAACAAGTTAACAACAACCAGCAGCAAGCCAGCAATCCATCAATGAATAACCAAGTCAGCAAACACTTCAACAAACAGAACAAAATCAGCAACAATGAATCAAATTACCAAAATAAATCGATAATTTAACCAGCAACAATACCTAACAAAATAAATCAACTTGAACTGAATCAAGAAAATCATGATACACAACCAAACTAATTCCAAAAATTTTGCAAAAATGGTGCACCAATTCCAAACTGAATCAAGATATACAACCAAACAGAATCAGAAACACAACCAAATTAATTCCACAATTTTTATTTGGTGCACTAATTCCACAAATTCTTCGTCTTTCACCTTCCCCTTTCCTACATTAATATTGAATAAACAAAAATTCAGAACCAACCCTAAACCAGAATTACCCCAAATCAAAATAGAACAAAAAGTTCAGAATTAAAAAACAAAATCTGAATCCATAAGAAGACTAAACCAGAATTTAAAAAATAAATAGGATCAGAACAAAAAAAAACCTGAGATGGAAGGACAGCACTGCTTCAATGACGGAGAAGAAGAGACTGGACACCGACACGGCTTCAACGACAAACGAGAGAGGGCGACGAACTGCAGCGGCTTCGACTGCGTCTAGTGCGTTCTGCTGCGGTTCGTTGAGGACGACGACGACGGCTGTTGGTTCGTGGAGGAGACGGCTACTGGAGAGGTGGTGTGTGGAGCCGTCGAGAATGAGGGATAGAGAGGAGCGCTACGAGCCTACGAGGAAGAGAGAGGGAGAGGAAAGGACCGTACCACCGCGATGGTGCTGTTCGGCGACGTCAATGGCGGAGAAGAAGGAGGAGGTCCGGCGCTGAGACACTGCGCTAGAGAGACTGAGAGAGAGCTCGAGGAGTTAGGGTTCCTGATAGGGGAGGGGTGGCTGATAAACCCCAATTTTAGGATTTATCTTGTATCAATTTCAAGGGTTTTATCGACGATTCCATACACTTTTCATATGAAAATACACGGTTTTGTGTTTCTCCCCTAGTTTTTGCCTTATGGATGAAAGCATGCCTATTTTGCACTAAACTAGATATATTTCTATTCTTCTATTGGTGCCATTCGATGCCGTGACTTGTGTGTTAAGTGGTTTCAGGATATAGGGCATGGATGACCCGGAGGAGAAAAGGAAAGTGGGTGCAAAAGAGGAGAGCATGAGAAATTGAGGCTTGGGAACTTCAACAAGGGCGCGTGCGCGTACTTGGCGCGCCCGCGTGGATTGCGCAGCCAGAAGCCAAAGTCAGAAGCCAAGCCACGAGCCGGCACATGTAGCGGCTGAGCCGTGACCTCCATGGACGCGCACGCGTACGTCACGCGTCCCCTCGAATTGCGAGATGGCCAAGTACGCGCGCACGCCGATGCCCGAATATGATTTTTTTAAGGGGTCACGTGACCTGGGCGTGGAGACAGTTGGAGATCCCATTTTGGGGAAGTGCCTTGGCGGGAAAAGCTTAAAAGACCAGGGGTTAAAGGGTTAAGGGACTTTTAGCTCATTTTTACATGTTTCTAGATTTTTCTCCTTGTGGTAGTTACACTCTTGGGTAGAGAGAGAGACCTCAAGCTCTCATTAGGGTTCATCTTCTTCAATTTCTGAATTCTCAATCACTCTTTGGTGAGATCAATTTGCAATTCTCAATTTACTTTGTTCCTATTATAGATCTTCTTCTCTAATCTCAATTAATGCTTGTAATTGATCAATTCTCATAGATCCTAGATTCAACTTTGTAGTTTTGGATTCTATCAATTTCTTGAGAAGTTCATTTCTATTGTTGTTCTTAGTTAACTGTTGTTAATTTCTTGCATTGAAGTGCTCTTAATTTTAATTTCTTCTCATTCTTACTACGTCTTTCATCCTTGCTCATCAAGTGTTTGATAAAATGCCAATACTAGTTATGGAGTAAAAGTTTCTTACTTGGCATAGGGGTTTGGACCATTAGAGAACGTTGAATAGTTTATGTCAATTGTTGATTGGGAATTAGGAATTGCTAATTGACTTGGAGTGCACTAAAGCTAGATTTCCCTAGGGTAAAACTAGGACTTGTGACTCAAGTTAGTTAATCTCATTTGACTTTCCTCTATACCTAGGGGTTAACTAAATGAAGTAAAGCCTAATTGTTATCATCATTGAAGAAACTATAATGATAGAATTTCTAATTCCAACCCTAAGCCAAGTCTTTTAATATTGATAGTTTACCATCTATTCTCGCTAAATATCTAGAAGAATCATAACAAAGCTTCCTAATCAATAATATGCATTCTCTAGCAATTCCAAGGGAGGACGACTCGGGAGACTAGTACTCTCAGTTATAGATTGTAGGATTGTTTGATGCGAAGTTGTGAATGTCGATTAGACTATACTCACGATCATATCCATTATTGAATTCTAAATCGGCATGCTAAATTTCGTTTATCAGTGGCTGCGGCTAGATTAGGATGAAGTGGGGAGGAAGGCTACTTTTATATTAGGGTTTTTTTAATAACACCGGTTCGGTTCGGTTCGGTTAGGGTTTTCTCTAACAAAACCGAAAATCGAACCGAACCGCAAAAAACTGTAAAAAATTATTTTTTCGGTTTTTTCAGTTTTCGGTTTTTTTTGGTTTGGTTGATCGGTTTTGTTCGGATTGGATCGGTTTTGAACACCCCTAATTATATCTGTCTCTGCTTCATCTATAGTTACATCCACCATATCATCACTTTCATCGGAACTGCACTCATACTCAACACTTAAATCCTCAGATTGATCACCATCCTTATACGACTCTTTGCCATCATTCTCCATGACTGAACTTAAAATTTTAACATGATAGGTACTAAATAAATGCTTGGAGAATGGAATAGGCAAAATGAACTCAATTTTTTATTATTATAATTATTGGTCAATCAAATTCTATGAAACCTAAGAGCTATTAGTGCATAAGAATGTTATTTATATGACAACCAAGAGTTACGAAAAAAATTCTCTGACTTATTATCTTTCTATGGTCTTTCTTTTGAAAACAAGAATACAACGGATTCAAATAAATATGAAATGACTTATTATCTAGGAGCATAAAAAAAGAAAATTGAGTATGATCTACTATAATTTTCTTTTTATTCAATTTGTATTTTTTTTAGTGATAAAATTCACTCAATGCACTTATTTTATTTTAACTACCCTGTTCTAAGATCACAATTTTAGTCACATGCTTCTCTGATAACTTACACACGTAAAAAGTGTTCTATTTGATAAAGTAAGGATAACAATAATGTTAGATATTAGATAAATCTTTATGAGATAATAATAAATGAAATGTTTGTTCATTATTTATAAAAGTTAGAATGTGATGAAGGATCCATGACAATAATTTCATAGGATCTTCACTATAGTTGAATAAAGTTGGGGTTACAAGTTACATACATATATACAACTAATTAATAAGCAGGAGTTAATAGCTCTATTTGGATACAAGTTACATACATATATACAACTAATTAATAGGCAAAGTCTTGAATTTACCCTTTGACAATACTAACAATTTAATATAACTGTAGTATTACCATATTATTATTATTATTATTATTATTATTATTATTATTATTATTATTATTATTATTATTATTATTATTATTACTGAATTTTGCGGCTTATTATCAGAAAATAGAAATTCAACTAATTTTAATTCAGTTTGATTAAAATCCAATAATAAAGGTTAGAATTTTTTGATAAATAACTTTTTCTTTAACAAAATTCACAATTAAGTGTATGGTACTATGACTCTTCTATGTGAGTTGAAAAGTGATTAATTTTAATTTATATAAACATCACATCTTATATTCAAAATTTCAACTATACAAGTAGTATACATGTCTAGAAACTCACCAGGAACTGAAGATTTTTAATGAGTGAAACCAAATGAAACCTATACTTTCTAGCTATTATGGCTGCTGGGGACATATGTCTTTTCTGGTTAACTTTCTCCAACACCCAACTTTCCTAAATCTCATAGCCATTTCAACACATCTCAAACAAATGTTATTATTACAACTATAGTTACATAACTTGAGGAATAACCATATCACATCTTCCCTTCAAAATCAATCAAACAGTGTTATAAAGAAAAGAAGAGAGAATAATGATGCAATCTACTACACTCAATTATAAGACTAAGTGCAGAACTCAATTATTTGGAGGTTGGCTACAAAGCAGGGATATAATGAATGCAATGTGAGCATGCATGGGGTTGTGCCAAGCTAAGGTTGGCGGTCATGGCTAGTTTTTCTGATATTAAATGCACACTATATATTACAAGCTAGGCAAGTAGCTAGCTCTAGTCTTTTTCCTTATTCATAGCAGTACTATTAACACTCAACTATTATGTTAGACATCTCATTTTTATACAAGCTAGGCAAGATCAAATAATCATTCAACAACCCAACAATTACAACACAGCAACAAAAATTACAACAACATTTGAACAAAAATTTAAAAAATTAAAAGGAAGAAGAAAAAACTGAGCATTCAGCAACCAGAGCAAAATTAAAAGCAGGGCTACTAACTTTCGATGGAATAAAAAATGAATCTCGATCTCCAAAAGCATTTTTCTGCCCCCGCTGAAATTGAAACAGTCTAAAAGAAAAGAAAAGAAAGGCTTAGTCTTCTCCTCTATCTGCTGTGGATCAATGTAAAATAGTGAAATGGCCACATTCCCGATCCAATGCGGCAAGGGGTCCCTCATCCCCATGACACATGGCCTAATGAAAGAAAAATGTTATTTGTTTGGCGTCTAAGAATTCTTTATGCTGGCTGTAACCCTGTAAGCTTTATTTACCTAGCCCTTGTTTTTGTTCTAGACTCACCCGGATATGAATGTGCAACAGAGCGAGCAGGGATAAAAAATCTGAAGTTTGAAGCCGAAGATTCTCGCACAGGAAGAGTATAGATTCTTTTAAAAGCAAAAATAAAATTTTCCTTGGAATACTCACATCAAGAGTAAAATACAAGCTCATCCAAATATGAGTATAAGAACAGACATGTATATTAAGTAACAGAAGGCCTGATCCCTAAAACAATAACAAATGCAATACACAACAAAGAACCCTAAAAATGTTCAAAGTGTCTATGAACATAATAACAGTGCAAAGTACATCTAACTAGCCATTAAACATATTACAAGCACAATAAAGTATTTTCATAATCCATCTTAAAAACAATGTCGTTTGAAATAAGATCATTACCTTAGTAATAGACTTTTGAGCACTCAAGCAAGCCACAACATCTTTCACCTCTGCAGTAACACCAAGGATTGTATGTAGTTAAAATATATGGATAGTTTTGGTATGTAATAATTCAATATTTGAAAGAAACAGAAAAATTGATTCGAAACTTACTAGAGTAAAATTGAACCTTTTTATCTAACTTGCGATTGGACTTCGATTCCGCCCTGCAAAAGTAAGAGAAGAACATAAATAACTGCAAACTCCAGCTCAAGTCGCAAAGTAGATTTTAAACTTTGGAAACTAGGAAAGCAGGGAAGGAGGGGAAGATATTAACTTTTCCCCTGACCATGGACAGGGAAGCCAGCGAGGATGGGGACGACGTGCCGAGCTACCTGGGTTCTGGACAGAGGGAAGAGGAAGAAGCGGAAGCGCTGAGCTTGGGGACGCCAGCGACAAAGAACCTAGGGCTAGGGTTTTGCTGTTTTGGTTTGGGACTTTTACTGTTTTACTTCAGAGGGGGGCACGAATGATTAGGGAAATTGGAGAAGGTGAAGAACGATTGATTTTTTATTTTTTTTTGATATGTTTTGCTTTGCTTCAGAGGGAGGCACGAATGATTAGGAGAATTGGAGAAGATGAAGAACGAGTGATTTTTGTTTTTTTATATGTTTTTATTTTGTTGTTTAAATTAATTGAAACTATAAAATTAGGATTAATTAAATTCTAAAATTTGATTAATTTAAAAAGGTATTTTTGTCTAATCAAATAAAGTAAGAATATTTAAAATTTTTATAAAATTAAATAAAAAATATATTTTTATTTTTATTTAATTAAAAGAATATATTAATAAAAGTGGTGATATAATATGTATTTAAAAAAAATTAAATATTGATGTAAAAAATTTTCTACATAACTTATTACTATTCGTTCATATTTTAAACGCCGATTTATTTTGCTCTCTTCGTTGTGATCAAGTAGAGTTTTCATTAATAATAATGATAATTTGTAAGTTAAATATGGATGTGATAAGCATTTTAGCCAGCTGAAATACTCTTATGCGTACCACCCCAAGTAGAAATGTAAACCTGCGTATGATATATATACCCCATTACCCCGTAAATTTTTTTGCATATTGACCAAACTTTATTGTAATTAATATTTAATTATTAAATTTTATAATATTTTTTAAAATTTTAGAGGTAAGATAATATATTGCTGTGTATTAGTAATACGTTTTTTTATATTATATATTTAATATTAAAATATACAATTTATTTTTATATATTGTATATTTAAATATTAAATTATAATATGCTCCTTACGAATTATCTTGTTCCAAAATTTTAAAAAATTATAAAAATTAATAATTAAGTGATATACTAAAATTTATTATGAAAAAATTAGTCTCGTTATGTCTCTTCTTTAGTTTTCGTTATAATAATTTAAAAATAGAAATCAGACCTACTATCTCAAAAAAATTTGAGATAAGAGTCTACAGTTAAGATGGTAGATTTATAGTTGAAGATAATATTTTAATCGAATATAATGTAGTGTAAATTATTATTTGTAATTAAGGTGGATATAGATTAAGTGATCTGTCACGCATCTATAATTTAATATGTATTTGGTGTAATTTTTTATAAAATAAATTTAAATTTAAATTATTATAAAAATCTTAATATGTTAATAAGTCAGATCTTACTAATTAATTTTATTGACTTATTAAAATTATTTAGACATATTAAAACATAAATAAATATATAAATAATTTTTTATAATTAATAAAATTATTAAATATTTTAAATTTATTATATTTTATTATAAATATTTTTATATATTTTAAATATTTTAAAATTTTAAAAATTATTGTAAACATTAAATTTGACATATTACATATAAATAATTTTTATTTAAAAATAATGTTTATAAATGTCAGTTAGGTAATAAACTAATACATATATAAAGAGTGAGTATAGTAGTAATAGGCACATACATATAAAAAGAGTGAGTATAGCAGTAATACGCATATATTAGTGTAGTACAGATAATTAGTTACAAGGTTAGTGTATATAATCAATTGTTAGTTAAAAAGTCATTAGATTAGCTGAGTGAGAACTATAATTGTTAGTTCCCTCAACTTTACCCTCTCTTCTTCTGGTTTGTGAGTCTTTTATATTCAGAGCTTCAATTCAAATTTATGTCTCTTTTCAATGTCTCCCAACTATGAATTTTACATGGTGCGGTGAGCGATTGCCGCTTGCAATCACTTCGGTCACTCTTTTTGTTCCGTTTCTTCTCCTCACAATTTCACAATTTTTCTCTGAATTTTTTTCTTTTTTTCAGTTTCTTTCTCCCTTCTTGTTTTCTCCTCTTTTCTTGAACTCATACCGTAGAGATTGATGAGATTTGTCTAATTTCACACACCACACATCTTGAAATGAAGCATTTCCAATCAACGAGATCAAGAAAAGAAGTTCCGAATCTGCATCAATTTCTCAGATTCGTTGATTTTTGAATTTCAAGCCATGGATCCTCCAACGATTAACACACAACCAGCACCTAGTGGCATCGATCTCAATGCCCTAGCTTTTCTGGTAGCTCAGATCAACACCTTTCAGGCAAATTCTCCTCGTCCTCCAGCTAATCCTATCATGGATCCCTCATCTCCGTTCTTTCTTCATCCTGGTGATAGTCCAGGTAACCCCCTCATATCTGAAATATTAAATCACAAGAATTATAATTCGTGGTCAAGATTGATGCTGCGAGCCCTAATTTCAAAGAACAAGATCGCATTTGTTGATGGTTCTCTCCCAAAATTGATTGAAACCGATCCAACTTATGAAGCATGGAAAAGGTGTAATACGATGGTAGTTTCTTGGATCAATTTGTCTCTCAGCCAAGATATTCGAAATAGTGTGATTTGGAATGGTGTGGCTAATAATTTGTGGGAAGATTTAAAAAAGAGATTTTACTCAAGAGATGTGTTCCGGATTGCAGAACTTGAAGAGGATCTTTTCTCGATCAAGTAAGGTGACCTATCCATAACACCTTACTTTACACAGTTGAAAAGCATATGGGAAGAATTGGAGGATTATAGACCTCTTCCCACGTTTATTTATGTCTCGAATTTCAATTGCTTCTCCATTGTCAGAACCTATAGAGATGATACATTTGTTGTTAGATTTTTGCGCGGATTGAATGAACAATACACCACAGTTAGATCCAACATAATGCTGATGAAACCCCTCCCACCAATAGATACAGTTTTCTCGATGCTGTTACAACAAGAGAGACAAGCTTCCAGTTCATATCTCATGAATTTCAACTTGCAAATCAATGCAATCAGCAATTAAAATAGTCACACCTCCTTTAGACGCAGAGGTCGTGGAAGAAATGGTAGAGGTAGCAGAGAAAGAGGTTATGGAGGAAGAAACACACTCAGTCAACGCTCATTTTGTGGCAAAGAGGGACATTTAGTGGACAATTGCTACCGAAAGCATGCCTTTCTTCCGCACATCAAAGCCAATACAGCCCATAACATCAACAACATCACTGCTGAGGTAACTGATGAGAAAGGCAGTGACACTATTGATATCTACAAGGAAGAAAGTAGTATCTCCCAAGCCTCATTTACACAAGAACAAAAGCAAGATCTACTAACACTGCTCCAACACCATGGATCCACCACTTCTCATAATGTGAACAACCTTTCCACTATCCCAGACCCTACGTCCTCCGATGCAGGTAATTCTATGATCATGTCCATAGTGTTGTCACAGAATAGTGAATCATGGGTTATTGACACAGGAGCCACGGTAAATGTTACACATACTTTTGCTGCATTTCATTCACATCAAACAATCAATCATGTTAGAGTTAGGCTCCCAAACAAAAGCATTGTCGCAACTTCGATTTCTGGCATAGTTAAAATTTCTAATACATTGTATCTCACTGATATTCTTTACATTCCATATTTTGCATTAAATCTGATTTCAGTCTCAAAATTAATAGAGTCAATTAGTTGCCAATTTATTTTTAACAAATTTGGTTGTGAGATACAGGACTACACTACAATGAAGATGATTGGAGCAGCTAAACTCACTCAGAGTTTGTATGTAATAAAATCAGATACCAAAAAATTGAACACTCACACAACTATGTCTATACAAACAGTAGCAGCTTCACCAGTCACACACCACACTAATCAAGCACTTTAGCATATTAGACTAGGTCATATTCCATTTAATAAATTGGATTCCATGCAACAGTTGTATCCCACAGTTTTAAAGTTCAAATTTAATAAAGATGCTGCTGCTCTTCCTTGTGATTCATGTCACTTGTCTAAGCATAAAAGAAAACCTTTTCCTCACAGTTTCTCTAAAACTCAATCTTCATTTGAACTCATTCATGTAGATATTTAGGGTCCTATCAATATTATTTCCACCAAGGGAAACAAATATTTTTTAGCAATAGTAGAAGATTATAGGAGATATACATGGATTTTTTCAATAAATTTAAAATCTGATGCAGCAGTTTTAATTCAACAATTTGTAATTTTTGTTCACACTCAATTTGAAAAAAAAAATTTAAATGCATCAGATATGATAATGGAAAAGAATTTCAAATGCATGAATTTTACAAATCAAAGAAAATTATGCATCAATTCTCTTGTGTTGAAACTTCTCAACGGAATGGGATTGTTGAAAGACAGCATCAACATTTTCTTCAAGTCACCAGAGTAATCTTGTATGAGTTTTGTGTTCCACATTGCTAGTGGGACTTGGCAGCGGTATATGCCACTCAAATTGTCAACCAAATTTCCAGCAATTTACTAGACAACAAGGGCCCCTTTGAGATTCTTTATCACAAAATCCCAATTTTTGAAAATTTTAAAGTGTTTGGGTGCCTTGCATACATTTTCATACATTGTCAGCTCATCGGACTAAATTAGATGCTAGAGCCAAAAAGTGTGTATTTCTTGGTTTCAAAGAAGGCACAAAAGGTTTCTTATTGCTTGACATCACCAATAATAAATTGCTAGTATCTAGAGATGTTTTTTATGAGAATATTTTTCCTTTTAAAGAAAGTAATACTGCATCATCTCCTTTGACATCATTAGATCCGACTCACAACAAATCTCATGCATCACTTAACTTTGATGACATATTCATATATACCCAAACCACTTTACCTTATATCCCTGCCACAATTTCTTTCAACCCTCCCATTCAATCACATGCAGTATCATCACATAATAACAATAGCATTGCATCATCTCATCATGCTCACTCACAACAACCCCTTAGGAGATCCGAAAGAATAAAAAGAAAACCAGCTCATCTAGAGAATTTTTATTGCATGCAAACTTCCAAAGAGACAGCAACCATAACCAATTGTAGGCATCCTATTTCTAACCATTTATCATATCATAATCTTTCAACTACACATAGAACTTTGTCTGTGAGTATTGCATCATCCGTTGAGCCAAAACATTATGAAGTTGTGACCGAATCTTGTTGGAGGGATGTTATTTTAGCTGAGCTAGAAGCCTTGAATACAAATAAGACTTGGGTGATCACTCCTTTACCTCCAGGCAAGAAACCAATAGGTTGTAAATGGGTCTTCAAATTGAAATTGAAACCCAATGGCAGCATTGAAAGACATAAAGCGAGGCTCATCGCAAAAGGGTACAATCAAAGACAAGGATTTGACTTCTTTGATACTTACAGCCTGGTTGCAAAAATGACTACACTCAGGATTCTCTTAGCCTTAGCAGCAGTAAAGGGTTGGTTGTTTCAACAACTCGACGTCAATACAGCTTTCCTCCATGGTGATCTAGACGAAGAAGTTTACATGAGTTTACCTCCGGGCTTCAACATGGAGAAACCTGGCATGGTTTGCAAATTAACCAAGTCACTCTATGGCCTCAAACAGGCTAGTCGGGAATGGAATGTCAAGCTGACCTCTTTACTCTTGAGCTTAGGCTACTAACAGTCCAAACATGATTACTCCTTATTCATTAAATCAAACAATAGTGCTTTTACTGTTGTTCTTATTTATGTAGATGACCTAATCCTCACAGGGAATGACCAATTAGAGATCAACATCACCAAGCAACAATTGCATGCAACATTCAAAATAAAAGATATTGGCAATTTAAAGTACTTTCTGGGTCTTGAGATAGCTAGATCAAGCACTGGTGTTACGGTTCACCGAAGAAAATATGTCTTGGACTTGCTCAGTGAATACAACATGATCGAATGCAAGCCTGCCACAACTCTGGTGGATTATGAAACCAAACTGGCCAAGGATTCAGCACCAGCATTCTCAGACATTTTGACTTATAGACGCCTCATTGGCAGACTTGTCTACATCACAACAACACGGCCAGACATTTTGTTCGCGGTGGGAAAGTTAAGCCATTGTTTGGACTACCCTACCACTGCCCACTATAGTGCAGCTCTTCGAATTCTCAAATACCTGAAGAATGCCCCCGCAGCAGGTCTCTTCTTCTCTGCCTCCTCAGACCTGCTCCCTTTCGGTTAGTCAGATGCAGATTGGGCAGCATGTCTAGATAGTAGAAGATCAGTCTCTGGCTACTACTTCTACATAGGCACTTCACTTATCTCATGGAAGAGCAAAAAATAAACAACTGTGGCTAGATCCTCATCTGAAGCGGAGTATAGAGCACTAGCACTTGCGACATGTGAAACTCATTGGATCTCATTCATTCTGGCTGACCTGCATGTTCCAGTCACCAAATCCATCCTAATCTACTGTGATAGTCAGTCTGCAACGTATATAGCTGCCAATTCAGTTTTTCATGAGCGTACCAAACATATTGAGGTAGATTGTCATGTGGTAAGGGAGAAAATAATTTTTGAGCTCATCAAACTCTTACCTGTCATCAGCAAAGACCAAAATGCAGACATCCTCACAAAGGCACTTGCTCCAGGACCCTTCAAATCAGGTTATGCTAAGTTGGGATTGCTCAACATTTTCGATCCCAACTTAAGGGGGAATGTATGATCTTTGTATGAACATAGTTTTTTTTTTCCTTTTCATTGTATGAGTCTCTGTATGTTTATGTTTTTTTTTCTTTGAGAAAGTTTATGTAAATCCCAAGTACACGTTTATATAACTCTCACTATAAGTTGCCAACTTTTCAGACTTGACAACTTAAGGGAGAATGTCACTTGGGTAATAAGCTAATACATATACAAAGAGTTAGTACAGTAGTAATAGGCACATACATATACAAAGAGTGAGTACAGCAGTAATACGCATATACTAGTGTAGTACAGATAGTTAGTTACAAAGTTAGTGTATATAATCAATTGTTAGTCAAAAAGTCATTAGATTAGTTGAGTGAGAACTAGAATTGTTAGTTCCCTCAACTTCACCCTCTCTTCCTCTGGTTTGTGAGTCTTTCACATTCAGAGCTTCAATTCAAGTTTATTTCTTTTTTCAATGTCTCCCAACTATGAATTTCACAATAAATAATATTTTTTACTTTTTTATTTTTTAAAAAAATAAAAATTGCCAAGCTTTTTAATAAGTTTTAAATCAGGCCAAATTCAATAACAAATCAGACTTAATATTTGAAAAAAAAAGTTTATAATAAATTGTAGCTCAGACCTAGGCTAGCATTTGTCTTGTTAAAAGTAAAACTTAGTTTGACCTAACCTATTTTCTATCTCTATTTCACTACTTGTACTCATGAATGTTTATAATACTGATAAATCTATCTACAGAAAACAAAATTGGCATCATATTCATCAAAAATAAATTTTAATTGACAAAATTATCTAAACCCTAAAATATTATTCAAAATTTCTAAATTACCCACTCTAACCTAATCTATCCATCCCAAATCTCTAACCATCCCTTCCTCTCCCTCTCAATTCTATAATCTATATATATTTCATCATTCTTATTCGTTTTTTTTGCCGTAAATTTTTTTTCTCTCTCACCATTCATTATAATGAACAATTATTAAACGCATTCATCTCTCCTTTTTATTCCATAAACTTCTCCCCCCTAAACAAAGTTCAACTTATCTTCACACTCTTATTCACTTTTTCGCACTTATTCTTCTTCAATAACTAAACCATCTCAGTTTTTCAAGATTAAGTTCACCAATCACTCACAATTTCACCTTATTTGTCTTTGTGTTCTCCCCAGTGATCTTTCCATTAAACTCAATGAAAAGTCATTAATGATGGTGTTGAGGCCAGGGCACAGGACCCTACATGTGACAATGACAATGTACACCTCAAAGAGAATGAAAGAAGATTTGCTTGCAGGGAGCTGACACAATGGTAAATGAAGAAAGAGGTGGGAGTTGCAAAGGTTCCAAAGAAGTTGTAGGCGATCTGAAAGAAAACAACGTCGAATTGAGATGCATAATAATGTTGATTAGTGTGAAAAATGAAATAGGGTTCATGATCCAAGGGGGTTCAAGCGGCTTGGATGGTTGAGACATATTGAGATAAATGGGAAAGGTCTTTGACATGGTGAGTTTGAAGAGGTTGGTTATGTCCATGTCGGAATCATTGCTCAATCATTTTAGAGTCACAAAGAGGACAATTCGGCAAAGAGAAGAAGGCAATGACGATGGTAACTGAGAATGAGAGTTCTATGAGGAAAGATTTGGGTGGTCGTGGTAATGGATTGGGGATTAAGGTGGTGGTAAAGTATTGGAAAATTAGAATTGTGAGTATGGTAGGTTACGTAGTTTAAAATTTTTGGATAATATTTTAAGATTTGAATAGTTTTTTCAACCAAAATTTATTTTTTATGGATACAAAATTAGTTTTATTTTTCATGAATAAATTTGTCAATATTATAAATATTAATGGATAGAGATAATAGTTTACTCTTGCAACAAATACAAAAGAATTGCCTCATTAGCAATAATATATTTCAGGTCACACCATAATAAAAAATATTATTTTAATAAATAGTAAGTATTACTCTTTTTATAATAGAAAAAAAATTAAGAATCATATAGAATATACCGTTTCTAAAAAAATTAGTTACAATCTTCACTTTTTTTTTGTTATTAATCTTCACTCTTTACTTTACTTAACTTTCACTAAACAAGTTTTTAAACATTTTTATTAGAAACTAAGAGAGGAGACTTGAGAATTGTGTTCTATATAAAAAATCTCACATTTTAGTACTTGAGAGTTATAATTATCATAAATAGACTGAAACTAGCTGGTTCGACAAAAAAAAAACAATGAACCAAACATCTGTTTACTTTGATTCGTTGTCAGAACCGAATTTATATTTGAACTGGTCAATATCAATTAAACCCACTAAGGCACCCTTTTTCTCAAAGTTACAGGGCTATTTTGTCGAGTTTCTTAGAGAGAGTTGTCTTGAGCCCTTAGGTATTTTCCACTTACCCACAGGTGTCAGTTTCGGGTACATGTACTCTTTTGTTGAAGGTTGCCAGATTGTCTCTTGCCTGCCCGTGGATTCAGCAGCAGTTCAAAAGATTGACCTATTCGAGAATCTTTGAATCTACGCTTATTTTCAACTCCCCGAAACATTTTGTCTTTGTTGCTGTAAATGATGCCAAGGCATCATGGCCTATTTTTCTATGCTTTTTCACTAGATTTTTGTTTAGTTTTCATACAAATTTTGTTTATAAAGTAGCAAAAGCATGAAAAATCTCTGCATGAAACAAAATCTCAAGCATAGATAAATTTTAGTTAATATATAGGGTAAACATGATGATTACATCACACTAAGTGAAGTTATGATTTTTAGCATTATTAGCACACTTAGTATAGTAAAGATTATCTTGTATATTATTTTGATACACTTATTTGTTTGATGATAGGCAAGGTAGAAGCAGATAAGTAGAGAAAAGCAAAGTTGGAGAGAACATTGGTGATAAACCAACGTTGGTATAAAGAAATGCTGCACTAACGTTGGAAGGAACGTTGGTAAACCAACGTTACCCCCAACGTCCTCGATACATCTCAAAAATTGAAGGTCGAAAGAATCACCTTGTGTGCGTACGCACAGAGCAATGTGCGTACGCACAAGCGAGTGTGCGTACACACAAGTGGAACGTTAGCCAAACAACGTTGCCTCCAACGCTCAGGTCAAATACTAGCATTGAAAATTTTTGCTAGTGTGCGTACGCACAAGCAGGTGTGCGTTCGCACAAGAGAAAATTTTGCTAGTGTACGTACGCACACGAGGAAGAGCGTTGGAGAAGAACGTTTGCATGACAACGTTGACAACAACGCTGAAGAAGGGTCTTGGAGCAGTTTTTAACGCTGGCAACATCCCTAAAGGCCCCAATACACCCCTGGATCATGCAAGCAAGCAGATCCCATCAAACATCACTCAATCCAAGGTATAAGAAGCATCTAGATTAGGGATTTCCATTTGTAATTTGTATTTTCATCTTTTAATTTGTAAGCCTATATATAGGCATCAACTGGATTGGAGGAAATATTCTGGATTAGAGGGGAGTCTAGAATCATGCACACACATCCCCTAGCATACACCACTCTTCTTCCTTTTCTCTCTAGTAATAGTTTAGTTTCAATTGTAATTTTCATTTTCAGTTTTTCTTTAATTCTTGATCTTCTTCTTTATTTTTCTACACGTTCTTTCTTTTCTGTTAGAATAGAGCAATGAACTAAACTAACTCTTTTCATTGGGTTAAAGATCTCTATTGTTATTTAATGGGTCAATTGTAGTTTTCATTCTTCTTCCTCAGTCTTTTCTCTTGGTCTTGCTAGAAAGCTTTCAATCTTCATTCAATTGAGCAATTGTCTCGACGGAGAAGTTGTTCATATTTGGATTTCCTTTTAACCTTGAGAGAGGGATGAGAAAATCATGCTAGAAATGCTTTCTCACATTGGATTAGGTTGGAGGTTGGATGGATATCGTGACATGTAATCCTACCAATACTTTGATCTATGAAGGTGTGTGGTATAATCAGTGACCAAACTTCATCTCTTCCCATGAGCAATTAAATCAAGGAATTGGGCAATTGTTCAAGCTTAGAGAGATTGGATTGCCAAGAAATTAGGATCCAATCACCTAAGATTGCCAAAGAGATCAATGAATGCATTGATTAAGGAAGAGATAAAAGCAATTGATCCAGAGAATTCAATATCTCTCTATCCCAATGCTCTTATTTTCTTTTACTTTTAGTTATTTACTTTCTTGTACTTTTCTTTCTTGCATTTTACTTTTCCATACTTTACTTTTCTTGCTCTTTTATTTTCCAACACTTTTACTTTTCTTGTCAATTTACTTTATGTACTTTATAGCTTTCTTTTACATTCATGCAATTTACATTTTCTATTTGATTATCACTCCAATATGAGCCGTCTAACTAGGGTAATTAATCAACTATTGCTTGCTTAATCCGTTAATTCTCGTGGAATCGACCTCACTCTTTTGTGAGTTTTATTACTTGATGCGATCCGATGCACTTGCTGGTAGTTATTGCAGAGAATTGATTTTTTTTCGTATCAGTAATCAAGAAAGCGGTACCAAATATGTTTTTAGAAAGATCAGAAGTGATTAAAGTTGTAATTGTACGTACTTATAAAGAACTTAAAGATAGTTTTCTTTTTTTAATTTTAGGGTACTCTAAAAAACAAATTTAGTAGAGATGGGATGAAACCTGTAGCTCAAAAAATTAAAGCACATGACAACAAACTACGGTGTCAGGAGTTTGAATCTCTCTTTATCCACAATCGGCCAAGAACCAATGAGTTGAAGTGAATATCGAGAATCCAAAAGTGCACTACGCCTCCACAACCAAAATGTGCGGCACAACAATTGAACTTGAAACCTAATTTTATCAAGTTTAGCTTGGCCATCAGACTTGGTATTTTGTGTGCTTATATATATATATATATATATATATATATATATATATATATATATATATATATATATAGTTCTTCAATTAAATTTTTTTTTAATTTTCTGTGATATCTTTTAATTTAACAAGTTAAAAACTGTTGATTCGTCACAAATTGGTAATCCATTTAAAGATTTGTTGTTGTCAATGAATTGCTATATGCACAATGTAGGATTCGAATCTTTAACACTTACATAAATGAATTAGTGAGCAAACTATTATACTAATTCAAGTTGGTTATCAAATGTTAATTTTGTATTTATTTATTTTTAATTTTAATTTTAATTTTATGCTCTCACGCTTTTTCAAATTAATTATATTTTTAATTATATACAATTATTATAATAAACATAAATTTTATTGAGTATCTAAATTTTAAAGATAAACAAAAATATTTTTATTAACCATGACATATTTTCTTTATTCATAGTTTTACAATATTTGTTAATATTTTTTAATAAATACTTAAAAAATATAGTAAATATAAATTAATTAATAAATTATTAAAATATAAAAAATTTAATTTAATATAGGAATAAAAAAATATTTTTTTAGAAGAAAAATTAAAAATTTTATAACTATTTAATTATAAGAAAAATTATAATGTATAAATTCTATAATACAGATATTCTCATTGGAGTAATTCGGTAATAACATGTGTCTTTATGCAATGCAAGGAAGGAGCAGCTTTTGAGGGTATACAGAACAGTGTCTGGAGAAACTACTATGGAGCCGACTTGCTCATGCAGGAAACTAAAGGTGATGGCTTCGTTTGGAAAGATGGAGTTGCGCATGCTTTTGCAAGGATTAGGCCTGGATATAATGAATTTTATATGAGGCTTTGGATAACTGTGGGTCGTGGGGTATTATGGTTTAAAGGGATGGGTTAAAAGCGTAATGCAAGAATAAATAATTTAAGGATGTTTGACCTAAATGAACAAAAAAAAAAGAACGAATATATGTGCCCAAAAAAATATAGATTAGAATAAGATTTGGGAAGAAGGAAATGTTTGGTGAACACTGAAAACTTACTCTATTTAGTAGTAACTAGTTGTTTTGTGGTATACTCCTTATAAATTATTTTTGTATCATTTAAAAAGTAATGAATAAAGATATGATTTAACGAATATTAAATACATGAATAGACACTGCAGTATCAATAATAAATGTATAATTCATGCAGTATCACCAAAACGTTGAGACGTACAAATATTTTGAAGTAAATACAGTTTAGATACAGTTTAGATGTATTGATTATATTTATTTATTAGAAACTTGACTAAATAATATAGATCAAGATTCAAATATGTAAATATATCGACGTTAACATTTTTTATTATTTTCGTATGTTATTTTTGCCCCAAAATCTAAATTTTTCTGAGTCCGCTGCTGGTTGGCGCTATAATTACTGAATGTTGAATAAGACTAGTGTGGGATGTTCCAGTGTAGGTTTTGTTGACTTCTGACTATTACTGTTAATTAAAAGAAGGCAATAGGAAGGGTCACTTTGATTAGTGTAAATGTGGGTACGCCTCCGAAGTGGATATAGTATTGGTTGAAAACCTAAGTACATGAACACAACGGTTGACTGATGAAGCGTGAACGATGAAGTCAAAACTGTGAACTGCAAACCAGATTCCCTAAACTGCAATCTTAAATGGAAAGCACGTTGTGGAAACCATCACACAGCACCGTTGATATGTCGTCTCATGTACTTGTGGGGCCTGGGTCGAAGTTATGAAAATCGGTAACATAGGTTCGACCGATAAATCAGTAAAAAGGATCGCAGCTAGTCCAGTTAGTTGTCAGGACTTGTGAAGCTTGAGAGCTGGCAAGAACTGGTGAAATTAGACGAAGACCAGTGGAAACAGGCGGAATGAAAGTGGTTAGTTGAGAAGCTCAAAATTGATGAGAGCGAGTGTGGTTCGTAACTTGAATCCTCCGTGTTATTGCATGTTTTCATTGGGACCATAGTTGTCAGAACCGAGCCGAAAACGAATCAGTCAGGTTATTGGTTTACTGGTTTATGCGTTCAACCGATGAGTTACTAGTTGAACCGACAAAACCGGTTCAACATAAGTACAAAATATAAAATTTACGAAAAACAAAAATAAAAATTTAAGATATATATATTTCACTAATATTTTAAATAGAATCAAGTTTCAACAAATTATAGTCAACAAGTATTCATCTAGTTATTATTAAATTAATTTATAAAATTTTAGTATTTTTTTATAATAAAGAATTTTAAAATTTTTTTGTATCCAAGTAAATATTTTTATTTTAATAACTAAATAATTGGTTTATATTTATTATATTATTATATACTATATGTATTTATTAAAAAATATTATTAATAAATATCATATAAGCAAAATCAAATAAGCATGTTATATAATTAATAAAAATATTTGATATTTTTATTTATACGTGTTTAATTACATGTATATTAATAATTATAAATAATAAAACAACTAACGCCATCATGAGCAACGTAATAATATGTCGCAGGACATGAAAATATTGTTAGAATTCAACAATTAACGCCAAAATCTCCCTCATCATTTTATCTAATAATTGTAGAAACTACACTCGATTATACAAAAATATAAACGAATAAAAGTCAACATTCTCATCTATAAACAACGTAAATGGAATGAATCTCTCACATAATTACTTCATTTCTCTAACAAAATATACATCGGTTCATAGACAAAAATCTTATTATCACCAATTTATCATGTAAGGCGTTGAAACTTTTTACCAAACTTATGTTCCAAATCAAACCAAACATAACATTAATGCAGCCTATGCAGGTGACTAAAATACTAAACTTTTTAACCACTTTACTTTACAAATAAAACCAAATTTAACATTAATGCCGGTTAGTCGAATTCTAAACATTCTAAATAAATATAGGTTTAATTACTTTATTGATTCCTATAGTTTTGTGAAAATTTTAATTAGGTTTTTATATTTTTTTTCTTTTAATTGAGTCCTTATACTAAATATTTTTTTTAATGGGGTCCTATACTTTTTTTTTTCCTTTTAATTGGGTCTCTGTACCAATTTTTTTTTTAATTGAGTCCCTATACAATTAAACAAATTATTATCAAGAGGGACCTAATTCAAAAAAAAAAAATTTGGTGTAAGAACTAACTAAAAGAAAAAAAAAGTATAAAGACCTAATTAAAAATTTCGTGAAACTATAGGACCAACAAAATAATTAAACCATAAATATATAACCTAATAGAAATTCGTTGCACATTAAACACGAAACCCACCGTCCCTCCCTGTGCCTTCCATGAACTTATAATCACATCGCATTGCGTATTCAACAATCACATCACAGTACAATAAGCAGCATCCACAAAATCCAAATCAAAGTTTACCTAAAAGGTTTTCATATTAGACTCATGAGAAAAAAAAAATACTTACCTATAGCTCCGTCGATACTATTGTCCGATTTGTTTATTCTACAACAATCCCAAACTAAACAATGCACCGTCGATCACCTCTAAAGTCTCGTTGTTGTAATGGATCTCATGGCAAAAGCAATAAGACCTCGAAACACCCTTTCAGGAATCCCTGAACTTATTTCCAACGGGAGTATGTTCTTTTCGGTATTTACGGTTCTCACAAATCTATCACCCTCTTCCTTTATTAACCACCAAATTCTTCTTGATTTTTCTCACTGAATTTCGTCCCTATTAAATTCTCCAAATAATTTATGATGGCCCGATCCGAAATTCACGCCCAACTCATACCCGTTGAAATCGCAGGCAAGTCGGCTCTTGCAAAATGCTTTATGCGTAGAACCCAATAACAGAAAATAACCCATTTACTATTATCACCGAACAATCTATTTGGCCCAACGCGCATTTCGGCCCAATACAGACCCAACTAGAACAGACCTCAAACGAGCTCTTTCTATTGTTAGAGGGAGACAGGCTGATACATTGCACATAAAAGACAACAAACGTATCAAATATACATAAATTTCTGTATATCTATATAGAATTCAAATGTCAATATGTACAATAAAACGACCCTAATTATAATTGGATCCATCAATCACCAAATTCCGTATTCTGAGTAGACTGATTACGGTTCAGTTTCGTTAAGTATGCCAAAGAGGCAAAAATGCTGATGAAATCGTGAAATGGGGGGGACAAACAACTAAAATTTTCTCTGAGACTAAGAAAACACCACATTGGATTATTAGCGCCTGTAGCTCAGTGGATAGAGCGTCTGTTTCCTAAGCAGAAAGTCGTAGGTTCGACCCCTACCTGGCGCGATGTTTTGACTTTTCATTTCTATTGTTTTACCTTTTTTCGAAGAGCTACCTTACGAGATATCCATCTCCAATTGTTAGTGATGCAACTAAGGCTTCCTAAAACCCTCTCTCAGCAAAACCTCTTTCATCACTATTCGATGTCTCAGTGACACCAAAACCTTCGAGTTCAGAGAGAACAACACACTTTACCTCTCTGGGTACTCATGGCAGGTCCTATCCTTCTTCGTTCTCTCTGGTCCTCCACAAGAAAATCCGCATCTTCTTTCAACTGTTCCTCTTCTCCTTCCTTTTCTTCTTCTAGATCCTTCCTCTACCGATTCAATCACTTCTCACGCGCCTTCTCTGCCGCCGCACCTGCCTCTTCCGCCACCACATCTGCATCTATCCCCGGCGGCGCACTTGACCCCAGCCGCCTCCGCAACGTCGCCGTCATTGCGCACGTCGACCATGGCAAGACTACGCTCATGGATCGCCTTCTCCGCCAGTGCGGCGCCGATATCCCCCACGAGCGCGCCATGGATTCCATCACGCTTGAGCGCGAGCGTGGAATCACTATCGCTTCCAAGGTTGGCGCCATTTTTGTTTCACTGTCGAGTTGAAACTTTCCATTTCCGCAGATTTCACTTGTTATGTGAGAACTATTCTCACTTTCAATGTTTGAATAGGTTATGTTGATTTTTAATGTTATTTCTTTTATTTTTGAAGGTTACGTCCATTTCGTGGAAGGAGAATGAACTGAACATGGTTGATACTCCAGGACATGCTGATTTTGGTGGCGAAGTAAGTCTCTAGTTTCATTCAATTGGCTTTTAGAAAGGTTACTGTTCTAAACGTTATAATAGTTAATCAAATCAATTTGCAAGTGTTTTTATGCAATGGGAATTTGGAGTGTGATCAATTAGTATATAACCTGCTTGGTCATTGAAGTGTTTCTTTCATTGTAAAGATGGTACTCCTGGGTTCCTTCTTATCTTTCATTTTACTTGAATCCGCAGTTGTTAAGAAACTTGGAATAAACAATCCTCAATTAATGAAGAAAGAGAATAGTAGAATAAATTTTAACAACTTTTTACATATTTAAGGGTATAATTGATAATTCAATAATAAATTCCATGGAAAAACTGAGAATGACAAACATTTCTGTTTCTGAAGATTATCCTTTATAATTTTTTTCTTTCTTATTGAATGTGAAACATTTCACTGAAAAGTGAAAACTATATACTGGTTGTAGGGCTTGTGCTGTTCTCTCATTTTCTTGTTTTGATGAGTAGGTTGAACGTGTTGTTGGTATGGTTGAAGGGGCTGTTTTGGTTGTTGATGCTGGTGAAGGTCCACTTGCTCAAACAAAATTCGTTCTTGCAAAAGCCTTAAAGTATGGTTTGCGACCTATTCTTCTGCTAAACAAAGTAGACCGCCCTGCAGGTACTCCTCTAGTTCTCTGCTGTCACATTACATCCAGTAGTGTTTATGTATCATTAAATGTGGTAATGATGCTGTGCATATACATAAAGTAAGCAAAGTTGAAGGAAAAAGAACTAAGATCTTTTTCCGTCATTTTGAATGCCATCTGATTTGGCAATCCATCCCTCTTGATATTTCTCTCTGTTTTTGAATTCCTCTGAGGTGGCATACATCCTCTTCCTATTTCTCTTTGTTTGGTCAGCCCTATGTTCAATGGTAGGCATTCCCACATGCCACATTTTTCACACTGAAACAGTCAAGTTACCCTAAGACAGTCTCAGATTCTTATTGTCATCAGCAGCCAGAAACAGGTGTTATCTTGGTTATCACTGGAAAACAAGAAATCTTTTTTCTGTCTCACCAATATGTTATTATTTGCACCATTTTGGTACTTTATATTTGTGATCTAATTCTTTTAAGTCATATATTTTGTAGTTACTGAGGAGATGTGCGATGAAGTTGAGAGCCTGGTGTTTGATCTATTTGCCAACTTGGGTGCTACAGGTAAATGGAAATATCTGATGTTTTGATGCTTGGTTGTTCTGTAACTTCAAATCCATTTTCTGAATTTTATCATTGTTACTGTATTTTTATAGAGGAGCAACTAGACTTTCCAGTTCTTTATGCTTCTGCTAAAGAAGGATGGGCATCTACCACGTTTACCAAGGATCCTCCTGATGAGGCAAAAAATATGTCACAATTGCTTGATGCCATTGTTTCACATGTCCCACCACCAAATGCAAACATTGATGCACCTTTCCAGATGCTGGTTGGTGTTTTAAAAAATTTGTCGAGTTTATTGGTATAGGCTGTGTACTGATAAGTTTCCTTTTGGGGTGTTATCATCTTCAACAATGCGGTTTTTCTTTTCTTTTTGTTGGCAATGAACTTTCCTCATATCATTAAGTGAAATTTTATTGAGGGTTCATACTATTCAATTTGATTTACCCTTGCATTTTGTTAATTTATTAAAGTTAAATTCCAATTCCCTGTCTAAATCATCACAAGTCACAAGTAATTACAAGGTTCCACAAGTTAAAAGAATAGTAGCTTTAGTAAATTTTGGTTTCAGTTTCTTTCTTTTGTATCCTCTTTAAACTAGTTGCTTTGGTGATGTTTACTAGGGATCAGTGAAAAACCATGCTTAATAGTGTTTTTCAGGTTTCAATGATGGAAAAGGACTTCTATCTTGGTCGAATTTTAACTGGACGCGTATATACTGGGGTTGTTCGTGTTGGTGACAGGATTCATGGATTACGTAATAAGGACTCTGTTGCTGAAAAGATTGAAGATGGAAAGGTTTGTGCAACTATGAGTGAATTACATCTCTATAGTTATAGTTGTAGATGGATGTTATTAGATTGGTTATGGTATTATGATTGGTAAATTACTAAATTATAAGATCTAAATTCTCTTAGCTATTTTTCATCTAATGTGTAATTTATTAAATCATCCTATGAAAGCATTTTATTTTCCAGTTCTGTTAGTGTATTCCTAGAAAGAGAAATGTGTTCTTTCTTCTTCTCCTTGTTTTCTTATTGTTGCTTCTAACCTATCAACAAGAGAACTTACATCTTGTTTAGAGTAGCATTAATGCTACAATGTGAGTGTGGAATGTTTTATTCCTTTTAGGGTGTCTTCTGGTACCACTGATATTCTCCTTATTTCTTTATTGTTTCTGTAAATTCAATTGCATATAAGCAAGCGGATTTACGTTTTATGAGTCTAATAGTATTTCCACGAAAAGAAACATTACTGGCATTGAATCAGAACAGGCCAGCTTTAGTTTTATATTGTTTTCCATCTTTTAGGTGGTGAAACTGATGAAAAAGAAGGGTACAAACATGGTTCTAACAGAATGTGCTGGAGCTGGTGATATAATTTCAATAGCTGGCTTGGCAAGTCCATCAATAGGCCACACAGTGGCAACAGCAGAGGTATATATTTTTTTTTGTTCTCATCATACTTATCCCTTCTCCGAACCCTGCATATGCTTTACACTGGGTTGCCCTTTTTTTTTTTATACTTATGTCTTATAGGATCATTTAACTTTGTGTGAAAAGGGCCATTGGTTGTTGATGGCCCTAAAGAAGTTTTACTAAATGAGAAGATAATGTAGAAAAAGAGGATAAGATATCCTCAGATTGATACAACATCTACAACCTAAATGATAAACCTTGTGACAATGCATCATCTTTTTGAAAATCAACTGGAGTTGGGGTGCTGCCAATTGTAGAGAAGATGGTATAATCTCACTTTAGGTGGTATGAACATGTTCAGAGAAGGCATGCGGAGGTTCCAATTAGGGGAGTTGATCAGATGGAAGTTAGTTCTATGGCTCACAATAGAGGAAGACCTAAGAAAACATGAGGAAATTATCAAAAGAGATTTAATATAAAGGACCTAAACATGTAACTGAACATCAAATATAAATCGCCATTGTTTTATTTTAAATTAATCGGTTTATTCAATAAAAAACCTAGTTATTTTTTTTGAAAATATTTTAGATATGCTAGTTTCACCAATTTGAAGTTTTAATTTTTACATTTTCTTTTAACATGTTACTGGAAATTTACTTGATGTTAAAATCTGCTCTTTATTTTTGGATGATCTCTCATGAAAATACTAACTTAATGATTTAAACTAACTATCCATTTGTTTTACTGGTTGAGAAGAATGATAAGCTTTATATATTTTATTATGTTTGTATTTGATTTATACACCAACTTTGTATGCTGCATTTTGAGAATCCTACTAGCTTGAAATTGATGACTTGAGTAACATCATGATTTTATGTCCTAGGTTATGTCTGTATTACCCACAGTTGAATTGGATCCTCCTACAATTTCCATGACTTTTGGTGTAAATGACTCCCCATTGGCCGGTCGAGATGGTACTCATGTAAGTAGTTTTGCTTTTAACTTCTTTGTGGCCTTTAGTTTAATGTGTTTTATTAAGGAGGAGGTTTCCAAACGCATACCTGGTCTTCTATTGTCTTTGGAGCAGCATTCTATAGTTTTTTGCTCTAAGTTCTTATGTTCTTGTAGTTGTTGATCAGTGTATGAAGCAGACCTTCTATTGTCTTTGGAGCAGCATTCTATAGTCTTTTGCTATAAGTTCTTATGTTCTTGTAGTTGTTAATCAGTCTATCAAGCAGATAGGTTAATGCTGAAATTTTTGTAGTTGACTGGAGGAAGAATTGGTGACCGACTGATGGCTGAAGCTGAAACCAACCTTGCCATAAATGTGCTTCCTGGCTTATCAGAATCATTTGAGGTTCAGGGAAGAGGAGAGCTACAGCTGGGTTTGTTCCTTTCTCTTAAACTGGGGTGATCCTTACTGTGATTTCAATTGTATTCTGATGGCATGTATGTTAACAGGTATCCTAATTGAGAACATGAGACGCGAGGGATTTGAATTATCTGTGTCTCCACCTAAAGTCATGTGAGTATTGAAGTTATTAATAATGCTCCTTTTTCTTTCTTGGTGCCTGATTAAATGGTCCAAAGTTGTTTGGATCCCTGAAACTCCAAATGAGACGTTGAAGAAAAGTTATTAATTTATACTTATTTTATGTTTTCTTTTAAAATTTGTTTGTTATTTTTCTTTTTTATTATTTTCTTTTGTTTGTTTGTTATTTATCCACATTTTTTTACACGTCCATGACACAAGACTGCCATTGACCCTAATACCAACACCAACAAATACTCCATTAACAACACGAGCAATAAGAACAGGAGCCCTAACTCCACTCCAATAAAAACCCAAAATTTTTCTTGGCTGAATTCATACAAATTTGCATGGGCTATTTTGTGCTTATTATCAATTGAGACTAATGAACTGAAAGAACACCAAATTCGATTGAGAAATTTGAGAAATTGGGTGAAATCAAAACTCCAATTGTGGTAGTTCATCGTGTCTTTGAGGTATAAAGAAGCCACGAATTTAAGGCTAGGTTTTATTCGTTGTTGAAGCACTCTTTGATTATGGATAGAGAACACTTTACAATGGGTGCAAAATGGAGTTCAAATCAGGCCTTCAATGGCAGAACTCGATTTAGGGAGGAGGATGGCTGCTGTTGTCCTTTTTGATGCGTGAGTTATTGTAGTTGATCTGAGACTTTTAAGGGTGTGGCTACTGCTGAAAGTGAAATTTATGTCAAGATTTGGAGAAGTTTGACATTCTTTGAAGCAGTCAACATTGAAACTAAAGGAGAAGAAATTAGGATGTGGTGGATGTCTTTGACAAGGGAAATGATAATGGTTTGGTGTGTGGTGGTTAATGCTGGAGAATGATGGATGATGATGCTCGGTGGTGGTGGTGGTGGTAGTGGAGGGTGAATGGTGTTGTTGGAAAAAGTTGGAAGATGAAGGAGAGAAGAATGAAAATGATGGAGGCAGAAACAGTGCGTTGGATTAGTGGAGAAAGAGATGAAGAGTGGTAGTGGATAAATGGAGGATAAAATAGGGAATTCATAACTATATAACTAAGGATATAATAGATATTTCAACAATTTTTACAATTCAATATGGATGTTTGAAACTCCAAATATCTTGGGATCACTGTAACATTCACCTTCTTTCTTTTTCCTCCTCCCTTAATTTTCAGTCTTGACCAAGTGTGACTTAGCATGTTTAACACGCATATGGGTTTGGCAAGCTGTTTAAAAACCAACTAAATTCTGTAGGCTTTCTTGCACTTTCAGATATTTTGATTTTAACTGTTGAACAACTCTCGTGAATATTTAAGCTACTTGGTAGATGCCTAGCAATGGTTGACATCACAAATACAATTCCTCATTCAAGATTTTGTTTGCCTTGAACTAACAAGACACAAGTCTGGTTATGATAGACTGAAGTTAATGGCCTGTTAGAATCAAACTCACATGCACTTGATCATTAGAGTAATACACACCAAAGACCAACATTTTTTGGGATGTCACAAGTAGGATGCTCACAAATGGTTTTTCATATCTCTTATCAGAAATTATAGGGAAAACATGGAACAGGATGTCAGATAAATGTAATTAATGTGGTCATATCCTGAGAAGTGCAAAACACTAACCTAACACTCCTTTTTGCAATGGTATTTGAGATCAAATCAAGTACAAGTCCATCCCAATAACATGACTAACATAGTAAGTCCTAAAACAACCCACATCAAGAATAACAACGAATTAGCATGGTGCTTGTGTCTTTGGGTGGATCTGGTGCTGGTCAACGTTTGGTGCCATGAGGCTTTACACACACCCTTGCTTTTATCTTAAACTTGTCTTTTATTTATGTATTCTCCAGTCGTAATGCATGAAACTTTTTCTTGTCATCGAATTGATCTTGAGGGGTCTACCAATGTAAAATATTTGATCTGTCGAAATGTTGTATACTGGTTGGTGGTCCACTGATTTTGATTTCCAGAATATATACATTTTTTAGAGCTCACGTTTTTCATTTTCTCATGCTTAATAGTTGAGGTTCTTTTCTATTACTTTATTAGGTATAAAAGTGAAAATGGTCAGAAACTTGAGCCAATAGAAGAAGTCACAATTGAGGTAATAGCAATTTGATTTTCACATTATTCTAATCCGAGAGTTTGGTTGGCTAAATTCATGTTGGATCTATCACAGGTAAATGATGAGCATGTTGGATTGGTAATGGAAGGCTTGTCTCACAGGCGAGGCGAGGTCACAGACATGGGTCCTGTGTCAGGAGCTGTTGGTCGGACTAGACTGACTTTGACTTGTCCATCAAGGTTAGAACAGTTGTTTCTATCTATCCATCTATATCTTAAATATTTTTTATCTAGTATTTATCCCTATCCCATAGCCCATGGGGAGAGGATTGAGTGAGAAGCAGTAGTTAATTGTGATTGAGAAGAGTAAATTTGCATTGTTGGATCTTATATCAATGGTCAAGGGACAAAGGAGAGAAAAAAAAAAGGGGGGGGGGGGGGGGTTCGTGTCACTTTCTTAAGTGACTATTTGACTTCTAAAAACTACACCTCTTACCAAGTATTTTGTCCATCAGACTGTACATACCTGGTTTCGATAGAATCACATTGGTCTATCATTTTTCTTTCTTTTTTATCCATTGTGCTTTTTCTTCGGATAAGGATAACATGTTGCAATCCTTGTGGTTTTCTTTTAAATATTGCTCTAAAATGGCCAGGAAAGAATATTGTAAGGGAGAAATCTCTTATTAATTGCCTCTTAAATAATTAAACATCAGTTAAATAATCTGACCTAATTTTTATACTTTCCACTCAAATAGAGTTTTTGCCGGTGATTCAAACAAGGTTTGGACGTATCTTACTACCGAAGTCCATATTTTTGGTAGAGGGCTAGAACTTTATCACAGCCTATTGATGTAACTGAGTAATTTGAGCTCATGGAGTTTAGCCCCATGGCTGGTAATAAAATATTTTTACATTGTGACCAATTGAGACATGAGTTTTTTCACAACACACTTATAGTGAAATCAAATCATGTGCAGCATTCAACAAGTCTAACAAGTAACTTCTTCATTGTTGGTTGTTCAGGGGCTTGGTTGGTTACAGGAGTGTGTTCAGTAGTGACACTCGTGGAACTGGATTCATGCATCGAGCTTTCCTTTGTAAGCATTCTCCATATGCTTGATTATCTTGCTAACTCCTTACATCTTTTTTTTGTTGTTGTTGAGAATTTCCATGTTTATAATGCAGCCTAGTTTAGCATTTATGTATGTATCATTGTTATTTTGCAGCATATGAAAAATTTCGAGGACCTCTTGGCAATGTTAGAAAAGGAGTACTGGTAAGTTTGTCTACTGCTGTCCTACTTCTGCATTTCATGAGGGTAGTATGGCCCCAATTTTTAACACTGCACTTATCATGTGTCTTTTGCCTTTTGTATAGGTCTCAATGGGTTTTGGTACAATCACAGCTCATGCATTGATGAGCTTAGAAGCACGTGGGATTCTTTTTGTAACTCCTGGAATGGAGGTTAGAATTTTCCATGTTTTTCATGTATTATGGCTATGTTCTTGGTCCTTACTACATATGCCCCCCCTCGCTCACAAACTATCTTTGTTTACATTTGTTATTATGCATAAATTATTCATGTGCCCATTGCCTAAGCTTAGATTTTCGGGAGAGTTATTTCACAAAATGGTACAAGATCCTTTGTAACCAGGTGGTATTGAGTTTCATTCCTTAAATGCTCATGCTTCTACATTTCATATTTAGCACAAGATAAGGCTGGCTTATGCCTTGTTCACTTTTTAAGTCCGAATTATAAAGGATTCTTGCATGAGCTTGTGTCATAAAAACATTCATATTTTTGTGAAAATAATAATAACCATTCAATTATTTCACCTGACAGGCTAACATTTTAACCTGTTGGGAGCGATAGTTCATGACAATCCCTATTGTCATTTTGTTTTTCCCACTAGGGCTGATCATGAAATCTGCTCACTACGCATGTTTATTTGAGATGTGATTTTATTTTTATATCAGTATGAGTAAGCACTGAGTCCATGTTTTCACTGTAGCTACACTTAGGATACCCACTTATCTGAACACAGAATTGTATCATATTTCTAAGATGGATTGTTGTAATTACTCGTGTTCATGGTCTTGTGAGAAATTTATACTGCATTCTCCTTTTTATTCCGCAAGGGAGCTTGGGGAAGCCAAATAAATATACTTTAAACAAGAAGTTTCACTTATTATATATTTTTAGTTTTGGGACAACAATCTAGCAGTTACTTTTCCTGCTAAATACAAGGGTTCTTGATTTTTCATTGCTTAATGATGTAGTCTAGCTTTTGCTTGTAGTGCATCCATAAGGTCATTGTATATGCTGCCTGTAATTATTGTTCTTGGTTTTACAGACATATGATGGGATGATTGTGGGAGAACATTCACGAGACACAGATCTTGATGTAAGTATTCTTATCCTGAGTGTAAGTGTTATTTCACAGTCAGTGACTCACTTACAGACTTGATATTGCAGATCAATCCGGTGAGAGCTAAAGAGCTTACAAATATTCGTGCTGCTACCAAGGATGAGAATGTGAAGCTGTCTCCCCCACGTCTCGTATGTATTTGTGCCAGAAATTTATGCTCATGTCTTCAAGACACATGAGAATTTTGATAGTATATAACCTTGTAGGGTGCATGGATTCCTGTGCATTCATACATTAGATGTCTGGCAATGAGTTATAGCTTTCCTCATTCCATGTTCCTAAGTATCAATTTCTCAACTCATAAACAGCTGAATTTATGAACTTGTGTCGACCTGAATAATGGCGAACTTTAAAATTCAAATCGGTATTCATATTCCTACTGAATGGTGAAGAATTTTGTAAGTTGCTATTTGTATGGGTTAGTTTTGAGTATGTCAAATGGTGAAGTAGTGAACTATCAATATGTTCTGGTTATCCCAGAATGTTTCAAGGAACCCGGCAGGTTTCATGTTTCCTTTAGAGTCTGCATGACTTGAAGTATTTAGTGGAAAAGCTGCAATATGATTATGGTGTTTGTTCTTAATTTATAACATTCTTCTTATCTTGTGTTTATGCTGCTGCAGATGACACTTGAAGAAGCTATAGGTTATGTGGCTTCAGATGAGCTTATTGAGGTTGGTTTTAGCTTGTGATTCACTCTTTCATAAAACCATTCACTTGTATTTTGTGATGAAAAGATGCATCTCTTTCTTTCTCAAGTCCCTTTCCTTGAACCTCATTCACAACTATGTCCGATGAATTGTGTCTATAATTGATTCTTCCAATTTCATAAATGAATTTGTTTATGTTCATTTTTTCTTGCGTTTTCTTTTGTTTTTGCGAAGGTTACCCCAAAGGCCATCCGTTTACGGAAGAAATATCTTGACGTTAACAAGCGTAAGGCCATGAGCAAAAAGCCAAAGGAATGAGGATTGAGGAGTTTCACTCTCCATCAAATTTTGTAAGATTTAATTTATTCGGTGTATGGTATAGTCATTACAAACTCCCCCCCCCCCCCCCCCCCCAACCAAAAAAACATACCTAAATTCAAGTAATGTAGTGCAGGAACTGCAAAAAGAAAAATGATATGGTTAGTGATAAGGCAACTCAATTTTGTATTTCTTTATAAAAAAGGCAAATAATTGGCAAAAAACAAGTTGCTAATTTTTATGTAATAGCAAAATACGTTAGTGTAAAAGCCATGAATACGAAGCAGTCAGAGATGAGAGTTTATTTACTTAATATTTTGTTAATGGTTTTGCTTGACATTTATGTTTATTTATTTATTTTTTGGGGATTATATACATTTGGGCCGTTGGTGGTGTGTGTTTGATGCTATAGTATATGGGCTCTGTAACACTACCACACAGAGCCTTACGCTTAAGTCGTAAAGCGGAGGTGGCAAGGTATTACGACCTCTAAAAGAAAAGGATATGTACATAGATATAATTGGATGAAATCATATCTAGAGCCTTGAAGGATAAGTTAAACAAAAATGATAAACAGAAAATCGTGTCACACTCGCATGGTTATTTGTAAAACGGACAGGAAAAAAAATCAAAAGGAAGTTGAAAACATATATACATTTCAGAGTTTCAAAACTTAGATAGCAAATTCCAGTCTCAACTTGCAAAACTAAGGCCGACCGGAGTATATGATTATATATATATACAACTCAAAATAAAACTCAAAACTAAAAAATAAACTCCTGTATCTCTAAGTCGACCTCTAGGAGGGACAAAACACAAAATGTATATGTGGAGATTCTATAAACATGTATACATAGCCCAAAATCAAAATATGACAGTAAAAAAAGTAGTTCTTCGCTTGTAAGGAGGATATTCAGACGCTCAACGAGGTGTCTCTCGACCTGCATCTGAAAAACAACAACATAGTACGGGATGAGAATCGGAGGTTCTCAGTATGGTAAAGGTGCTTGCATAGTTAATATAAAAGGTCTCGGGAAAGCCAGAAACATTCCTAGAACTTCGACACTCAGACTTCATCTTAAGGATTCAACTAAACCAGAATTAGGTAAGTTATCTAAAGTATTCAAGTTCTGAATCTAAATTTAACCTAACATTCTACTTTCTGTCACTTCTAATCCTCTGAATCACCCGTAGGAGAACCCTCTTTACACCTCCGCCAAAAGGAGTTTCTCAGAAAACATACATATACAATTCAAGTACAGCAAGTAGAACAAGTAGCAGATAAGCAGAATTTAGCAGTTAAGCAAACTAAAACAACACACACTCAAGCAAAGCAAACAAATGCATATGATGCATGCCTGTCCTATGGCTGATGAGTCTCATCTGTCGGTTATACAGCCAACCCGACAAGCCCTGGTAGTTAACCATTGAACAGTCCCTCTGTGCGCGCATCCCCAAGCTCAATAATATTGCATGGAGTCAAACTCCAAGCTCAAATATAATATTCCATGGAGTCACACTCCAAACTCAATAATATTTCATGGAGTTACACTCCAAACTCAATAATATAGTATTCCATGGAGTTAAACTCTAAGCTCAATTATAATATTCAATATATATATATATATATATATATATATATATATATATATACGCACATGGAGGAATCCGGGGAGTTAAAGTACTCGGTCACATCTTGCGACAGAGGGTCAACAAATAGTCTCAAATACACGAGCCACATAATAATCCCTTTCTTTTTTAAAATAACACTTCAAATCAAAACTCCAATTCTTATAGAAATTTTGGCAGTATCTCCTCTAAAACTCGAATTTCTGCCACCCTTCAAGGATCCCAACTACCAAACTAAACATCTCTCAATCATTCAAATCATTTCCAGTAACAAACTATTTCAAAATCAAACAAATACCAATACTAAATCTTTTTCCAAAACTAACCAACTTCAACAGCAAATTATTAACAACAACTATACCACAGATTTTATTTCATATACACAATTCATCAATTATACATTCAGTTCATTCCTATCTTAAGGTCTTCTAGCCTAAGTTTTCACGTGACATTAAACATTAACTACGAGAAACCAAAATCATACCTTCGTACGGAATCAAAATATTCAAAGCTCCGGAGAAACTTTCTGACAGAGCTATCGAAGAAGAAAACGTCCAGAATCGTCTGTACCTCCTAAAATTCCCGTTGGCCAAACCCAAAAGATAAAGGAGCTACGTCACCGACAACTTCTACCGATTAAAAGTGGTGCCAACGTGTACATGAGGAGGATACAAATACTTTTACCGAATTAGATTTTTTATTAGAGTTACGGATTACAAGAAATCAAAGCCGAAAATTCGAAAGAATTTACATTCTTTTTTTTTCCTTCGTTATGTTATTCTCTCTCTCTTTTTTTTTCTTACGGTATTATATATATATATATATATATATATATATAAAAGCAAATCGCCTTATCTTTTTTTATTATATAAATGCACTTTATGAAAGGGAATTATAATAATAGATTATACTTATACTAGAAGAAAGAATGAATTATAATAACATAATTTTATATTACAAAACCTAATATTATATGTATATATATATACATAACGATAATGATAATCTTTAGTGGATATATATATAATGATTAAAGTATTAGGTTAAATAGTGAATAATAATAATAATAATAATAATAATAATAATAATAATAATAATAATAATAATAATAATAATAATAATAATAATAATACAAGAACGAACTTTAGTGAATAATAATAATGTATATATATAAAAACGAAAGCGTAGACTAGGTAATCGGAAATAGGGAAGTCAAATAGTTATAATAATAATAATAATTATAATAATAATGATAATAATAATAATTTATATATAAAGTTAATAATATATGAGTTACTAATTTAAATGACATTAGTAACTTAAAGGTGAAAGGTATTTGGTGAAGCATTAGTAAAGTTAAGTTCAGTAAAGAGTACTGATATTTACTCATATCGGCGGATATCGAACTCGATAATAATATTATTAACTAATTTCTATTTTTAAATTAAAATATCAATTACTCAAATTAAAATATACATATAAGTTTCATTACTTATAAGTTAATAAAATTATAATTTTAATTATGTAAAATATTTCATCATAATATATATATATATATATATATATATATATATATATATATATATAAAAGAATATGTATTTGATTGAATTCAAATAGTTATAAAATTAGTTCAATTATTGATAATAAAATAATTTTTAAAAATAGAAAACTTTAATTTATAAAATAAATTATAACTTATTTATATTTATATTTTTAAAACTGAGGGTCGCTACAGGCTCTATTTTTTTTTATTTAGTAATACTGTAAATCAAATTTTAAGAAATTTTTAGTTGAATATTTTAATTTTTAACAAATTTTAATCGTTGAATTAGTTTTTAATTTTTTTATTTCGTTATACAAATCAAATTTTTTTGTTAAATTTTAGTATAAAATTAGATAAATTAATTTGTCATTATTTTATAAAGATATAACAGTTGTCAAAATTTTCTAAGTTTTTAGATTAAGTTTTTTTTACATAGACGAATATATGTGATAATTGATTTTTCTAATAAAATAAAATTTTAAAAATTAATTTAACGATTAAAATTTGTTAAGTATTAAAATATTTTACGAAAATTTCTTAAATATTGATATATTACTTTTTAATGTAGTCGTGCCGTCGTGCGTGAGTGTCATTCGTCACGCTGCCCCTTCTCCTAGGATTAATGCAATGCCCATGTATTTCTACTGTCGGAATTTAATATGGATGAGAGCTAAACTCCTCGGTCATGTAAGTATAATAATGTGGTAAACATTTCACAATAAGTTCAAATTATTTTAATCGTTCTTGCTATTCAAATTATTATTTTGTTTAACCAGGAATCAAATCATGTTGACGTAGATTGGAAATACAACTTGGAATATAAATTATCATAGTAAATCTCTCATCCTATCGGATGGCATCTCAAAGCCTATAAGCTTTCCTTTTGATAAGAATTAAACTCATACACCGAGGTTGCTCTCATCCAATCAGATGTTTGTTCAAATAGCCAAATAGTTGATGGGGGGACCTTGTGCAAATAGACTTAACTACTTAGAACAAGTGATGTTGAGTAGTAATCTAAATTGCAAGTGGTTTCCAAGTTCACATCATTGGGATCAATGACTTGAGCATCTTTGCCGTCTAGAGAGAAACTAAACCCTCGTGATAAATCATAATTGAATAATAGAATTTTTATTCCAGCCAACTACCCAATGAAGGGAGGTGCAGTTATATTATATTGATTATATCACAAGGTATGGTAATTTTCTTTCTCCACTTCTCACCTTCCAGCTTTATTTATTTATTTTTCTTTTCCTTGGGTGAGTTAGCCTTGTAATTTGTTGATGAAATTATAGACATTTATATATGTATTAGGGTTATGGTCATGGTTTAAAATAACTTCACCAATTAATAAACAAACTAAAACATGCATGGAATAGAACAATTATACGTTGTCTTTTTCCCCTTGCTCCTCCAAAAGATAATGAAGGCTTTTCTTTTATTTATTTGAATAATCTATCATTTTATACTACTATATAAAGGGATCGGTGTTTGTGTTTTTTTTTTAAAAAAAGAAATAAGAGAAATGGAGATTGGTGCATTCTAACTTTTTTTTTTCTTGTCACATTTGCTTATTTAAATATTTAAAAAATACCTATGAATTTTAAAAGAATGAAAGAAATTTATATAAAAATAGAAATGAATAAAAATTTATAAAATTAAAATGAAGATAAAAAATATCCGAATTAGATTAAGCTTTAATTTTCTTTAAAATATTAATTTTATAAACAATTAAATAAAAAATAGTAGATTGATACTCTAACTCGTCATACTCTAATAATTTTCGACTTTTTAACTATTTTCTTCACTTATTATCTCTCTTTCACTATCCTATAAATATCTCTTTTCACTTTTTCTATCATATTATTAACTAAGAGTGTAATTAAAATAAGATGTTTTATAAATGTCTAAAATTTCAAATAGTCAATTATTTATAAACAGATAAAACATAAAAAAAATAGACAATTATCTAAAAAGTTTAATTTCGATACGAAGAATTTTTATATGATCATTTAACTAAATTTATGTATTTAAAAGCCAAAAGTGTAGTAAAGTAGTTACTATAAACAATTCAGTTAACAAAAAAATAAAATAAAAAAGAGAATAGAATAAGAGACTTTGAGCTTTGAATGCTTCTCCCTCCTTTCTGCAACAACTCGTCTCTCTTCTTCCAATGCCGAAAGTTGCAGCCATTAAACGCAGTTTCCAAATTCAAATCCTTAAAACCAATTCATATTCAAACAAAACCCCCAATTTCTGTTGTATTCGGATCTAGACAGAACAAAACACGCCCTTCTCCACCTCCTCCAATCAGAAAATAGAAACTAGAAAAATGGGAGCATACAGAGCGGACGATGATTACGATTACTTGTTCAAGGTGGTGCTGATCGGAGACTCCGGCGTCGGAAAGTCGAACCTTTTGTCTCGATTCACAAAAAATGAATTCAGCTTGGAATCCAAATCCACCATTGGCGTTGAATTCGCCACTCGCAGCATCCACGTCGATGATAAGATCGTTAAGGCCCAAATTTGGGACACTGCTGGACAAGAAAGGTCATTCCTCACTCTTTTTTCTTCTGATCTCATTCTAGATGCTCCTTTTTTAGTGCTAATTGCTTCCATTTTTGTGTTGGATTCGTAATAGCTAGAATCTCAATTTTAAATGAGTTCACCGATACTAAGTCAGACGAATTTACGTTTTGAATTTTGTTACGATTTCATGTTTTCACTTCGATTTTCTCTGCCTTGGTTGGATTGGTCTATTGTGTGGTTCTTTCTTTGGATTTGTTTGATCAGGACGCTGGAACACCAATCAATGTTTTTGTGCATGTGCGTTTTGTGTGTAACTGTGTGTGTGTGTGTGTATATATATATATATATATATATATATATATATATATATTACCTTCCTTAAGACAGTGTTTGAATAGTGTAGGGACAGAGAATAAGGTACCGTAGAGAATGTGGACACGAAAAAAAAAAAAAGCCTTTGTATCTAATTTGGCTGTCCAGTATTTTTTATTTGTATGATGAGGATGCTGCAAAATCAATCTTTTTTTTTTTTCAGTGGTTTCCTTGATGTAGTGTTTGGATAATGTAGGAACACAGACAAAGAGACTGATATAGTGGAGACAGAGATTAAAATGGGAAAAGAAAAAGATTAATGTCTTCATATCTTATTTGATATTAATGGTTGAACAAAAATGTTATGTGCACACCAAAAATCAGCCGGCAATACATAGGGACAAATAAAAGAATTGTGTTCCAATCCTGTATTCTTGTTGTGTCTCTTAAGCCAAGCACTAAATAAAAGAATGGGTAGATAGGGTTGTGTATATGCCAGTTGATATGGAACTACCTCATACCCTACAAAGATGCAAGTTCAATTTTCACTCTCGATGTGAGATCCACTGTGGTAGATGATATGTAAGAATAGAGGCATACCTGACCTAGTAGAATTACCACTGCTGAAACTAGCTAAACTTTGTCATATAGCGTGGGGATTATCTACCACTTTTTCTTTCTTTCTTTTTTTCTTGGGATGGGATGGTTAGTGCAACGGTGATTTTGCTATTTGATACCTTGATGGAGGCATGAATAATGAAAAGAAGGTTTGTTAATTTCATCAAATTGATGAACTTGTGAGATGGCCAGTGGATTGAACATTGAAGAATGTTCCTGTTAAATGCCAATGTTAATTTCTTCCCTTTTTCTAGCCTTGGAAGCTGAAATGGTTCTGTAAAGACTATTTGTGAATAATGGGGCAAAGTGTAGGATATTTGTTCTTGTGAAATAATGTATAACGAGTATGATCACTGCCTGTTTCTTCTATGTATGTTGACTTTTGCAAAACTTTTAATCTTTTGAAAGTGACTTCTTTCTTCTACTTTTATTTTTCCGGGGTGATAGTTTGTTGTTCCAGAAATATTTGGCTTGCTTTTATATTGCTCAGGTGTAGAGAATTATTTTGAATGTAATGAGGCAAATGATTGAATCAGAAACAAGTTATTGTAGGATTAGGATGACCATTTCAATTTCAGGATTTAATTTTAATGTGATATTTTGGTTTATTTCATCTACCAACGTGAATGGAAGACACATGCATGAACAACAACTTCATTGAGAGTGGGAACAGGGAGCTAGTTTGGGTACTTTTAACTAGAGCAAGTCTGAGTCTGACTGCTATGCATTGATACTATAAGAGCTTTATATACTGCACGTGATTGTAAGGCTTTCAAGTTAATAGATGGTTGAATCAAACACTTTAACTGACGCAATAATACGAGATTGAATGTCTTTGTAAAATTTTCTTGCACTGATTGTGCATACAAATTAGTTCCTGCTTTTGAAGTTGCAATCCTTTCATGTCTGACATGATTGCCTTTCTGAGTAAATCTGGTATGTTTGATGTATTGCATAATGTCGTATACATTAGTCTCATTCTTGTTCTTTGCCATAGATATCGCGCAATCACTAGTGCATATTATCGAGGAGCTGTTGGCGCATTGCTTGTGTACGATGTTACCAGACACGTGACTTTTGAAAATGTGGAAAGATGGTTAAAGGAACTTAGGGATCACACAGATGCCAACATTGTAATCATGCTTGTAGGAAACAAGGCGGATCTTCGGCACCTGCGTGCCGTGAACACTGATGACGCCAAGGCATTTGCCGAGAGAGAAAGCACATTCTTCATGGAAACGTCTGCGCTCGAATCCTTGAATGTTGACAATGCTTTCACAGAAGTGCTCACTCAGATCTATCGCGTTGTTAGTCGGAAAACTCTTGAGATTGGAGATGACCCTACTGCCTTGCCAAAGGGGCAAACGATCAATGTCGGTGGTAAGGATGATGTCTCGGCTGTTAAAAAGGCTGGATGCTGCTCTTCATAGTTTGATAATGAAGGAAGTTCTTGAATCTTGACAGCAAAACACATATTTATCAGTGCAGGATTCAACTAATCCCCAGCAGGACAACATTGAGATCCATGCTACATGTTCTAATACTTATGCTTTTCATTTTTGTAATCTTTTCTAGTCCCTCCCCCCCTCCTCTTTTCCTCCTCTATAAGCATTGTTTATTTATAGGAATGATGTTGCCTTAGATATATACAAATTTTACTGTTTCTGTTGAATATCCTAGTTCTCAGATTGACCTGAAGATACAATACTTATCACTTGCTCAGATTTCCCTTCCACCGAAAAATAGAAGAAAATTATAATGACCAAATGATATTTGATGAGTTTGGAAAACTCTAATTTAATTTTGATGATGGACAAACATTATTAAAATATTTAATTACAAAATTATTAACTTAAATTTTTAATTTTGTAATGCAGGTTTTTAATTGGGCCGGAAAATAAAATGTTGCTAGCCCAAATTAAAACCAACAATCAGCCTTGTTATATGTTTCCTATTATGTGGCTAAATTGTTGTATTAAAGGGCCAAGCTCAATGTTGTTGCAACTCAGCCCATATTTGATTTTGATGAAAGCTTCCTATGCTTGATCCGAAACCAAATCCACCAGGAAAGCAAATGTTATAAATGGGCCAGATTAAATGATTGCTGTAACTAAGCCCAATTCTATATGTGATACTAGTTCCTCTTGCATGATCCGAAAACAAAGAAGAGGAAAGCAAGATTGCTTTCAACGGATCCAAAAATTCAAACATGTGTTGGATTTCAAATTATACTTAACTATCATTTATTGCATGGGAACTATGAGAGAGAAATTGACAAATTGATTTGATTGCAAGCACCAAAGCTACACGCTTGTCAGCAAAGAGAAAGGGAAATTAATTCACTTTTATTCTTTATCTTTTGGTTCATTAACCACTATTCATAATTTCTCTTTTCTCTCTCTCATCCATCTCTTTCTCTTCTTCAGTCATTAACCAGAAAAACCATGGAAGCTACATGGAGCTACCAAAAAGAAAAAGAAGAAGCTGCATGCATCAAGACCATCAAATTAATGATGGCACGAAAAAGAAAACCAAAAGTATGCAGTGGCTGAGATAATCACCAAATGTAGTAAGATTTGGTGAGGTAATCTCGGATCCTTCATACTCAAAAAGAAAGAAGAAGATTCGGCCAGCAAGGAAGAGATTCTTTGAGGCATGGCTTGTCTCTGATTCTGCTCAACCACCACAGGAAGTAGCTAGAGTGGCGAAGTGATGGAAGAGGCAGAGATTGGAGCAGATGAAGCCATCATCATCATGAAGCATCAAGGGCCAGAAATCCATCTTGGAGAGGAAGCCAAGGATGGAGTGCTCGGATTGATGAAGAGTGATGACCAAGAAAGGACTAGAGATATTTGCATGTTAGTTTTTGCATAAGTTTCCTCTGCTCTCTTTGTGGCCGAACCGATTTGTTTTGAAGGAAAAGAAACTAAGCTCGGTTTTATGTTTCAACTGTGAAAGCTTCACTTCTCTATGGTGAACAGTCATGGTTTGATTAAAGGAAAGAAAGTGAGAGTGCAAGGCACAGAAGTCTCATAGCTACCTAAGCTTATAGATTTTCTTCTCCTTCAATGTATTCTGTTTAGTATTTTTCTGTTTAATTTTGTCATGTCTTGAGTCTCATGGAAAAAAGCAAACAGTGAGGTTTGTATGAAAAAGCCATAGAGCGAAAAAAGGCAGAGAGTGCAAAATTAAAAGAAAAAACCATAGATGTCTTAGAGTTCCTTTGTTCATTTATGTTGTGTTTCATGATTCTGTGGGAATCCCCTTGTAAGTTGGGTTAGCACTTTACAACTTGTAATCTGGATGATTATAGTGAAATTCCATCATTGTTGTGATGGAGACTGGATGTAGGCTGCACTGTACTTAGCAGCTGAACCAGGATATATCTGGGTGTAATCTTCTCTCTCTCATACTTCACTTCTGTTTCTACTGTTCAGATAAAAAATAAAAAAATGTCTCATGCCAAGTGACGAGACAAAATGAAAATGTCTCGTGGCTAGAGACGAGCTAAAAACAAAAAAATCTCCTCTAAGTCCAGCAAGTGTTAGCAAGAAAAAAGGAGGCTAAGATTCAACCCCCCTTCTCTTAGCCACTGAAACCATCAATATTCAATGCTGAAAACTAAAAGTTCATTGAGCAAATGTTGACCCAAAGTTATTAAATTGATTGCTCAAGCAGATGATTTAGTTTGATAAAAACTTTTACTTTTCAAAAGTAGCTTATATTGATAAGGAGATGATGTGCTTTACCAAACCAATCTATTCCCACTAACACTATCTACAATTTAGGACTGGCAATGGGTAGGGTAGTGTAGGGTTTGGACCTTACCCTAATCCTATCTGCGGGTTGAAAATTTTATTAAAACTTTATCTTATTCTACCGTGAGTTGAGAATCTTTCAAACCTAACCTTATTTGCACCTTAAAGTTCTAAACCCTATCCTACTCTACCCTACCCACAGAAATATCAAATTTTATTTTATGTTAATTTTATAAATATCAAATGCCCTAAATTAACTAACTAGTTTAGTGGTTGCTCACTTAATTCAAATCATTACATGAAGGAGGTTGTGGTATATCCGGACCCGGTCTCTACCCTACCCAAACGGGTTAGGTCGGGTTGGATACCCACGGGTAGGGTATGTATTGCCAACCCTAATCTATATTGTCCCAAAAACCAATATAAAAGGAGATCAAGTAGCGCATTGACATTGAAAGTACCAAGTTACCTACATAGTAATTGTAGTAAGAACAAAATGCCCATGATTGTTTATCATCGGATTCACATTGGAAAACTTTTAGGCTATTGTCATGATTCAATAAGGTTTGGCAACTAAACCCGAGAATGAAATGACAATGATTTATGATAAACACTGACCAAATGCCAAATTTACAAATGCAGACGTAATATATATACGCACACAATTAGATGAAAACATTTGTGAGTGCAGCTAAACACAGTTATCTAAAACAATAAAGACCTGATTAAATTAAAGTTTTACTCATTATTTTATTGTAAAATAACAATAGACTCATACAATAAGAGAGCATATGCACTTCTACTCTTGTAAAGCAAAATCATATTTTGTTTGCTGCACTGAAAATCATCTCCTTATCAGTTTGAAAACATGAAAGCAGTTGGTGTTCATCCATGTATCCTCTCTCCACTCCAAATAAAGAAAGAACGAAATGGTTAAATATAAATCTAATCTAAAACCGTTATTACCATAACAATGGTGATCGGTATAAAGTGGGGACAAAAAACTAAGGAAAAGGTAAGCTATTATCCTTAAAAAAAAAACACTGAACATATACAAACTTAAGTATCGAAAGAATTTTACAAATTGTCCTCCCGATCTGATTTTAGACCGGATAAAGAGAAAGTTTTCTAAAGTTCATGAGACCGATAATTCAGCCAGTCTTTGGAATAATTATTAATTTTATAAATTAAGATTTGTAAACAAATCCCCAAAAATCTTCTTCAATTCTGTCACCGTGCCCAATTGAATATCATAGTTATTGTTTTGTATTAAGTATTAACACACGAAGAGAATTTTTTTTAATTAATATTGATTTATATAAATATGTTTATTTTTTTGCTCAAGGCTCGATCAGTGTCAAATACGACGGCAGAGCGTGCTATACATATAGCACAACTCTGAAAAAGACACAAAATTCTATTATATACAAAGGGAGTTATTGTGATCATCATCGTGCCAAACTCAAAAACCTTCATTCCAATTTTTTTTTTCCAACTGCAACTTTGCACTACAATTACTATTCACGCAATAATCGATTTTATTTCAAGTTTTATTTAACAGTACATTCATTCTGTAGCATTAGCAAGAAAAAATAAGTTCACGACTAAACATTTTCTCCTCTACTAATATATGATGAATTAAAAGTTAGTGAATTTCTTTTCCTTCAAACTTTCCACAGTCTCCTTGAGGCTCACTTCCAAAGGAATAAATTCAAGTCCCAAGCTCTCTGTCTTTTCTTTCGAAACTTGATATGTTGGCACATACGGCTTATCATCGGCGGACCTAATAACAATGATGACAATGTGAAAGTGGTATAAGAAAAATCAACACAAGAAAAACTAGAATTGTTTAAATTTTGTAAATGTGAAACAATAAAAGTGGTAAAAAATATCATATAAAACATATATGTAATGACTTAAGGAATTTTGTATGAATAGTCTATAAATTAGAAAATTCTTTTAAATATAAACTAATTACTAAGGTCTGTTTTCTTTAAGGAAGAAGACAATAATTGAGATACAGATCCTTCAGCTTGCATAATAAAGAACACGCTAAGAAAAGGAAATAACTGAATGCTTAGAGATTGGAGTTATAACACCACTGTTGAGAGTGAGACTCTGCATGCTGAATGGCTAACAATAATATCATAAATCACTTGACCTACAAATTGTAAATTTAATTTTGAAGCAATATTGAATTAAACAAAAGTACTACGCCCTAGATGAAGAAAAAAAATCAGCTATAAGTAAATTAAAAAGTATATGTGCATTACCATATCACAAAAACTTAGAGATAGATAGATCAGATTAGAATGAAATTTATGAGGTATCCTACTAATATTACAAGTATTCTTATGCCCATGCTTGACAACTAACTTCATCATTCTCACATCCAAATTTCATAAAACCTAAATCTAGCAATATTTTAATTTCCAAGATTAATCCTTATTTGGAAATACAAAGGCCCTTCAGAACACAGCTCTTGGTTTGGACTGAGAAATTCAATTAAATTATCATTATAAGAACTACGAGTTGTACTAGGTGTCTAGTTGTAAAACTTCTGCACCAAATTTTCTAGACATTTCCAATTGCATTTTATATAGACAATAAATAAAGTAATAATACTATATTTAAATCAATGATGAATCTTTTAAGTAGATTGAGTTTTTAATCAAATAATGAAAGTATCAAAAGAAATTGATTCAGGAAATAGGGATTCGTATGAATTCTTGAAGGTAATCAAATAATGAAACCTACTTCTCTGGAAGGGGTAATGTTGGGTATAAATCACGTAAAAGTTTCACAATCCCTGAGAAATGTTCTACTCTTTCTACCATGCAATATCTTCCACTAGCTGAAAGAATTTCATAAGCCTGGATATGAGCATTTGCAACATCTTTCACATTGACCCATCCAAAAGTAGCATTTGGAAATGTTTGTGCACCTGCATCAAGGATGTCAATGATTTTCTTCTATTAAGCACGTGGAGAGGTCCTATCAATTGGAAAACCCAAAAAATTTGGATCACACAGAGACAACTAATATTCATAAAATAACTAAATAAACAAACAACTCAAATATATGGATACTCTTATTTTTTCAATATTTTTGTTGTCTTATTCTGCATCTTGTGGTTGCTATGCATCTAATTAGATCAATTAGATAATCATAAGAGAGAATATATTGTCAACAAAGTCAACAAATATTTCGAGTAAATTCACACATTATATATTGTACTTTTATAACCCTCATTTACTATTTCAATTTTCATTTCCACATGCGGCAAAAAAGAATTTTAAAAATTACCATTAATTAAATTCAAAACACCACCAGCACTTGTGTTAAGTACTGGTTGCAGAAGAGGTCCAATCACCATAGCTGGGTTAATAGTGACCAACTGGATGTTGTTTTCTTTCGCAAATTTCCAGGCAGCATCTTCAGCCAATGTCTTTGAAAGCACATACCAGTACCATGACTGAAAAAGAAAGGGAAAATGGGAAATAAAATTGGTGGTGCCAGAGTCTCAAATTCACAAGGGATTGAGCTTATTCATATGAATCAAAATCAAATCAACAACACATAAAATTAATTCCACTTCCACTAATTTGACCTAATTAGGCGAATATGATAACAATTTTAGGGACAGGGCACATACCTTCGACTCCTTACAGAGTTCTGGATCGGAAAACCAGGTCTCATCAACTACTACTTCAGGAGTCAGAGGCCTTCCATTAAATGTAACAGCAGCCATTGAAGAAGTTAAAACTACGCGCTTCACCGACTGCGATTTAACACATGCTTGAAGAACATTGAGGGTTCCTTTAACTGCCGGATCCAAAAGCTCAACCTGAAGAAACAAAAAGAAACGCAGTGTCATGAAGAGGAGATAAGAATAAAAGATACAAATGAAATGTATAACCGAAACAAACCTGTGGATCGTTGACATCACGATAAAAGGGAGATGCTGTATGAAAGACACCATCACAGCCTTGAACAGCAGAGTTGAACGAACCTTCTTCTAGAAGATTCGCCTTGAAGAGCTGTAATCTCTCCTTTGCGCCTTCAAGCTTAGTTAAGTGCTCTACCTTTCTCGGATCATCTGCAAGTTGTTAAAGGCAACACATTTGAAGAGATAAATAAATAAATTAAAAGTGATGGTAGAGTAAGAATAACAGACTTGTGTCACGAACAGTGGCCCTGACAGTGTAACCGCCATTAAGAAGAAACTTGACGATCCATGAAGCGATGTAACCGGAAGCTCCGGTGACACACACCATCCTGCTGTCGCTGCTGCTCATTCTTCAATATTCTCTTCGCTACTTTGTTGCTTGCTATGCTTATCGGTTCTCTTTGGGAATGGATCCTCCCGTATTTTTCTTAGTCCTGCTTAAAAAATATATGGTGAAAAATCACACTTGATAAAATAATTAAGGAACAAAAATGGAGAGAATCCATTCCTATTCTCTTTGAACCAAGAACCAGAAGCACAATGGAAGGAGAAAGAAAGAATGCAGAAGGAGAAAAACAAATGACTTGCAATAGAAGTAAACAGAACTATTTCAAATGGTATGTAACACACTCTCATTTACATAGTGTAAGCTATTTATAGCCTAAGGTACTAACTAACACTATGTCACAGACTCAAGAAATTGAATTAACAGAAAACCAATTATTTAACACTTGAGTCTTGATTTTCTTGATCTGTTTTGTTATATGTGTTGGATGACGAGTCGAATACACTTGGGTTCTTTATATAGACACAAGTTCACAAACTCAACATGACGAATGCGCTTACATGTCCCTCATGAGTGCAGATAAAACTAACAGTCCTAAGCACTTGTCACAGTTTTACGTCCAATGAATAAGGGTGAGTTCACGTAAAATCATTCATACATACTTTGGTTTTCAAAAATAGGAATGGGATAATCAGTCATTCATAAATGTTAGAGGAAATTACACCTACCTTCTCTAATATCCGACAACATAACACTCCTAATTTTAACATGACAGATGACACTTGCCTCGTGTGAAATATCCAATTTACCGTTTTTCTTAAAAGTATTCTTTCTTTCTATCTTCCATTGTTCTCATTGAGTCATTGTCTGGCCGAGTAACAGACAAAAAAAACTTGCATCAAACTATATTAGTTAATAACAAACGTACAACATGAAGCTACGATAAATTGTTTGGCATAAAAATGACAAAATAACTGAAATCTAAATAAGAGTATAACACCCTCAAGACAGCACACCGATATTCTAGCTACAAGTATTTTGCAAGACAACGCTAAAACACAGAAACAAACAATAAATATAAACACCGAAAAGAACGAGTAATTATGTTCTTCTAGTTCATCCTCCAGTGATATAAACCTAATTAAGTTCAAGTTATTGAATGTGGCCGTTGTTGTTGTTGAGCCATATTCTGATGATTCTTTATTGAGATAACAACACAAAGTTCTGGCACCAATTCCACATGGACCAAGAGTTAAATAATTTAAATTGACTGCACCTGAGTTTTCACATTTTTTAAAATCAAAGTAATTCTATGTAGGACATTGTAGAATGCAAAAAATTTGTTATATGGGGATCTTTGTATTTTTGTATTGGACATAGTGGAAGGGAAGAAATTTAGAGGTTATTGAAAGTGGAAAACTAACGGTAACAGTAATTATAGAAATAGCAAGAAAATTCTAACAAAAAATGACTAAGTTATAGAGTATCGTATTGGAATCTCTAATTTTTTTGGTTAATTTTTCTTTTATTAGTATTTGGTGTTTACTAAAGTGAAAGATTTTTTTGTCTTTGTTCTTATAATAGACAATGTATTTTTCTTTTTTTTTATTTAGATTCTCTAAATTTTGAATTTCACTCTAGAGAATAAAATATGATCTCTTATCATTTATTTTATAAGTGAGATAAAAAAAAATATAAAAGAGAAAACATTTAAAAGTGAGAAATTGCCCTTTATCTTTTAAAGTGAAAATCCAAAATTGACAAAATCCATATTTTTTTTTTTACAAAGCAATACAATTATATATCTTTTAAAAAAAATGAATATCACATATTAAATTTGGTGTTACTAATTATTATTTACTTTTTATTTTTGAAATTAACTGGCTTGGATATAAATTTTAATTTTTTTTTTATTTCAAAACTAAAAGAATTCTGTTTTAGATAAGCAATGTTGGGTTTTGCGAAAGTAAGATTAAAAAAGTTATATAAATATCTAATTGTTTTGAAAATTTTGTTTGAATTTTCGGATAAATTAACTTACTCTATTAGTGAATTGATTGATGTATTTCAAAATAAATAGTACTAGATTTAGACGAGATATACTTTATAAAATATATAAATTAATTTTAAATTTAATAATTATAAAATTAAAAAATTATACATAAAATTGAACTTTAAATAAAATTACTAAAATACTCCATTTAAATTTATTTATTTGACTTCATATTATTTTTTATTTTTGTTCTTTAAGTAGTTATTTTTATTTTTTTAGATTATATTTAAATATTATAGTACAAATATAAAATTATTAGATAAAATACAAGTTTGAATATAATCTTTCAATAGTTAAAATTAATATTCAATTTTTTTAATTTTATTTTTCATAAATTAAAATAATATTATATATTTTTAATAATATTACAATTAAAAATATTAAAAAACATAGATTGTCAAAAGAAAAAAAATGTGATATATAGATTATTATATAACTAATAAATACAATTAAATAAAAAACTATAATAAGAATAAAAAAATAAGAGACATCATATATTCTAGTATTTTAGAAATTTATCATCTAAAATACAAGTTTAACCAATTAAAAGAAAAACTATAGTCATCAACCATATTCTTCAAATAAGTATTAGTAAGAATAGATAGAGAGAAAAAAAAAGAGACATGAGATTATATAAAAAGAGAAGATAAAAAATAAGCGTGAAGTAAATGTTGTTTTATATAGTAAACATATATGAAATGAGAGGATGTATTATGTTTTAATATTTGGTTTATATTTATTAAAGAGAAATAATATTAACATTGTCTTATATAAAAATAAAGAGTAAAAAAATATAAAAAGTATAGAGTAACTTAAAGAAAAATAAATGTTATGAGCGTGAGAAAAAAATGAAGAAGCATTTTAACTTATAATTCTATATAGTAAATATAAAAGAGAGTAAGTATGAAAGGAGAAGATGAATTATTTATGTTTTATTATTCAATTTATACCTATTAAAAGAAAAATAATGTTAATATTGAAGGCATATAATACCCTATATAAAATTAAAGAATAAGAGAATATGAAAATTAAAGAATAATCTAAAGAAAAATAAATGTCACGAGAGTGAAAAGAAAAATGAAGAAGAATCTGAAGTTATAATACAAAAAATGAAACTAGGTTATGCCACCTTAGAAACAAATACGATGTGGAAAAAAAATTAACTGTTACAGAATAATCTTAAAATGATCTTGGTCTCTCTTTTAATATATCACAACAAGAAAAACGTTAAGTATCGTCGAATTTGTCAGCGAATTTACCAAAAAAAATTGTTAGTAATATGTTTATCATCGGAATAAATCTGACGATATAAACCTCGTTGATAATTATTTACTGGCGAATTCTTTCGTCTACCGCTAATTATCGTCAGAATATTTTTGTTGGTAATTTTTATCGTCGGATTTTTCTTGATAAATTCGACCATAATATATTATTAATAATTAAATTAATAACTACTAGCGGATTTAATCGATAGTAAATCCGACAGTAAACTTAAATTTAATTTTTTTAAAACATTATTTAAAAATTAATATATAATTCATGCATATTAAACAGCTCACTTCAAAACTTGAGGGTACAATATTTCATGATTTTTAGCAAATAAAAAAATTTTACAAGCAAAACTAAAAAAAAATCCTAAGAAACCAGAACAAAAATTTTACAAGTTTCAGCAAGTAAACACAATTTACAAACAGAATTCAATAAATAAAAACTCTAAGGCTTGAAAAATTTAAAAGTCATAATTAACAAGAAATCAGAACACAGAATGAACAAATCATAGCTAAACTCCGTCGAAAGATGCAGCCACAGAGGTACGAAGACTGAGAGAGACGGAGCATCACGGCCGGCACAGCAACATCACAGCCGGCACTTGCTCATATAATCTTAATTCACCAAAGGGTTGTTACGTACAATTGCAAAAACAAAGTGGATTCACAGTTTCACTAATAATCAGAATAGCAAATAAGACATACAACTTCATTATCCTTATATTTTGACAAAGTAGAAGGTGCACTAGCATTTAGACCGGCATTTAAACCACATGTTTCATTATCATGTTCAATTTTTTTAGTCCAAAGTAACTAATTCGTATTTACAATCAGCAAAACCAATTCAACAATTAATAAAATTAGTATATTCATAGTTAGCAAATCCAATCCTAACCTAATTCAACAATAAAATTAACAACAATAACATTTCAACAATTTCAACATGTTAATTTAACCTCTTCCATATTCTAATCAGATTCATAAATCATATTCTAATAAATGATCAACTATTAAAAATTAATATAAAATATTAGAATAACTAAAAAAAATTTACATGTTGACTGTTGTTGTAGCTATAGAATCGAGCAGTGTAGTGCAGGAAGCAACACCCGCAAAAGAGAGGTGAGGGAGGGATTGGGACACAATGTGGTGTGGAGAGACGCAAGCACTCACCAAGTGTTGGGTGCAGTGATGGAGGATGAGTAGAATACGAGACAGATAGAGAAGACAGCTAGCGACGAGCACGCAAGGGACGACGAGCGGAGGAGGCGTGACGAGACGCGGGCATGTGGTGGATCCGGTGAGAGCACATGCTGTGGTGGATCCGGCGAAAGGCACAGCAACGGACGCGAGTGTGTGGTGGCAATGAACCGAGATGAGAGTGAGAGGGCTGGGCGAGAAAGGGGCGGTGGTATGGCTCTATGTGTAGGGATGGGAGTTAGAGTGAGAGAGTTGTGGACGGGGTGGGTAATTTTAATTTATGAGAAGATTACCATCATATTTACCAGAGGATTTATCCACCGATAATGCTTTATGAATGAGCAAAACGTAGCGTTGCACTAATCAAGGTTACCGATGGATAAATTAGCTGGTAAATCCGACGGTAATACTCGCGCCAATTTTTTCTTTTTTACCTCCATTTATTACTGGCAAATTTACTGTTGAAAAATCAAATCCGATATAACTTTTTTACCTGACGAATTTTTTGTCAAATTCACCGATAAATCCGTCGATAAACCCACTGCTAACTAGGGGTGTACATGGTCTGGTGCGGTCTGAAGACCCTGCCCGGTTCTGAACACTTTTGGGGTTAATTTGGTGTGATTTCACCTATATCTAAACCCATTTCAAGAATACATGTTAAGAATAAGATTGGATATGTTGACAAGTGATAGTATTTAGGTGTGTCTTAGCGTGTTAGAGAATTTTTTTATTTTTTATTAGGACACGGTTTGACACAAAAGACACGTGCGTCGAATGAGTGTTGATGAATATCGTGTTTAAAATGCGTTTGACACGCGAATACGATAAATTAAAAGAGTGCCCGTACTTTATGGAATACCGTTAATGTATTGAAATCTTGAAAGCAATTTTCTTAACTTTTTTTTTTGTTTAGAGTTATGCTTCTACTAATTGATTATCATAAAAAAAAGAGACATATAAGGACAAAATTTTAAAAGTAAATTTTTTAGGCTAAAAAATTTTAATATGAATTTTAAAGGTGTGCTTTACCTAGAAATGGAAGTTTTTGATGTATATACAGGTGGGTGGCAATTGCAAACATATAGGCATAACACGCAGGTAACGTGCTGAGTTAGCATGCAACTCACGTGTTGGACACATGGCAAAATTGCACACAACACGTAAGTAACGTGTTGTCACGTGGCGCTCATCCATTCAACACGCAAGTAACGTGTTGCACACGTGGCAGACACTGGTTGGACGGCGTTGCAATACGTAGCCTGTGAGGTAAGTCTTCTGTTTATAAAAACTGAAGCTCATAACCATTTTTCTTCATTATGAGAGAAGTATTTTCCTCCAGGGTCGGTACGATGGAGGACACTGCAAATATAGTGGTTTACCACAACAGTGAGATCGTATGAAATACATATGAACGTGTGAGCTTTGCATGTGAGAATATGTTTTCGTTTGTGATTCTGTGCACTATAACGTTCGTGGAACTACAGTATGGGCTCTGTTAAAGCATAGAGGGTGATATTTTAAAAGGGGTGACCAACATTCTCTACAGGAGTCCGGTTGTCGTATTTAAGCATATTGTTGCAGATGAGGTTTAACATGATAAAGATGTGCAAGATGACAGAGCTGAGGCATACTTAGGAATGAACAATGGTAGCAATGAGGAGTTCGAGGCTACGTACGAAGTTGATGATGAAGACGAGGACGGCAATAGGGGAGGTGAGGTAGTGGCGAAAACTTTAGTGGTTCCAGCCGCAGTTAGTCAACCAATAGACATTCCACCTTTTATGCGTATCTTGGATCTTGACGTCATGCATGCACCGGAGTTTTTTGAATATGCAAACATTGGTACGTGAGCAGTGGGTAGTATGTTTACTTGATTTTGTTTAAGCGGATCGATGAACAACAAATTTGTTTTTTCATAGGTGTTGCTGATTCAGAGGATAGGGAGTTTAGAATCGGAATCAAATACGGTTCACGAAAATCAGTCATTGCGGCAATTCGGAGTTACACTATCTCCAGAGGAGTCAATTACGTTGTTTATGAATCCGAGCCATAGACGTTATATGCAAAGTGCAAAAAATATTGACGTGGGTGCGACTGGCTTATCCGAGCCGGTTTGATATAGAAGAAAGCCTGTTGGGAGATTTAGAGATACAACGGGTGTTCCATGGGAACGATCTCATAGGATCACTCCAAGTTAGACTCGGACATGATTGTTGAGGCTATAAAGCCATTGGTTGAATCCAACCCATCTATAAAGGTCAAATATATACTTGCGAAAGTTCATGCAAGATTCAACTACACTATCAGTTGCTGGAAGACTTGGTTAGCAAAGCAGAAGTCAATAGCCAAGGTTTTCGGTTGATGGAAAGAATCTTACCAAGTTTTGCCGTTGTGGTTATTGACAATGGTTCAGAAGATGCCTGGTTTCACAAGTCCAAATAAAAACACGACCCCTGTATAACGGGAGTCAAGAGGTGGACAGTATTAGGATTCTTCATCGGGTATTCTGTGTAAGATCCTGTGTTATTATAAAATTAAATAATAAATTTGTTTATAATTTATTATATTTAACTAAGATTATATTTTAAGAGATTTTATGTATAAATTAAGCAATTTCTTATTTATGATTTAGAACTTTCGTAATTGTTAGGATTTGGTTGAATTAGTCCTACATTGCTTAGGATAGCAAATGGAGTGGGTGACCTAGGCTATAAATATGAGGCTAAGTTCTCCATATTTTTTGCACCAGTCGGAAACACTTAAAGCTTGTATCTGACTTTTCTTTTCCTCTATACCTTTTGATTAGAGAGTGTTGTAAGGTGTAGCTAAATATTTACTTTGAGATTGTGGGTGTACTGGGTGCCGGTGTTAGAGAGAAAGAAGTCTATGTGTTTTAACAATTTTCACATAGTGATATTCTCCGGTTGTCATTTGGCAACGGCCGTGGTTTTTTCTCCAGTAATTAGAGTTTCCACGTTAAATTTTTGTGTTGTGATTGTGTCTATTTTATTTCTTTGTGAAAGGTATTTTCTCAAGGGAGAATGGTGTATTATTCCCAACAAGTGGTATCAGAGCTTCGGTTCGGTGGGATTTATTCTTAGTATGCTCTGTGGTTGCAGCCTAATCTGATCTTCCACATCAGAAAAGAATTTTGTCCTGTGGCTTGAGGTTGATCTTTGGTTGCTGTTGTTGTTGCTGGAAGGCAGTGTGACACTGTGAGAGTACAGTTTGGAAAGGTTCTGGCTAAGGAAAGACTTGGTATTTAAGTGTGTCCATTGTGACCCACCTCTCTTTCTTGGGGACCCTTCCTAGTGTACGGTCTACAGTTGAGTTATACTATTCCAGTATACGGTTGCAACAATGTCAGGATATTCAAGTGTTGTGAAGCTTGAAATAGAGAAATTTGATGGAAGAATCAATTTTGGCTTGTGGCAAATACAAGTCAAGGATGTGTTGATACAATCAGGTTTGCACAAGGCGTTGAAGACAAGAAGTATCCTCATGGTATTACCGCACTGCCATGGATAAGAATAAGTTGTGGCAATCGGGTCCACAATTGCACACGGGCATTGGTTGGCATTGAGATGCAAGGTATGTGGCGGAGTTATGTCGATGGCTGAAGAACTTCCAGGAAAAGCCAATTTGGAAGTTGCACCATGAATTTTCAGCAAAGTTTCGATCTGTACCAAGGCAAAATGCTTGGAGTGGTCAAATTCCAAGTGAGTATACTTTCATGGTGGAGTATGATAGTTCTCTGAACTATGATTGTCGGTATAGACAATGGCAGCAAAAAATTGTCGGTGTGACTATTTCAATCAAGGTGGAGATTGTTAGGATTTGGTTGAATTAGTCCTACATTGCTTAGGATAGCAAATGGAGTGGGTGGCCTAGGCTATAAATATGAGGCTAAGTTCTCCATATTTTTTGCACCAGTCGGAAACACTTAAAGCTTGTATCTGACTTTTCTTTTCCTCTATACCTTTTGATTAGAGAGTGTTGTGAGGTGTAGTTAAATATTTGCTTTGAGAGTGTGGGTGTACTGGGGTGCCGGTGTTAGAGAGAAAGAAGTCTATGTGTTGTAACAATTTTTACATAGTGATATTCTCTGGTTGTCATTTGGCAACGGCTGTGGTTTTTTCTCCAGTAATTGGAGTTTCCACGTTAAATTCTTGTGTTGTGATTGTGTCTATTTTATTTCTCTGTGAAAGGTATTTTCTCAAGGGGGAATGGTGTATTATTCCCAACAGTATTCTGTGTAAGATCCTGTGTTTTTATAAAATTAAATAATAAATTTGTTTATAATTTATTATATTTAACTAAGATTATATTTTAAGAGATTTTATGTATAAATTAAGCAATTTCTTATTTATGATTTATAACTTTCGTAATTGAACAATAATAAGAATTTTATATGCTTTAAGTTGAATAATTAGGATTTTAATTTTATTTCATGATTATAAAGGAAATTAATTTTTATTATCTCTAATTATTGAATTGGAGCATTTATTTAAAAATAATTTTTAAGTTGATAATTAAATAATATTTTTTAAATAATTTTAAGGGATTAATTTAAAATTCAATTTAATACAATATCCCCTGACTTTATTAAAATTTAACAAATTTTAATTTGTCCAAAAATTTCTAATTTTACAATTTGTCCCAAATCAAACCCTAATTCTAAAATTAAACACACAAAATCCTAACCTCCTAACACCAACAGCACTGCCATCCACCCCCCAAAATTCTCATCCATTCATTCATTCACCGAGAAAGAAAGAAAGAAAAGCGGAAGAAAAAAAGGGAGAAACGAGCAGAAAAGAGAGGGAGATTCGAGAAAGTAGGGGGGAACAGAGGAGGAGAGGGAAGAAAGGAAGGAGCTGGTTGGCGCTGCTGGGTCCGCCGCCACCGTCGCGCACCACTATCATTGTGGAGCAGTCGCCGTCGAGCCCAAGTCCAAAGAGAGAGAGAGAGAGAGAGAGAGAGAGAGAGAGAGGCCGTCATGAAGGTTGAAACTGAGACGAGAGAGAGAGCCGCATAGAAGAATGGAATCGCGTGTCACCGCCGCGCCCAGTCGCTGTCCGTGAAGCCATCATCACCGCTGAAGCTTTGAGTCGCTGTCAGCTTCGCGCAGAGCTCCCATGGGTGTTGCTGTCGAACTTGCAAGTGAGAGAGGGAGGCATCGCTACCTATGTTGCCGTCGTTCCTCCACCATCGTCGAAGATCCACCACCGAAGTTGCTGGGCTCGCTGTCGTTGCACCTAGGTTGCTGCTACTTGTTTTACATGTCGTACCTGAATCTTATTTGTGATTTCTTTTTTTGTCTTGTATGTGTATGTTTATCTGAGAGACCCTTTTTGGTGGAGGCGTGATGAGGATGGTTTCTGGTATGTGATAATGAAGGTTGAGGCAGGTGGACTAGGTGTTGCTTAAGTATTCTAATGTATGTATTATTTGGATAGGAGTGAGCGAGGTAAGTCAGATAGGAAGTCACTAGGCATGTCTTTGGTCCCTTTTATTTCTTTAAACTATTCATCTTCCTGATTTGTAAGTTAAAGAAATTTCTTTAAACACCTTTTACAGTAAGGCTTTCACCAAACTTTTTCAAAAGGTTATTCAAGAATAATTGTTTTATAATGGAATTAATTTGATTTGCAAGTATTTCTTTGCTTTGATGGTATTCTCGTCTCTACTGAGAACGTGTGGTTTGTTCTCACCCTAATATCTTCCACCCTTTCAGTGACGCAGGTTCGAAGACTCAATTTGAAACTGCGGGCGATTATTGACTTTATTTATGAGTTAAGTTACTTTCATAGAGTTTCCTCGCTTGTTGCTTAAGTTTTTTATTTTATACAGAGTGATAGGTGTTGTATCTGAGTTTTATTTTGATTTACTTGTATAAGATTTATTATTATTAGTAACTATGTGATTATTATTACTTGGTGATGTTTGATATATTATTTTTAATGAGTTGAAAATAATTTTCTGGTATTTTATTAAAGATTGTAACACGATATCGAACTAAAAGCTCAATATTAAATAGTTAATAAGGAAAACAGGTTAGTAACGCCTTACTTTTAGTACGATCATGACGTATTGGACATTAGGTCGTTACAATATGGTATCAGAGCAGTTCATCCTGATTAGAGCCTTAGGAATGGACTGGCTATACTTCATTGTATACTCTGAGTGTCTGTCATATAGTAGGTCTTGTCTGGATAACAAGAATTAGAGCTTTAAGCACATGACTGTTTATTGATTAATGCTGTTAGCTTACCATTGCATATCTATTGATGTTAAGTCTGACCAACTTAATATTGATGGTTTATGTGTACAAAAAAGTTAATGGGTTATCATAGATAAAATAGAATTAATAGGTGATGCGAATAATGAGTTTTAGGAGCGTTGGAAATTAATTCTTGAAGTTGGTTGACGTATGATCCTTATTTGTGCTTGGTATTATCTCTTCCTCTATCAGTTGCATTGAAATTCCTTGTTTCACTTCCTTCTCTTGAAATGCGATTTGATTCTCTGTCAGATTGTATTCCTGACCATCCTTTAGATTCTTGATTTTATGGTTCTCAATTTTGCGTTCTCCTATATGAAGTTTGTACTCTAATTTAATTAAAACTTGCTTTGATCAATATATTATCTTCCTTTTTATTGTTGCTAGCAAAATTTTCCGATTTAGATTCATTTCTTAAGTTATGATTTGATATATTAGCTCTATGCTTTGCATCTTATGCGTATTCTATGCTGAACATGCGTCTAGCTATCCCATAGAATCTTGATATCATAGTTTTAGGTTCTGTATTCCTCTACTTAGACGATGTAATTCATTAACGAAATTTAAATCTGTTTTGCCATAATATATCCTATCATACAATGTTTTCTTGTAATTCTTATTTTGGATCTTCAAAGAAATTCTGGTTTGATTTTCTTCTCACCTGAATTCTTGTCCATGACTATCTCTTGAACTTCTAAACCTTACTTCTAAATTAGCATATACTTCTTTAGTCCAGACTCTAGAGTGCCTCTCACATTGTCACACACACTCAGTCCAGGGAGGGCTCCTCTCAATCTCATTAAGCTCCTGGTCATCCCTCACCTCCGTCCAGCCACCACTGTCGTTCCTTTGAACAGCCACTGTCTGCTTGCTCACTTCCCCTCCATCGCGCAGCAGCCATCGCAACCCTCGAAGCCTCCGTCGCGCAACCTTCGAAGCCACCGTCTGCTCCACCACTCTTGCATGCTCTGTCTCCCTTGGTGTTTCTCGGTGTGTCTGTCTCCCTTGGTCACTCAGTGTCTCTGTCTCTATCTCTCATTGTCTCTGTCTCCCTCTGCAACCACTGTCTCTTGCATGCCCTCTAGGTAATTTTTTTGCATGGTGGAAGGAACAAAGGGAACCGTAGTCATAGAGGCACACAGACCCACTCACTCACCCCTCTCCTCTCTCGAGCCTCCACTCTCACCTCTCACGTTTTCAGTCTCCAGTTTCACTCTCCCTTGAGCCACCGCCACTTTCGTCTAGCGATCGCCGCCGTGGCAACATCTGTTGAGCCAACGTTAGCCAGGTATGTTCTAAACCTTGCTTTTGATTGCTTGAAGCATGATTAATTGTTGTAAAACTATTTGCTTGAAGGCTGAAACATGATTAATTGTTGAAAAATTGTTTGTTTGAAGCATGATTAAATGATTAATTGTTGAAGCTGATTAATTGTTGAAGCATAATTATTGATTAATTATTGAAGCTGATTGCTTGAAGCATGATTAATAATTGAATAATTGAATAATTGTTGAATAATTTTGGATAATTTTGGATGTTATTTGTTGAGATTATTAGGTAGTAGGTTGCTGTGATGTTGTAATTGGATTGTATTGTTACTGCTTTGTTGAGTCTGTTCTGAATCTGATTAGTGATTTTTTGAATGTGAAATCAATAAAAGAAATTGATTTTGTGTTGTCAAAATTATTGCTAAAAATAATTTTGTTACTCTGCTGCTGCTATTTTCCAATTTATGAGTATGTTGTTTTTGAATTTTTGTTGATAGATTTATTGATTTTTAGAGTTTAAAGTGATTATTTGTTGCTGTGTTTTAATTTTAAACCAAATTGATGCTTTCAAAAAATTAACAAACAGTAGATGTCCCATGTTATTGATTTAGAGTAAGGAAATCATGAAGATGATGCTGTTGTTGGAGGTCTTGGGAGTGATGACGATGATGGTAGTGTATTTCCCTGATGCAGAAGACGGTGGTTCAAGTCACTCTCATTTCTAATATTTTTTACTTCATTTTTTAACTGCAAAATTTGGTTTTTGATATTTTTTAATGCTGAAATTGATTGATTCTGTGGATATTTAGACACCCTTTTGTTTATGAATAATAGAATTGAGAATTGGATTGTTTGGTACTGCTCTATATATATACTTGTTCTATGTCTTGGTGCTGAGTCTCACAAATATTCTCAATTACTTACAGCTATGATTTTCTTCTTTAATAGGATTTTATTTTTCCAAAAGAAATCATAGAGATTAGGGTTGTGGATTTTTTAATTGAGCGATGAGTGTAAAGATGAAGATGATGATGACAAAAGTGCTTGAACACATACATTTTAAGAGTGTTTTAAAAAAACTTGAGTTTGTAAATTGATAAGATCATATAGTTTTGGTGTGTTTATTTATATTTTATTTATTATTTTAATATAAAACGGTTCTTTCGGTTCAACCATGGTCGAATCGGTTGAACCTGTAAACCAATGAACCAATAGCTAGATTAGTTTGATGACTGGTTCGGTTTTCAGAACCTTACTTATTAATGAACCCTTTCAGCCACAAACACACAGACATAAGGGTTTGAGCAGCTGCATGAGTTGAAAGGAGAAATGGGGAAGTTACTATCCACTCCTCTCTTCCGGTGGCCATATCTCGAGCTACAGTACTCCAATTCGTATGCTATTAGTGGCTACGCAAAGCTCTCACCGAGTCTGTTAGTTTTATATAACTTGTATAGGTATGATCTCGAAATTTTCTCCTCTTCTCCGCCCTAAGAAATTCAAAAATTTAGGTTTTGGTTTTGAGAATTTTTATATTTTGATTGATTAGGTGGTATTTAAGGTTGGGCTATTGGTGGTTTGTGCCCCAAACACCATCGGAAAAGATAAGAAAACTCTTTGCCTTGTGAAATTGTGATCTTGGTAACTCTAGGTTGATTTGTGGTAATTGATATGGTTTTAGTTGGTAATTTTAGGTTGATTTGGAGCTTTGAAGATGAGATTGGTGATTTGATTTGGTTGGAAGCTTGGTTTGGACTCAATTTTGGTATCTTGCACATATTGGGAATCGGCTAAGGTATAGTTTCAGTTTTTTCTTTGTAATATGTAATATTTTTGGACACTTAGCCTAGTGGGCCATAGGATAGGATTGAAGTTTATTGTTGATAATTATGATGTATGATGAATTTGATGATTTTGATGATTATGGTGAATGATAATGTTGATGTATGATGTGGGATTTGGACAATGATGATTTTGAAGATTGTTAATGAATGATGAGGTTTGTTGAAGTTGATAGAGGATGGTAGAATGATATTTTGTGATGTAAATTGTTGAGAATTGAGTTTACAAGTAGAATTTGGTGTATGGAATAGGTGATTTTATGTGTTGCTAAGTTATGGAATGAATAAAAGGTGTATGAATATGATTTAGGTACATTAGGACTATTTTGAATGTGGAATAAGTGAATTTGGATTGAGAGTTTGGTAAAATTGAGGTTTATAGATTTTTGGTAAAAATAGAATTTTGGTGAACTTTGATGGATCATATCCTGAGCTACGGTTTTTGAAGTTAAATGATTTTTGTATCAAATTAGAGATAATTCAAAGAGCTTTTAAACGGTATAGATTTTGTAGAAATCGAAATTTTTTAGAAAAAGATATGATCGTTGGTGTCAAAAATATAAATTCTGTGATGTTGCAGAATTTGTGATTTCTGGTTTGTGTTCGCACGCACAGTGTTGTGCGCGTGCTCTGAACAATGGTTATATTTTGACTTGTGCGTACGCACAGCCTTGTATGCACGCATACCCTGTAAACTTTTTAAAACGTGCATACGCACACTCCGGTGCGCATGCACACATAGGGAGATGCCTACTGTTGAGAGCGATCGCACACTCTGGTGCGCACACACACCCTGCGAAATATGCAAGTTGTGCGTACGCACACACTAGGAAATGCATTCTGTTGAGGGCGTTCGCATGTATCTATGCGTGCATTTAAAATGAAAACTTTTATCCTCTGTGCATATGCATACCTCTATGTGTACGAACACTTTGTGAAAATTCTTCTGGGAGTGCGTACGCACAACCCTATGCGTACGCACACTTCCCTGTTTTTCAATAAAATTCTTGACTTTAACTGTTTTATCATTCCAGCAAGCTTATAAACTTTCATAATGCTTATCTAAGGTGTGTTAACTTGTTTTTAGGCTTTGAAACATAGAGAATACCCTAAGTGAGTTTAACTAGATATTTTTCTGGTAAAAGTTTAGAAGATGGAGCCTTGTGTTTATGGAGTATTGAAGATGGATTAGTTGAGTGAGATGACAGAGTACTGTAATGATGTTTAAGCTAATGAGTTGTGGTGTTACGGATTGATGGTGTTTGAGACGAGTCGAGGACTCGGAGTGGAATGATAGCTTTACTGAGTATTGAAAATAATTTAGAAAACCATTGATATATCGTTTTATACTGAGACTATTGAGACGCTATGCGCCTGGCAGGGATGGTAGGTTAATTCTGCCTGTCAAGGTCGCGGCGGCGGTGGCGTAAGGGCGGTGGTTAGTCCCGCTTACGTTGAGATGTGAGGTCTGCGGCAGAGTATCCCGCTCGCAGCCTTTCGAATCATAAGAGTGTGCAAGCACTATATCCCAGGGGGTTCCCATTTATTCATGACCGAAAGGCGACATCTCCATGGAGACGTGTTGGGTTGGCAGTTGAACCGACAATGTGATATCACAGCCAAATAGGACAGGCATTCATCATGTGCATCTTCTATATGTTTGCTTGCTTTACTGACTTAAATTGTTTGCCAAATTGTATAACATGATTATTTGTTTCTTGAATTTCTTGATATACATGCTATACTTGTGCTTTACTTACATTGTTATTACTTGTATTTTCTACTGGGATTGAGGAGGTTTGGAAGGCGGTGGCGATGGGATCGCATGGCGGTTTAGGGTGGCGAAGGCTGTGGAACAGCGAAGAATTGCTAGATTAGAAATCCACTAAGTTAGATTCCCCTATTAACATTATGGTCTTAAAGTTTTGGTTTTAATTTTTAGATATGCTTTAAGTTGAATCTTTTGACGGATATGAAGTTCTAAGATTGCCTCTGGCGTCCCGAAATCTTATATCTTACATTACTGGGCACTATTACCATATTGAGAACCTCCGGTTTTTATTCCATACTTTGTTGTTGTTTTCAGATACAGGTCGCAACCCACCTCGGTGAGTTGCTTTATGGTGGTAGAGCGGAGGACCTTATTCCATTTTGTTGTCACAAGCATGCTGGATTTACTTTCTCTGAGTTTGCCATTTAGCAGATAGAGGGAAACATGCAGCGTGCAGGTAACATCGTTGTGTACCGATTTGATAGAAGAAACGAGGTGTTTAAGGTGCGCGAAATACATAGTGGAAAAGTGTTAGTTGTTGATCTTGCGCGACGGAGGTGCGACTGTGGGAATTTTTAGGTGGAGCGACTTCCATGTCGCCATGTTATTGCATGCTGTGCTAACCAGCGACTGGATTGGCAGGTGTATGCCAGCGATGTATACAAGATGTCAGAGATTTGGAAGGTCTACAGAGTGGAGTTTGTCCCGTTAGGCGACATGGAGACATGGCCTAATTACACAGGGGCGACGATGGTCGCGAATTTGGCCTTGCGATGAAAGTCAAAAGGTCATCCCAAATTGAGTCGCTTTCTGAATGAAATGGATTCATAGAAAATGCGTGGTCCTTTGGTATGCTGTCTTTGCAGAAATCAGGGTCATCATCGCAGTAGATGTCCTCAACGTGTTGGACCAAGTGGGGTTGGTGGCAGTGGTGGCTCGTAGGGTTTTGTTTCAAGTGGTGGTTTGTAGGGTTATAGTTGTAGTATTTTTAATAGCTATGTAATTTGAATTAATGTATTTCAAATTTGACTTTCAGTGTAGTTATTTTCAGTTCATGTAGTTCAATTCTGGATTTCGATATCTATGTAATTTTAAGTTAATATATTTGAGTTAACGCATTCAATTCTAAGTTTAACTTAAACTGAAAGTTAATATAGCAAATAGAACGATGAAAGTAAACAAAGTTCGACAAATAGGAAATTAAACAAAGTTTAACTAATTGAAAACTAAAATAAGAAATACAATGATGAAGTAAACAAAGTTTGGCTAAACTAAAAACTAATACAACAAATAAAATGATAATAAACAAAGTTCGACTAAACTAAAAATTAATACAACAAACACTTACTGCTTCTTATTGAAAACGTGCATCGCCTTGTTTGCTATCCCTCTAATACTTGACGGTGTAAACCTGGTCGGTGGACGGAGATCTGTCTGTAGGTTATACTGATGGCCCCGAACAACTGCCTATCCCTCTGTCGGACTGGACCCATCTCCATCTGCCTATCCCTCTACTAGACTAGACCCACCTGCCTCTACCTGGCCCTCTACTGGACCTGACCCATCTATTGGGGCAGAAGGATTCGGATATACTCGCCAACATGCTCCTATGTCGGCTCATTCAAGTCCATACCGATTAAAGTCAGCTGTGATGCATTCACACGACCCCGATTGATCCGAATATGCGACTCGATGCATACACTGGCTCGACTATCAGGTGTGGCCAGTGGATGGTGTTGATGAGACGAACTGTCGTCTGATGTCTGGTGGGGTTGCGAGGACTGCTGTGATGGGATAGTTGGGATGTAAGTATCATCAAGAGTAGGACCACTGCTATCAAGGAATCGACAGATGATATCGTAGTCCTCAAGTAATGGTTGTGTTGGTGAGAATGGGGAATGTCTGTGAGCCCGAATCCAAGATGGTTGTGCTGCCTATGATGTGATCTGTGATGGCTCGACTGCCCATGAGATTGATGGCTATGGCTCGAGCTGTGCTGAGATGGCTGTGGGCGATGATAAGAAAACGGATGAAACACATCATAAGATCGTGCTGCCTGTTGCAGTGGCTGCTGAGGTGGCTGCTGCAGTGGATATTGTGATAGGTGCTGATGAATGAATTTTGACAACTTCAGGTACATCCCGTATGATCCAATATACCAACTCCGGTAATCGGTGAAGTCAACAATTGGTTATAGTCCCCGATATCGCAGACGACTGTTGCGGTGGTTACCCCATTGTTGTATCCATTCGTCATGAATCTCGTGCCAATCATGGTGCTGTGCTCCCCGAAGAGTATAACAATGAGTGGGAACTGGTATGAATTGTGTTGCAAGAGGGGGTGATTGTGCATATCTGTACTGACAAACCACTCAGTCCGCAGGAAGCCATTCGACACATTCAAATGATACTAATGGCCCCACAGTGTCACAGACATCAGGGTGTGCGTGTAGTTCAATAGGAATGATAATGTCGATATACGGCCTCTAGACAAACTGCAAAATATATCGAGGGGCATTAGATTATTAATAATACCATAAATTATAACAGAAAATCTCAAAACTCATACTCACGTCTTCCATAAAGTCAATTGCGTGCCTAATAGATGCCAGACTCATAAACATCCATTTTTGGGTCCGTGAATGATGACTCCATCTACAATACAGAACATTATTCACATAGTTTGAATTACATCTTGCCAGTAAACCATAAATAACATACAAGTCAAATTTATCTAAATTAATGATGTTACATGCGTGCCACCGGTATCTCAGCCGGCACAAGTTGGTGCCGTTACCTCCACGACATACGCTCTCACGCCCAATCAAAAATAAAATCAAGTGGGCCATCCATATTCTTATAATCGTATCGTGATGCACGACATAATGACCTGTAAAGGTGCACGAGACAAGCTGAACCCCAACTGTAATTGACGATCTGATCAAAATTCTAGAGCAGTGGTAGATACTTCGCATTGCCATATGCCGTCGACTTATCCACGAAGAAAGTGGTACCCAACAGATAGAATATGTGACACCTAACATAGCGCATAACAGACTCTCATGTGTCTAATGGCTGTGTGTCTCTAATATGGCAAACCCATGAAATATTTATGTAGCTCTTGGAGGAACTTCTCACTTTGGGTTCGTTGTCGAATATAGCGAGGCAGTGGGTGACCAAGAAGTCATGACTGCTATCAGTCCACCCAGTCACAACCTCTCCATCGATCGGTAGTCCGAATATATGTAACACGTCCTCTAGTGTCACTGTAACCTTACCACTGGCATTACAAACGTATGTGTCTTGGGTCGCCACCTTTCCACAAGAGCAGATAGCATCGTGGAATGTCTTCTGATCACTCCAACTCTTGAGAGCTGGTAGAATGCAGTGGTTCATAAGACTTGGTCAACCGCTGAATGCCACGTCTCTGGCTGGTCAAACTTACGAAGTAGAAGATTCCTACCAGCCTAATAAAGTTCTACGACAAAAAAATTAATTTAATAAATAACAAAAAAATAAATTAATAACAAAAAATAAAATAAATAATAATTACAAAAATTTGAATTTATTATATTCACATTCATCTTTTTTATTAATTTCATTAATAAAGTCATTTTATTAATTAAAATATAACATAAAGTAAAAATAACATTAAAACACAAAACAACATATAATTATATGTTATTCAATACTAAAGTATATCTTCATAATCATATTGATTTTTAATTCTAAAATACTAATGTTAAAACAGAAAATTAAATAAATAATAACAATATAAAATTCAAATTCTTTTTAATAAATATTTTTATTATTTTTTAAATTAAAAGCTAAAACCTTTATATAACATAACAATAATAACGAAAAATTCGAATAAAACGCATATTATACTAATTAATAAAAAGAATATTATATACCTACTAACAACACAAAAATAGAAAAAAAACGTTAACATTAATTTCAAAAAAATTTATTATTATTTATATTATTTATTTATATTAAGATTTAAGAGTACATTTAGATAAAAATTATTTAAATAAATAAGTTTAAACTACTATCCTAATGTTAACTAAATAGATACTAACAACCAATTTGGATTGATCGAGTGGTCAGCTTATTTGTCCGTTTAAGCAAGTGTCGGATGTTCAAACCTTGCCTTGTACATGCAGTTCTACTTACTTTTTCATATCTAAAATAATTTTTGAATTTTTAAAAAAAAATTTCAATGTATATAGTTCTTAAAAAATAAAATGGATAATAAATAAATTTTTAAAATGTTCTTTTAATAAATTTATAAGATTTTTTTGCAAAAAGAAGTATTAAATAATTTTTTTAAAATTTGTAATAGTAAATTTATTAGTTAATAGAGAATTAATATATTTTATTCTTTACAAAATAATTATTTTTTCATGAATATTAAATATGACCCTTTTTTATTTATATATTTACGTAGTTGATTTTTAAATAAGGCCTCTTGTTAAATAGAGTTGATGTCTTATGATCAGTGTGCAGATTGCACACGTTCCAAAACTGATAAGGTTGAAGTTGTCTTTTATAAAGGTACCGTGTTCCGAATAATTCAAACAAGGATAGTCTTCTTTCCACCACAATTAAATGATTAATTAAGGTTTAAGCTTCTAAGTTCTAAGGACACGTTGAATTTTTTTTATTTTAATTTTAATGTTCGAATAGGAAATAATTTTTTTATATAATTATTTAATAAAGTTTATGTGTTTAGATAATTTTTAAGATAATAATTTAAAAATTAATTATTATGTTAATATGATATATAATTAATTATTTGTATAATTTTCTCATATCTATACTTTTCCAAGTTTAAAATAATGGACAATACAATCAAGCTGTTTGTTATATTCTATTTTCAAAAATTAAAGGATAATTTTATTAATATTATACTCTACTTGTAAATTAACAACACAACATATATGAAGACTTACCAATTTTTTTAATTAATATATGCAATAAAATTTTTTTCATCAAACCAACTGATGATAAGGATGAAATTAATTGGTGTTGGACAAAATCTGGTATATACAAAGTTGGATCAGGATACAAAGTTATTTATGAGTTCTTTCATTCTCTTACTTCATTGATGTCTTAAAACATACAAAACAACAGAGTATGAAATAGCATTTGGGAATTGAAATTACCTCATAAAATTAAGATTTTTTTATGGATGAGTCTTCATGAAAAGCTTATGGTTTTGCAACAAATTCATAGCCGGTTTGCATCCACTCCTGTCACTTGCCCTCTGTCTTCAATAATCTGCAGTCTAATTTTAATAACCCCTGACTTATGACAGAAAGAAGAGGAGATCTTTATCAATTGGTGGCGACGAACCTTATCTTAAGTAGTGGCTCAAATCAAAGGTAGACAAAAGATCCTCTTCATTGCGGCGCTGTGTTAGAGATAGTGCAAGAAACCATACTCTTTCTTAAGCTATTTATCTTCCAATCACATTTAGTGATAATTGAAAATACCCAACTTTTTTTATACTTCTTTATGGAAATATTATTATTTTATAATAATAAAATAATATCTATTTTTGTGAAAAAAACATATATAAAGACTTACAGGTATGTAAATGTCTTTATATTAAATTATTAATTGATAATTTAATATGTTTAATTAATTTTTAAATAATATAATAATTTTTAATTAGTAATCAACTGTATGTAAATTTTTATTTTAAAATATATTTTACTAAATAAAAATAAATAAAATTTGACCTGGTAATAAAAATATAATAATAATCCACAAATTTGTAACAGTAAAGAAAACATAATTAATGCCATTAATATTATGCTTATATGCTAACAATGCACAAATCCTTAACTATGAACAAAATCAGATTAATGGACCATCTTCCATTATTTTCTTATCCAATCATGACTTGATATAAAATCCACGTGCTCCCAACTGTCATTCTCATTTTTTCCCAAACAAAATATCGACATCATCCTCCATTCCTCCTACTACTCCCCGCCATGGACAACGACAACCGCCGCGCTTCCCGCCGCACGGAAGTCCTCTCGAAGCACCTCTTCCCGCACCCTCTCACAACGACCGCCCTCCTCTCGACCTCCAACTGCCTCAGCTACTCTCCACCAGAGCTCTCCTCCTCCAACCCGGTCTCCTTCGACACTTCCCGGATGCGCGCTCTCCTCGACGGCCACAACCTCGACGACCGTGACTGGCTCTTCGGCCTCATCGTTCAGAGCCCTCTCTTCAATCGCCAAGAGCGCGGCGGCCGCGTCTTCGTCTCCGTCGACTATAACCACACCATGGAGCAGCAGCGCGAGGAGACCATGCGCCGGATCGGTTACCTTCTCGATCGCGGCGTCTTTAGAGGTTGGCTCACCGGCGATGGCCCTCAAGAAGAGCTCAGGAAGCTGGCCCTTCATGAGGTCGTCTCCATGTACGATCACTCCCTCGCCGTCAAGATCGGTGTCCATATCTTCTTGTGGTATGTAGATAATCTTCTTCGGAATGAAAATTCTGTTAGATATGTTAACCATTAAATACATGACATGGTATGCTTCTATAACTTAAGTGCTGTAATTCGATGTTGTGCCTCTGTCCAACCGCTTAAGTTTGAGATGAGTTTTTTAGACAAATTATCTGTAAATGATTAGTTTGATTTGATATTGTAATTTAGATTAAATTTTAAATAATTGTGATGAATTTTAAGTCAAATTGCCTTCATTTGTGTTGGTATTAGACTAAGTTATTGTTTCTCCAATTTCATGGCTTAAGCATAAACTTAACTAGCAGTCATTTCTTTTTGTGAATGTGTGTGTGTGTGTTTAATGTGTTGTGAACATATTCAAAATTTATTTTCTCCTTCTACATTGTTGTTTGTTTGTTGTCCTTGGATGTGAGCAGGGGAGCTGACGAATTGACGAAGTAGGGTGGATAGGAACTTTTGGTTTTTCATTATGGAGAGGGATAGAAACATAGCAGACTTTTTTATTTTTAGGTCACAAAGTCAATCACTTTGAACTCACTGAGAGGTTAAATAATCAATCAAGTAATTTTCATTTTTTTCTCACAAAAAGGATGTAATCACCTCTTCAAACAGATTTACCTGAATCTCTTTCTCGTAGAACATTTTATTCAACCAAAAGAGCATTTGATGGTCTTCCAGCATTACTAAATCAGAGCCTTGTTTTATTTTTTGTTTATCTTTTGGCAAGGATGTTATGAAAAAAAAAAAAAAGAAGCAAAAACAAAACATAAGAATGGATTTGTTGCTCATCACTCCACCTAGAATACTTGTACTCCAAAAATACCACATATCATTTATAAACAATTTTGCTTGTTCCTCTTATGAGTGTTTGGTTTCAGGGGTGGGGCTGTAAAATTTCTTGGAACAAAGCGGCATCATGACAAGTGGTTGAGAGCTACTGAAAACTATGAGCTGAAGGGTTGTTTCGCTATGACTGAGTTGGGACATGGAAGTAATGTATGTGAAGGTTTCTCAATAAGTTTTGGGTTGAAAGCCCACATTCATTCATTCTATTCTGCTTTGCCTTTATCACTTCTATTAATTCTTTCCAAACTAATTTACACAGGTACGGGGAGTCGAAACAGTAACTACTTATGATTCGAGAACTGGAGAATTTGTCATCAATACTCCATGTGAATCGGCGCAGAAGTACTGGATTGGTGGTGCAGCAAATGTAAGGACTCATGACACTCAAATGGTCCCTTTTTTTTTAGGTCATTGTGAGTTTAATTTGCTGCTTTTGTCTTTCTTTTGTTTCAATTTTGTATGCATAAATTTAACATAGTTTCACTTTTATATGCAGCATGCAACACACACTATAGTGTTTTCACAGCTCTACATAAATGGAGGCAATCAAGGCGTGCATGCATTTATTTGCCCAATTAGGGATTCAAGTGGAAATGTATGCCCAAACGTCCGCATAGCTGAGTGTGGTCACAAAATTGGTTTAAATGGAGTTGATAATGGCCGTATCTGGTAATGTACACATTTTCAAACTGTTTTCAACCTGGGGATGCCAATTATTTATTTATTTATTTAGTGAGTACACTAAATAGTTTTAGACATGCGACTTCAGGTTTGACAATGTAAGAATACCAAGAGAGAATTTGCTGAATTCCGTGGCTGATGTTTCACCAAGAGGTGAATATTTGAGTTCCATAAAAAATGTAGATCAGGTGATAGTTACATCATCTCTCTTAATTATGTTTATGCTTTATAAGGTTCTCTTCATTCTGTATATGCTTGTCTTTATTCTCCTTTAAAAAGCCTTTTTTCATTGGTGGGGTTCGCTACATGGATCAAAGACATCATTGCGTCATGTCCATTAGGATGCGACAGAGTTTTACATTGGCTGTCGCGAGCCTAACACAACCCTACATGGATGCAAAGACGTCATTGCGTCGTAGCCATGCATTAGGATGACAAAGTTTTATGTCAGGTGTCGTAGGCCTAACACAATCTTACATAGATTCAAAGATGTCTTTGCGTCGTAGCTATGCATTGGGATGCAACAAAGGTTTATATGAGCTGTCACAAGCCTGACACAACACACTTTGTCCGAGTTCTATGCTTTTCTTTATTCACAATTGAAAAAAAAATCCTCATGAGTTTTGTTATGTCATTACTGCTCCAGAGATTTGCAGCATTTTTAGCCCCTTTGACCTCTGGTCGTGTAACTATTGCCTCTAGTGCTGTTTACATCTCCAAGGTATTGATTTTCATCATTATTTTGTGGAATGATCACATTTTTCTCCTTTTTTTTTTTGCTGTGCATTTAACAGATAACTAATGTATGTCACATATCTTTCCATTTATCAACTATTGATAGATTGGCTTATCCATTGCTATAAGATATGCATTGACAAGACGAGCCTTTTCTATGACACCAAACGGACCTGAAATTCTGTTGCTTGATTACCCAAGTCATCAGCGGCGTCTACTACCCTTACTTGCAAAGATGTAAGTCTTCTACTTATGGGCATTTCGGTATCTACTTGCTCTGACCACAAAATGATTCAAGCCTTCTAGAAACATGGAATTTAGGTATTGTGCTTTGGCCATGGGCATTTATCCCACATAACTTCAGCTAATGCCGTCTGGTGCATTTTTTTGTCAAGGCCGTGACTTACATATTTATGTTTTGATATTTTCAATATACATGCTACTGATATTTGGCCATATATATTCTGGAAGAAAACATTTGATTTAAAAGGAATAATGGATTTAAGGCATTAACGCGGGGTTAGTCAAAATGGTAAGTACTTTGTTCTGTCAACAAATGGTATTGGATTCAAGTCTTGGGAATATCAAAATAATTATATGAAAGAAGGTTTTTTTTTCATGGGAAAAAAGGACCTGAATATATAAACACCTGAGTTGTCACTACTATAGTTTGACTGTTGGAAGAAATGTAATGGACCTTAATTTACGTGTTTAAGTTTTTATGTTCATTTCATTACCCTTTTCTGCAGATATGCAATGAGTTTTGCTGCAATTGAGCTCAAAATGATGTATGTGAATAGAACACCCGAGTCAAACAAAGCAATCCATATTGTTTCAAGTGCTTATAAGGCTACCTTTACGTGGAATAATATGCGCACACTTCAGGTTTAGTACTGTTATTATAACTTGTTTGTTGGATTTATGCTACAGACCTACCTACGGTTTTTTGTTGTGTAAAATAGGAATGTCGTGAAGCCTGTGGAGGACAGGGCGTTAAAAGTGAAAATCGTATCGGTCCGTTCAAGGGCGAATTTGATGTGCATTCAACATTTGAAGGGGACAATAATGTTCTGATGCAGCAGGTAGGATGAATTTTTATGCTAAATATAAAATTAAGTAAGCACGACTTTCACCTAAAACAGAGTTGATCGCAATGAGATAAGTAAACCTCACAATATAATATAACATTTAATTTGATTTTCTTAACAGCTTGGGTAAAAATATAGGAACAATGTGTACTTCTGTAAGGTCCAACACTGAAAAATAAAGGCCACCTTCAAGAGAGAAAAAACGTACTTTCTACTTAATGTGAACTTGTCATTAGTTTCTGAATCTAGTATTTGAGTCTTTTATATCAAGTTCTTAGAAATTTGATAACGCCATTTTTTTTGTCTATTTACTCATGTTCTGGTGAAAAAGTATCAGTAGGTGTGGTTTGTCACCCAGTAAATTTTACATGCGTTATTTTATTAGAGATTTGAAATACATGAAATGATTCAGTGTCCAAATTTACACACTTCTAATATTTGATGTCAGATTAGCAAGGCGCTCCTTGGAGAATTCATTGTGTGTCAGACTAAGAAGAAGCCATTTAGAGGTTTGGGGTTAGAACACATGAACAACCCTGCACCTGTCATCCCATCTCAGTTAACGAGTTCTATTCTCATGAGCAGGGAATTTCAGGTAATTATTCGACTGAAACTGTCGATAATTTAGATGAACCAGCATAAGCTTCTCTTTGTCTCTTACCTTTTTAAATTATACAGCTTGATCTCTTCCACCTAAGAGAGCGAGATCTATTGAGACGCTTTGCTGCGGAGGTTTCACAATATCAAACTCAGGGGGAAAGCAAAGAGTCTGCCTTTAATCTAGTGAGTTCTCTACCGTGTCTTGTTAATCATTCTTTCACTGATTCACTTCCTTACAGTTTGTAAGTTCTACTAGAGCTATCAAGTCGCAGAGGACTTAGGCAGAGCTTTCTCTGAACGCGCAATACTGAAAACCTTCATCGAGGTCGAGTCAAAGGTGCCGGCTGGTTCATTGAAGGTAAATCTTCCATGACAATTTTTTTCCTTTTAGGTTTCTGAGAAAGAGAACTGAAGGTGATCCATTTAACTTCTGTATTTTCCTCTTCTATAGGATGTCTTGGGTCTGTTGAGGTCGTTATATGCCTTGATTTCTGTGGATGAAGATGCTGCTTTTCTTCGCTATGGATACTTGTCAACTGAGAATGCTGCTGCAGTGCGGAAAGAAGTGCCGAAACTGTGTACTGAACTTCGACCGCACGCATTCGCCTTGGTCAGTTCCTTCGGTATACCCGATGCCTTCTTGAGTCCTATTGCGTTTGACTGGGTTGGTTCGAATGCATGGTCCTCTGCTCAACACTAGTTGCGGATGCAAATTTCTTCATATGGTTCGTGGCAAAAGGGTAAGTTATACAGTTATACTGCACACTTTGATACTGGATATGATCAAATTAACTTTTCTTGTCTCCTAAGAAAATGTGAGTAATATTCTTACTTACTGTTACTAAAAGACCTGCAATATTTGAATTGCTGCCAAATAATTTGTACATGGTTCCCAAGTGGGATCCATTAATAAAGTAAACACTGTTATATTTAGAAAAATGATAATTTCACTCCCATTTTTTTCAATGCCCCTTTACATATGAATTTTTTTATATTGTATATATACATGAATTTATAAAAAAATTGATATTTTTGAAACAAAAATGGCAATATTCCTTCCTTTTTCTATTTTATATATTGTTTTTGTTAGATTGCTTTCCACAAAGAAAGAGAGAATTTTTGGGACAATAATTTTTTGGTTGAGTAGGGAGCAAATGGAATATTTGTACAATATGTACAATGGATTATTTATTTGGCCCAATATGAGTTAAAAAATGAATATCACCTGTACTATCCAGAATAACCATCCGGGTACTAAGATAATAAACATCCCAAAAACTTAAGTTGATTTTGGGATTCATCAAGAATTGAACTCGACCTTTTGAATCTGAAACTCTGATACCATGTCATGAAACCACTCATCCCAAAAGCTTAAGCTGATGGAAAAAGGTAACACTAATGGTTATATCTCTAATACTGAATCGGACATCCCTAAACATCTATTGTACACATTGTACAACTATTCTATTAGCTCCCTATACTTCCTCTTTTTGGTTTTGCATTTCTTGCAGACGGTACAAACTAATGACGGATTTTGAAATTCGTTACACCGATCCGGTTAAAAATGACCTAGGTTTTTTTTCCGTAGTATTTGGTTCCACAACTTATTTCTTTTAAAATTAGTGTGGCAATGATTATTAATTGTCTGCACTGGATGTGGACGGTGGTTGTGGGTGGTGGATGTCGGCATGCAATAGTTAAACTAATTAAAATTGCTTTTTAATTAACTACTTTGAGTCTTGAATTAGTTTAGATAAAAATATAATATTTGTAATTATTAAAAAAAGAAAGTTCTAAAACGAAATTAGGCCTACTTATATCTAGGTTATATTTGTAGTGTTGTCAAACACTTGTGGTTGGTTGTGTCTTGTGAGGTTAAATCTAACGCAGTGAACTCGTGATCTTTATCTTGGAAATTGTAAGGCTAATATAAAATCATAATGGAAAAGTAAAATCGTGAAACTGAAAGGAAACAATACTTAAAAATTGTAACTTGATGTCATTTCTCACTCAAATTAAAATTTGAACAATTATATCCTACAAAGAGATTGGATTACATATTCATAGGATGGACAACAACAAAAGTTGAAGAATTCAAGGAGTTTAGAACAGAACAGAGTAATATGTTAATATGTATGTTATATGCTATAGCACACCAGGTTCAAAACTTAACAAAGCAGATTAAAAAAGAGTAAAACTCCTCTCCTATCCTAACCATTTATGAAAATGATCTGGCGTCTCTAACCATCCGGCGTCTCTAACCATTAGAAAATAACAACGCAGTTTTTGTCCATTTTTTCTGTGGGACCGAAAAGCTTTTCTGGTGCCCCTTGATTATTAGGCTTTTCCGGTTACTTTTTATCCAAACAAAAAGGTCCTTTCAATCACACAGAGAGAATGAATAAGGACCGCATTATTATTTTTTAATGGTCAGGAAACGCCAGATTTTTTTCATAAATGGTTAGGAATTGGGAAGAGTTTTACTCATTAAATAATAACAAAGCAAATTCAAAGCAGATTCAAGCATGACAAAGCAAATGAGAGCACAACTTTTCTGTGCCTTATTGGGTGTTCAAGAGTTCAACTAACTCATCGACAAGCTCCAATAAAAGTAATAAACCTCACTCAAATCAGCAACTCCTATGTGATGCCATGGACTCACATTCACTGAAAATAGCAATGTATACATGGCTAGCCCTTGGTCACCAAACTGCATTTCTTCACCTATGCAACAAGTTAGCCAAAACAGGCCACAGGATCACGTTCTTTGCGCTCAAAACTGCACAATCCAAGTTAGTTCCTTTCAATCTCCATCCAGATCTTATCACATTCGTCGCCGTCGCCATTCCCCACGTGGAAGGCCTTCCACCGAACGCAGAAACCACTTCAGACGTTCCTTATCCTCTGCACTCACTCATCATGACAGCAATGGACTTAACCCAAGTCCCAAGGCGACATAGAAGTTCATCTTTCCCAGCTTAAACCTGATCTTGCTTTCTATGATTTCACTCATTCGATGCCGTCACTGGCAACGCGTTTAGGAATCAAAGCTTTTCACTTTTCACTGCCAGTTCTGTGATGGTAGGCTACACTCTCGTTCCAGAAAGGTAAGTAACAATTAACAGCTTATAAGAAAATTAAGTATACTGGTGTACTGATGATTTTTAACGTTGATTTTAATTATAAAAAATATATATAATATACATAACTGAGATTAATGGTTAAAATTTATTGAAACAGCAATGTATCACTATATTTAAAAGCTTTTCTAACTTATATAGTCTAAAATATCCTAATTATTAATTAGATATGTTTTACCTTATTATAAAGTATATTATTATAAATGAAGTAATATCTATTTCAATTTTTAAATTCGGTAGAAAAATTCTAACAAAAAAAGAGTACGTACTCCGTACTTAGAGAGAATGAGAGAAAGAGAGAATAAAAACGAGCGTTTGAGGGTGAAACATAAGAAGAATGGCGACCTCGAACGAGATAAGGGGGAGGGTGTGGGTGAAAGTACATCCGATGTCAAGAAAGGTTTTTACAAAAAGGTTTTTTAAAGTCTACAAAAGTCTCCTTTATAGATAAAGTCATTGGTCCAAGCCTTCGCACTTGCAGGATCTCTATCTGGGGATAGTATAGCGACAATGGTGGACAAGTAGGGCGATCTTCAACCTCCGTGTGTAAACTTCACTGAAGAAGCGAAGCTTTGTTTGCCAAAGATTTATTGAGAAGCTTTGTTTGCCAAAGTCTTATCGAGAAGATTTGGTGATCAAGGTCCTTGATAAAATTATAGTTACATAGCTCTTTCATACAAGCTTCGGATGGTCTGACGCATCAAAGGTGGCTTTGATTTGCTTGATGTGGGATTTGGATACTTTATGGTAAAATTCGATGCAGCTGAAGATCGTGAGAAGGTCATACTTGGTGGCCCGTGGTTGATTGAGGGGCACTATATTACTGTAAAATCGTGGGATGTAAATTTTCGGCCATGTGAGCAATCCTTCGCATCTACGCTTGTATGGTTTCGGGTTTCGGAGCTCCCAATCTGGTACTATTAGGAACAGGCCATGATGCGTATTGCTTCTACAAGAGGAGTTCCCATTAAAGTGGACCTAACCACTAAGTTGGCTGAGAGAGGACGATATGCCAGAGTATGTGTTCAAATAAATTTAGGATTGTTGGTGATCAAGCATATCATTGTGGAAGGCGTAACTCATGCAGTAGAGTATGGAAGTTTAAATTTAATTTGTAATACGTTATGGCCACGATATGGCACCATGCTTAGGTAGAGACTTTAGGGAAGGAAAGGGTGCTGATTCTGATACCACCAAGCCTCGGGACGGTACAACAGCAGTGTCAAATCCTGAGTCCAAAATTCAAAATTCAAATGAAGTAGAACCTGATGTGGTAGGCGACCTTACTGGCAAGAATCCCGTACCGAATTTGCAAGAAGATTTGGCACCTAATAAGTTGCATGGAAATAACGTTGAGGAGGCTTGTATGCATAATGAACCGCGCTGGGAGTAAGTTGTTAGGAAAGGTAAAATTAAGCTGGGCCAGAAGCAATCTAACAAGTCCCAAAGAGGCACTCAATCTAGAACCGATTCGGGTAGGGTAACTAGGACCACCATCTACTTCCCTCACACGGATGGTTCTAGTTCCTATCGTGCCAGGGTCGGGTCATGGGTCAAGGTCGGGTACAATGCTTCCCGTACCCTTGTGCCTTGCGGCTCCTCTCTCCAAAAACGACCAAGCCCGATGTCCTACAAAGCTCACTGGTTGAGAACAGTGGAGGCTTAATAGTGGAAGCATCATGTCCTCTTGCAGCCGTGAAGGAGAGTATTACTGTAGTGGTTCCATTGGAGATGGAAGGCATGCTGCCAGCTGTTGCTGCGCCGGTAGGCGAGAATAAGGAGATATTTCATAGAGATCCAGCAAACATAAAGGTCACGAGAGTCACTCCCACTGGGCAAGTCTCGGTTTGAGGTTGGTGAAGCACTTTCTTTCCCTTGTTTTATATTTTTATCTTTTATATTATGGATAGTTTAAATATAATAGCTTGGAATATTAGGGGTGTTTCTAATAAGTTAGCCCGGGTGAATTGTAAAGAGCTGGTTAGAAAATTTAAACATATATTTTTTATTGTGGTTGAAACTCACTGTCCTTTTCAACACTTGAAATTGTTCTGGAAAAGACTTGGTTATCACTCTATTGGTATAGTGGAGATATCAGGACATAAGGGAGTATCTGGTTCCTTTCTACAATGTAAGGTCTTCACTGCAAATGGGTTGATGCTTTCGATCAGTGTGTTACAATTGAGGTTCAGATAAATAATGTGATTTGGAGGTGCAGTGGTATCTATGGTAGTCCTCAATTTAATACCAGAGTCCTGCTATGAGATTATCTTGTTACTCAGTCCTCGTCTTTCTGCGGGCCATGGATTGTTCTTGGTGATTTTAATGATGTACTTTTCTCTCACAAATCTAAGGGTTGCCTTTTCTCGAGTCACATGCAGATCGGTTTGCTGCCTCTCTAGGGGATAGTGATCTGTTTGACTTAAAGACTATTGGGAGGCGGTTTTCTTGGTATAAAAGGGTTAAAAATGGTATTGAGGTAGCAAAAAATTTGACCGGATCTGTATCAACAGTGGATGGTTATCTCTCTTTCCAGAGACTTATGCAGAAATTTTAAATAGGCTTCAGTCTGATCATTGTCCTATCCTAGTGCACTGTACAGGTCGTCCCCAACCGAAAAAGAATAGACCTTTTTTGGTTTATTGCAGCTTGAACTCATCTGGGATATAGAGACATTATGACCCAGTAATGGCGGGCTGGCTACAGAGAGGTGCATGGCAAGCTTTCAAAAGTGTGAAGAACTCTTTAGAGTTTAATTCTAAAGTGTTTAGCAACATTTTCGTTAGAAAATGTGAATTAGAGAGGCAGATTAATTTCCTTCAGAAGCAACTAGAAGTCATAGAGAATTTGTCTATGCGGTAAAAGAACAACAGTTGATTGAGAAATTTAATAACACGCTTGTGCGGGAGAAATTTCTATGGTTTCAGAAATCCAGAGAGCAGTGGATAAAATTCGGGGATAGAAATACCAAGTTCTTTCATATCTAGACTCTTATACAGAGAAAGCCTAATAAGATTCATGGTCTCTTTCTTCAAGATGGTGTGTGGGAATGGATCCGGAGGTCCTTCGAAGGGAAGTTGAATCCTTTTATAAACGCCTATTTTGCCAGTCGGAGGATGTGGATTTAGGTTGTCTTGGTGATGTGTTGCTGCCTTCCCTTAATGATGAAGCCTGTTGTAGGCTTGTAGCCTCACAGCACCAGTTACTTTGGAAGAAGTTAAGTCAGCTGTTTTCAGTATGCATTCTTTTAAGGCGTCGGGCCCTGATGGATTTCATACTTTCTTCTTTAAAGAATATTGGGAGATTGTTAGTTTTGATGTTTGAACTATGGTTCGTCATGAGTTTTCTAGTTTTGATATGGATCCAAGGATGATGGAAACTCTTATGGTTCTTATTTCGAAGGTAGAAAATCTGGTTTTCATGAAAGATTTTCGACCTATTAGTCTCTGTAATATGGTTTACAAAGTTATAACGAAGGTTTTGGTCAATAGACTTCGTCCCCATCTCAAAGAGATTGTTGGGCCCCTTTAAGGAGGATTTATTCCAAGGAGAGGAACCCCGAACAACATCATTATAGCACAAGATGTTCTCCATTTTATGAAGAAGACAAAGTTAAAGAAAGGCACCCTGACCTTTAAGATTGATCTGGAGAAAGCGTACGATAGAGTGGATTGGGGGTTTCTGAAACAAACCCTTGTGAGTTTTGGCTTTTCTCTTCTAAGAGTTAATCTGATTATGCGTTGTGTCACTGCTTTCTTGCTGTCTATCCTCTGGAATGGGGATAGATTAAATAGCTTCACTCCAAGTAGGGGTCTTAGGAAAGGAGATCCTATATCACCATATCTGTTTGTGTTGTGTATGGAGAGATTGTCATGTTCTATTAATTAACAAGTTGATAGGGGTTTGTGGAAACCAGTTGCGGTTTCTAGAGGGGGTCCAAGAATTTCTCATTTGATGTTTGTCGATGATTTGCTTCTTTTTTGTGACTTTGGAACAAGTGTCCAAACATGATTCTTTTCGAATTGATGAAGTTCTTCCTCCATGGCCTTTACCCAAGAAGGGTCATCAAGCGCTTCTTTGATATTTTGTGGGTCAATTTGAGATAGAAAGGCCATGTTTGCTTCTTCAGATGCTTTTCTAGTGGAGGACCGAGTTTTGACACATTGAAAAACATCCCTAATAACAAATTTTTGTGGATAGTTTTTCAAAAATCTCTACTCACGGGATCTAATGGACTTAGGAACAGATTCTGTTAAGGTGGGATCAATGGAACTGGTATTCCCAGGAATTTTGCCAGTTTCAGGAGATAAAACGAAATTATCTCCTGCAAAATCTTCTGTAACCGCAGGTTCAGATCAGGTTGCCTAGAGTTTTCTTTTTCTTGACTTTAGTATTCATTAGTGTTATTCTCCACCTGATTTTCTGCATCACAGTCTTCCAAAACACTTTGAACCATGTTAGTATTACAAAAAGTAACATGTATGGATTCCTCAATAATTCTAGCATCTTGATGGTAAACTCTATAAGCTTTGCTAGTTGAAGAATAGCCTACAAATAAACACTCATATGCTTTTGGATTAAAGTTTTTCAAATTATTTTCGTTATTTAAAACAAAACACTTACATCCAAAGATATGAAGATAATTCAAATTTAGTGGGTGTCCTTTCCAAAACTCATAGGGAGTTTTTTTTAAAAACTTTCTAATGATTGTTCTGTTTAAAATGTAGCAAACGGTATTAATAGCTTCAATCTAAAGGAATTCTGGAACATCATTTTCACATAACATAGCTCTTGTCATTTCTTATATGCTTATTTCTTCTTTTCACAATATCATTTGTTGTGGTATTCTTGGGCAAGAAAAATTTTGTGATATTCCAAATTCCTCACAAAATGATTCAAAAGATTGATTTTCAAATTCTTTATCATGATCACTTCTAATAGAAATAATCTTTAAATATTTTTCATTTTGAATCCTTTTGCTAAAAACTTCAAATGCCGCAGAGACATCATTTTTATGAGCAAGGAACAAAATCCAACCAAATCTTGTATAATCGTTCACAATCACCAAACCATAATGCTTACCACCTAAGTTTTGAGTTTTTGTCGGACCAAATAAATCAATATTTAGCATTTCAAGTGGTCTTTTAGTAGAAATATTTTCCTTTGATTTAAATGAACTTTTTGTTTGTTTTTCTATTTGATATGCATCACAAGTGATATCTTTGTCAAATTTTATAAAAAAAAGACCTCTTACTAAATCCTTTTTAACAAGATTGTTTATTTGAAACATGCTTGTATGGTCTAATCTTTTATGCCATAGCCACTTTTCAGATTCTTTAGAATAGAAACAAGCTACATTTTGATTATTTAGTTCATCAAGAGTGAGGCCATACACATTATCACAATAATTTACAACAAATAATACCTCATTAAACTTTTCACTCACTACACGGCATTCCAATCTTTTGAATATCGCTAAGTAACTCAAATCACATAGTTAACTAATACTCAAAAGATTGTGCCTTAACATATCAACCAAAAAGACATCATCAATGAAGGTAGAGTAATTTTTACCTATTTTTTCAACAGCTATACCTTTACCATCATCTCCGAAGGTCACAAATCCTCCATCATACTTGTTGAGTTTGATGAAGAATGTTGACCTTTCCGTCATGTGTCTAGAGCATCCGCTATCCAAGTACCACATGTCTTTCTTCTTCTTGGATGCTAGGCAAATCTGTGAACGCTCTTAAGTGATTTTAGGTATCCAAACCAATTTGGATCCTTTGAAACTAACCCATCTTGATTGTCCAAAAACATTAAAATCACAAACGACATTGTAAGTTTGTTTTTTTACTTTTCTTTTGTCAATAAAGTAATGGGAGTAAGAGTGACCAGATTTCTTATAATTAAAAAAATGATTACTGTGTGAATATTGCTGAAATTTATTGAAGCTTTGATGTTGATAATGATTAAGAGGGTAAAATTTTCTGGTTCTTGAAAAATGTGTATTTCTTTTGATAATTCATTTTTAGTGTTAGCACCCCCTTTTTTCAAAAGATTTCAAACCAAAATTATTGAAAACATATGGGCTTCTTGAATAAGGCTCTTTTGTAAAAGTGTGGTTGTTTGAAAACAACCTCATTATTTGAGAAGTGCCCCTGATCATAATTGTTTGAAACCAGTTTGGTTTTAAAGAATGATACAGTTTCACCAAAATATGACTGTTCAAAAGAGGCATTATTGTTGAAAAAAATATCCAAGACCAGATTTATCAAAAGAGGTTTTTGTTTTTGAAGAAGAGGCCATGAATTTTGTAATTGGTTTTTCAGAAAATTGCATCCTCTTTTGTCACATAGTCCAAGCCTGATTTTTCAAACAATGATTTTTTTATTTGCAAGTAATTTGTCCAAATTACTAGAACTATGAGTAAATTTTGCTAAATCACTGTTCAATATTTTAATCATTTCATTTAATCTCTCATTTTCAGTAACAAGTTCTTGAGAAGGATCAACAATGTGCTTTCCTTTAAGCTTTTCAATTTCATATTTCAAAAATCTATTTTCTTCAATAAGATTCATCGCACATTCCGTCTCCTTCACTTTTTCTTTTGAGAAATCATTTTCAGCTTTCAATATTTCATTTTCAGTTTTACATTTATTATATTTATTTAGCAATTTCTTAGAGTGGTGGGTGAGATCATCAACAATAACATGTAAATCATCCATGAATAGATCATAGTAATTTTACCTTATTTAGTTGATCTTCACCAGCCATGAACTAGACTTGAGCTTCGTATTCGGAATTTTCTTCCTCATCCGAATCATTCTCAAGATCCTCCTAAGAGGCCATGAGCACTCTCTTCTTTTCTTTCTTCCCTTTTTCTTCCTTCTTGAACTTTGGACAATTGTACTTAAAATGTCCAGCTTCCCTACAGTCGTGGCATGTCACTTTGCTCAAGTCCTTCTTGTATCCTTTTATGTCACCACTCCATCAGCACTAGTCTTTATTGAAATTTTGGGACCATTTATTACTATCTTCCATATGTTGTAGTCTATTGATTGAATAAAGATCCTCATCCTCTCTTTCCAGTAAGCATAATTCTTCCTGTTAAAGAAAGGAGGCATGTTGTTTGATTGACCATCTGTTAGCTTGTAGGCCACAATGGTTGTGCCCAAGTTGTTCGGCATTGGACCTTTGCTCCAAGCTTTTAAACTTGATTCTTGAGACCTTGGCTCTTGATACCAATTGAAGGTTCCAGAAGGTTTAGAGAAGAGGGGGTTGAATTTATGACCTTCATTAACTTTGATTAATCAAGCCTTAAACCCAGAACTTTGAACTTGATTTCTGTTTGGTTTGTGCAGCAAATAATTCATAAGACAATTTTGTTTTGTATGATAAAAACCAAAAAACAAAACTAACGCAGAAAGGAAGAAGATGACACAGCCATATATCCTGATTCAGTTGCCTTGTGCAATGCAACCTACGTCCGGTCTCCACCACAACGTTGGTGGAATTTTCACTATAATCCAAATATTACATACACCAATTCTCTAAGACTCAACTTAATCCTATCTGGGCTTACAAGCTTCAACTTAAACTTGACTTGGTTATGCTAATACCAAGACTCACCACACTAAATGCTTACCAAATTTAGCAAGGGATACCTCTCAAGTATATGACACATGACAGAAAATACAACAAAAAAAATGAAATCACTCTTGGCTTTTCTCTCAAGTGTATCTCTCAACTTTTTTACTCTATGGCATTTTTTCAATGCCTCTCTTTCTTGTTTCTTACTTCTCAAAGAAAACTAAGAAATATATACATTAAAACTGAAATAAAAATAGTAAAACATGAAGGAGATGATGAACGATAGCCTTGATTCTATATGCAGAACCCAACATCTGAACTCAAAATATTGTTCTTCATCTTGGCAGAGTGCTCCATTTAGTGTAGGTGCAATGCTTCCAAGACTTCAAACTTAATTTGTGAGGTTACACTTTGCTCTCTCTTGGGTTCTCTCTCCTTGCTCCAATATAGATTGAACTTTTCTTTTTGTACCTTGTTCTGAGCCAATATTAGGATTCCTTCTAAGTCAATTTCTTAGATCTTGAGCTTTCAGAATTTATCCCTTCTCTTTTTTCAATCAACCCTTAAATTAAAGATTTCAAATATGATCCATTTGCTTGACCGAGAATAACAGAGCAGCTGAAATGAACTTGCTCAGTGATAATCTCAAATTCACACCCTTGAGAGTGTGCTTTGACCCCAAATAACAATCCGAGCCTTTGATTTACAGCAGTGAATATCAACCACCATCTTCTTCAACTTTTCCAAATATGGCATTGCAGAGAGTAGGAGAAAAAGTGAAGAAATCAATTTGTATGCAAATGAAAATAAATCACCTTTAACATCTGATTTAGCTTAACATGTCTTTGTTTAGTGTGATTGAATATTGCTTTTCTCAATTGACTTTCTCTTTTTTCTTCTCTATAGTGAGTGAACTCGAAAATGAAGCTTTCTCTTTCTCTTGTGTTTGTCCGAAGTAAACATCTGAAACTTTGTTTAGGTTTACTTCTCTATTGCTCGGATAAAATTAGGCTTGGGTAGATGATCAATTTTCCTTCATCACATTTATTTCATTGATTTGGTCTACTGCACAATTATTTAGGCCTGCATCACACTAAGTAAAACAACCAAATCCAATTGGACATTTAACCCAATAACTTAATGTTTGTTATTATCATTAAATTAATTTTGTTCTCAACTTAACAAAGTTCAATCTATTAAAGCAAAATTTGGCATATTTTTCTAATAATTTAATCATTAATTTATTTTGATGAATAATTATACTTATATTATAGTTGTCGTCGTAGACATAAAAAGTATATAAAATTAATAATATATATTTTTTTATTATTTTATATAAAAGAAAATTTATTTAGTAAAGTATAATAAATGAAATCAAAATTAGTAGTATTAAGAAATATTAAACCTTTAAAATTATGAATAAAAATAAATAGAGATTTATAAAAGGATTAACTTGACTCAATTTTTTAAATTTTAATTTAGAGATAAAAATAACTCGCAATAATTTGACTCTAAATAAATTTAGGATATGTCAAGAAATTATTTTATAACACGGACATTAATTTGCTATGTCATCATGTTATGTAACACATAAGGTTTAACTGATAAAAAAATTAATTTGACTTATAATTATATCTTTTAAAGATTAATATAATTAATTTAATCTTTAAAAAACTAAATTAAAAATGGATAATTTTTTAAGAATAAATTTTAGTATTAACTCGATTAAAGTATTTTAAAAATATGAAAATGAAAAATGTTTTGGCATTAGATGCTCCTATATTTGAATGCTATTTATTTTGTGTATGTTCAATCCTATTGTAAGTTTCTCTGACTATGCTGATGTAAATTATGCTGGTGATGTTGAGGTTGTAGGGTTAGAAAGATACATACAATGGACCAGTTGATTATCACCACATTCAATTACATTCTAGTTGATATATTTGTTAAGGGAAAGTATGAGGAGCCAATGAAATATTTATACAATGTGTACAATGGAGGTTTATGGAGTATTAGAGATATAATCATTAGTGTTACATTTTTCCATCAACTGAAGCTTTTGGGATGAGTGGTATCATGATATAGTATTAAAGCGCTAGATCCGAAAGGTTATCCCTTGTACTCGGATGGTTATTCTAAATAGTATAGGGGATGTTCATTTCATAACTCAATAGCCATTGTACATATTGTACAAATAGTCCATTGTCTCCCTAGCGGGATCTATTTGTTAATAGAGTTAACATTACAAAGAGGACGATTTTTCCAAGCAAACAAGCTCTGTTCACATTCTCTAGTAAATATTAAATCCAAAAAATATGATTAAGAGATGAAGACCTCATTTATGTGTGCCAATTTATGTTAATAAATTTGTTAATAGGGTTAACATTTATTTTCTACTATAGAATATTTTCATAACATAAAAACCTTTTTTTTTGTAACTTTCAAATAAAACACAAACAAACAAACTAGAAACACTTGTTTAAAAAGATTTTAGAAATTTTTGTATAAATAAAAATATGTACAGAAATCACTAAAATATAATTAATCACTTCTTAAAATTAAAAGACGCCACTCAATTTACAACAAAAATAAAAAATAAAAAAAGATAATTAATTTGAAATGAAAAGAACATATTTTTTTCACACAAAATGATTTATTATGAGATACAATCTGCACTTAAATTCAAAATGAAGTACCTAGAAAACTAGAAATTAATTTTTTTCCCTTATAATATGATGAAGGTTCTTGCAGAAGTTGTCAATATAAGTGGAGTCCAAATCTTTAAGAAGCAAAATGTGTCTTAATTTAGCATGGTTAGCTCTGAGTGTTTTACTTGTTTGATTCTCATCATCCATCAAAATAGTGACAGCTTTGCACACACTTTCCTTGGTGTAGAATCCATCTTGTTCCCCCTTTTCCACTTCCAAACCAACTTGCAAGTAGTTTGCCATCATTCTTGCATTAAGGAACTGGTCACCACCATTTGGAAGCAACACTATTTGACACTCATTCAGCAATGCCTCTGTACACGAGCTTGATCCACAATGTGTAATGAAGCAACCCACAGAAGGGTGTTCCAATATCAATGGCTGTTGGATCCACCCTCCATACACAATTCCTCTTCCTGCAACCCTCTCTTCGAACCCTTCTGGTAGCGCCTCTCCAACTGAATCGAACCCAACTGGGGCTTTCAATGCCGCTAGAAACGGCATGTTGGTGAGTTCAAGACCCAGCAGCAATTCTTTGAACAGATTTGGTTGTAACCAGCACTCACTTCCAAAACAACAATAAACCACTGAACCTCTTTTGAACCCTTGAAGCCATGAACCCCATTTTTCGTCTAGACTAGCATTGGGTCGCTCCAGAACTGGTCCTGATAGAATCACAGGCTTCTTGAATTGTTCCTCTACGTAGTCAAGGTAAGGCCCTTCAATTTCCCTGCATGTTCTATATGCCAAAGCGTCAGATTCAACCATGGTAGTGAATATACGTTCACCGAAAAGAACATTGCTGCCGAAAGTTATGTTTCTCATGTTATATATTTGTCGTGCCTCATGTGTATGAAGCGTTATAGACGACGAAGCAGGGTACCCTGGAGGAGGATGCGTTAGATCAACATGATTGTGTATTCCTTGATTGATCCTTGCAGGGGAGAGAACATAGCCTACCATCACAGAACGCGCAGTGCAATAATGAATGGCTTTGATTCCTAGACTCCTTGCCAGTGGTGGCAACCAGTGAGTGAAATAGTCATAGAAAACAATATCAGGTTTAAGAGTAGAAAGATGGGTTTCCATTACTTGTTGAGTTTGATCCATGGCAGTCATGAGGACTGCACGCAAAGGCGGAGACACATCTGAGGTGGTTTCAGCATGTGGTGGAAGGCCTTCAACATGAGGAACAGTGACGGTGACAAAGGTGATAAGGTTGGGGTGGTGATTGAAGGAAGCTAATTTGGATTGTGTTGTTTTTGGGGCGAAGAATGTGATATTGTGGCCTTTTTCGGCTAACTTGTTGGCTAAGTGGAAGTGTGCAGTTTGGTGCCCAAGAGCTAGCCATGGATACATTGCTATCTTCAAAGAAGCTGCTGATGATTCCATTCTTGTTGATTTCATTCAACCTTAGAAAGGATGAGTAAGATTGATGATGGATTAGGTTATATAATACTTTTTGCGAGATAAAAACCTGATGTTAGGTGGACTGATTAAAACAGAATCCGAAATGACCGCATTTAAAAGATGTAATATATGTAATTTAACTTGATAATTACATCAATAATTATTTACAGTTTGGTGACCAAGGGCTAGCCATGCATACATTCCTATGTTCAGAAAAGCTGGTTGATGATTCCATTGTTGGTAATTTGAATGAATCTTAGAAACGATTAGTAAGAGATATTAACAATGGATAAGGTTTACATAAGGGAGAATGTTCGTTGTATACAGCATTTAAATATATATTATTTATACTAAAATAATTAATAAATTAAAAATAAAAAAATTGTGTTTTATGATACAAAAATAAAGTATAAAAAAATATACATAAAAAATAATGTAAATATTATTTTTATTATTATAAATAATGTTATTTATACTATTTTTTAGTATACTTTTTATTCACTTCTCACTTTTAAATATAAAAATAAATATAATAAAAAGATTAAAAGCATTATGCACTATTTTCATTAAAAAATTGTACAATTTAAATATAAAAAATAAATAAATCTTAAATTTTTTAATTTAAAAATATATAATTTTTAACTAATTAAACATATAAAAACGTTATTTACTTTATAAATTACGAAATATTTAATTTATTTTTTAAAATATTTAATAACAAATAAATAAAAAGATTTAGATATATCATTTTTTAAAAAATAAAATATATTTATATATTTTTAATTAATTCAAAATTAATTTTGAAATAAAAATCGTAAATCTATTTATGGTTTTTCTAATGAGACTATGTTTAGTTGGAAAGAAAGAAATAAAAAAAAAAGAAATTGAATGAATTTTTATTTTTTTTAGATGTGTTTAAATAGAAAAAAATAAGAAGATAAAAAATGTTATAAAAAAATAAAGAAATAATATTAGAAGTAGATAGAGAATTAATTTTCTCTATATTTTCTTTTCAATGCTAAAAAAAATTGATAGATCTATCAATTTTTTTATTCTTTTTTTCTTCTATTTTTGTTTTCAACTAAACAATAAAAAATAATATTTTTTTATTTTCTTTTTTCTCTTTTCTTGTCTTTTGTTTTTTCTTCAAATAAACATAGCCTTAACAATATTATTATAATATGATTAATAGAAGTGTTAAATGTGTAATAGAGGATACCAGCCACTTGTCAGAGTCGTGGAGGCGGTGGTAGCTCTATTGACAGTCCCACCGCTCTCCCCATCCCACCATCACCACCCACAGCAATTGATGTGTCTTCTTCTACATTTAATGTTTTCTTTCGAGGCTATTGAAACTGACAAATCACTTGCTTGTATACTATTGTAAAACTTCCACATGTTCTATACTTCTATGTGTCACAAGGTTTCTGGCAATACATTTGTCCTCCAGTGAAGTTGGGACTATCATATGGCCACCCTTATCATCATAGTCTTTGAAGTAGATATGAAATAATATAATTGATTAGCTGAGAAATAACTTTCAGGCAGAATGGTTTGTGGCTTCAATAGTTTATGGCTTAATTCGTGGCCTAGCTTAGGTTTGTCTCATTAAAATAAAGTATCTCTTATGTGGTGACGATTTTTCATATAGTTAAATAATTTAATTTTAATATATTGTTAGTATAAAATAATTTTATATACACATCTAATTATATAATGTCGCATAATAAAAATAGTAATTTTTATATATATTAACTACGTAAATAATTATCTAAAAAAATTAATGTAATTATACAATTATATAAAACATTTTATACTATCAATGTATTAAAATTAAACTCATAACTGAAATATAAAAATTAAATTAAATAGCTAGTTAAATTGATATTTTAATCGAGTTTTTGTGAGTTTATTATCCAAGTTTATTCGAAATTCTCTTAATAGATTTAGATCCAATAATTTAATTAACAAATTAACTCATTTTAATAATCTAAACTCCTGAATTCTAATTAAAGTTAAGTCAAAAGTTAACAAGCATGCAGCAGTGACGGATTTTAGTAGTATGAATAAAAAATATATTAAAATAAATTTTATTGAATATCATTATTTATAATATATAATGGATATATAAAAATTAAAAAAAACTTGGTGCACATTTTTTTTCTAAAATATTATTTATTATATATAATTTATGAAAAAATATCTTTGTTTTTCCATTTGAAATACTTGAACTTAAAAGCTTTTAGATAAATTATAAATAATTTATCATCTTAACTAATTTGGTTTTTATAACTTTAATTACATATTAAATAATAGAAGAATAAATCAATAGGTCCATTAATGTATGTTGGTACACAATATTTAGAATTTAAACTAGAATTATATATAAATATAAAAAAATAAATCTATCTATAAAAAGTATATTAAAATAAAATAATAAAAATTTAACTTACAATGGTTTCTTCTATTTTTTTAAAAAATAATTTAATATTTTTATATATTTTTTATTTAATTTGATATACTATTAGTTTAAAAATTTACATGCATCTATTTAATTAATTATATATTATGACGTAAAAGAATTATTTTTTTTACAATCAATTATTTTACTACAATTTTCAACTATTGATTACCTCACACGTAATTAAAAAATTTATTTGTTACAATATATATTGCATAATTTTTTTTACTAAAACAGTACTACAAACAAGATTATATTTAAGAGTCAAAATAAAAAAAAAATTATATAATTTTAAAATAAAAATATTAATTAGTTGATAATTTTTTTTTTGCATCAACTAATTTTTTTAAAACAAATATACTAATGATTTTAGTTATGTTAGTTTAGAAAACTAAACTTTAGTTTGGTAATTAATTAACTCGTTAATTTCAAAAAGTACATTATCATTTATTAATTTTTATTGATTGATTGATTTATTTATTTATTTTTAATTTTGATACTAAACCAAATTTAACGAAATAAATATTATTACATGCTAAATTTAATAAAATAAAATTTTTTTTAACGTAAATCTGAAAAAAAAAACTGTAGCATATTCTAGAGACAAAAATGTCATTACAACGGGGCAAATATATAATTTACATGTAATAATTAAATTTTTTTTTCTCAAAACCTATTGAGACAAAGACAAGTGTCCCTTCTTAATACTTGGGTCCATCTCTGCCCTTTTTTAATACTTGGGTCCGTCTTTGGCGGTGAGCTCCCCTTCTGTTTTTTTTTAATAAATAAATAAATAATCATATTTACATTTTTAATAGTGTTATATCGAAAAATAATATTTTCAACAAAAATATTATTGAATTCTTTCGCAATCCAATATTTAATAAATTTAGACTTTGACAATTATCAAGTGTTTGTCGACTTCGGTCGTTATCTAGTGTCAAAAATATTTCGATTAACTTTCAAATACATGTTAGAATTAACTTTGAATTGGAACCAATTACATATTCTGTTAGGTACTCTCTATTAATCGATTAACACAAATATGAAAGTCGAAAAGGCAGACTTGACAGAGGTCAGCGGTGTCGAAGAAGAGGTCAGCAGTGTCGAGGTCAAGTTTCGATAAACATTCTTTTAAAGAATGTAATCTTTATTGAAAAAATGATTCATCGAGGAAAATAGGTAGAATTCAATGGAGGAGCATGATCGAAGAAGAATAACAAGTAGAGTTGATTAGTTGCAATTACTCACGTTGTACAAAAGAGCGGGAACAATTACTCAATGTATGTGGGAGTTGCATTTGAAACAGATTGGTCGAAGATTTCTATAAATAAGTGAAAGATCGGAGAAGAAAGGATTGGAATCCTTTTAGAGAAAACATGCAGACTCACTTACATCCCCAACGACAGTGACTTTCTGAATCAGTCAAGAGTCTTTTTTTTTTAAGAGTTCCTTCCATGTCTTTACTTTTCATTTAAATTTCTTGCAACTTTCTTTTCATGTAATTTATCTTCTTTGCAATGTCATTTCGTTTCCTTTGAATTCAGTAACTTTTATCCTTTTTAGTCTTTTACCTTTTAATTTGCCCTTTATTTTTTCAAACATTTTTCTTTATTGTAATTTGATTTTCTTTTTATTCAAGTCATTTAAGTTTATTGTTCATTTCTAATTTTTGCAAAGCTTAGTTCCTTCTTCTTTGTCATGGCCAAAGGCATAGATTTTAATACAAATAAAACTGGTACTCACAAAGAGGAGTAAGTTTCGCTCCCAAATTATTAGATATTAAACCATCTTCGATTTGTTAAAAATCGACAAAACAAATTGGCGCGTCTAGTAGGACAATTTTAAAATTTAATTGTGTCAAAATATTTTGTTTTCCACTGTTGCATTGTGCGTGCAGGGTTGATATTTGGTACATGCGATTAAGAAGTAATAAAATTGTTACCATGTTTGAAGAAGTTTCAAATGACAACGCAGAAACAAGTAATAATGACCCAATAACTGATACACAAACTTCTGCAAATTTGATTCCACATACAGAGTATAATTTTGGGAAGAATGTTGCAGTTATTAGTGCAAGTACTGGTGGTAGTGAGCAAAATCCATGCCCTAGGATCACTCCAATGCAGAATCAATGCAAGTACCTGCAGGTTAGCCTCCATTTGACCTTCCTCATGGCTATACACCTCTTATGGGCAGTTACACATTTTCATTCAGATTTGAAAATGCGCCAGTTACGGTTTCTAACCAATCTTCTTTTTCATATCCTGATGTTAGTCGAGATTACCAATTAAGCTCCTCGTCGAATGATTCAGGATCGATGGATGAGTTTCGACAATATATTGACAAATGCCATCGTGATTTAGTCAACCTGTTGACTCACCAGATGACTACTATGAGTTAAACAAGATTTAGTCAACCTGGCTGGCAATGAGTTAAAATATGATCAATTGGTTAAACAAGTCGAGAGAATTATTCGAATTGTCGATTATAATGAGATGCAGCTTATTCTCCAAGATTTGGTAGTATACCAAGAGAACGTAGGATATAATGCGGAGAATATATTTAACAATCCTAAACTGAAAGAGAAGAAAATATCCCTCATCTCATTCGACGAGATCAAAATGCTGATGAAGTTTTGAATAGACTTCACACACAGCATGGATATCATTACCAAGCGACGAGGATTGTCGAAGATTTTCTCAATAGATTGGGTATCAACGTGGGTCTCATGTATCGACCATATTTTGTTTCTGCTTTTCCTGTTGTAGTGCAAATGATAGAAGTGTCAAGGGGTGTAAAAAATTTCAAAATAATTACAAAATTTGCAAGTGAAGCTGGAGAGTCAACTGTCAAGCATATGTTCGCTATATGGTCGAATTAGAAAATTTGGCAAATAATGAAAATCTAAGAATGCAGTTTTTTCCTTCTTCATTAACAAAAAATGCTTTCATTTGATTTTCAAATCTGAGACCCAGTTCGATTTTGACGTGGGCACAATTGAAAAATGCTTTTCATGCTCAATTCTATAGGGCAAAATTGAATGTCTCATTGACAGATTTTCTTGCAATAAAACGAGACGATAGAGAATCAATAGATGACTATATAATTCGATTCAAACATGCTTGCAATCGATGTTATATGTCGATCCCTGAAAGCGAGATTATCAAAATAACCACAAAGGTCTTGGCTTTTATATGCGTCAAAAATTACTCAATATACATATTCCTGATTTACCCTATTTGGCTGAGAGAGTTCAACAAGTTGAAAAAATAAAAGAAGAAAAGAAAAAAGAAAGAGAAATGGTTGAATATGAGTTTGTCAAAAATAATATTTAATGATGATAAGTATTTTTGCTTTTGTCCTTCACTCTTTCTAGTTAAAAAAATCAAAAAATAATATTTTTGACAAGTTATTGTTGAATTCTTCGACAAGCCAATATTCGACAAATTTGAACTTTATTAAGTTACAGGTACATATTGGAATACTTTGGAAGGAGTTGCATACGCTATTAAGGTATATACAAGATATTTTCGAATCACAAATATGACAAACTCTTTGACCAAAATGAAGCGAGAAGGAAAAAGAAAATTACCATGATTTGCGTAATATGTTGTCAATCAAAATTCAACGAGGTATCGAAAATGAGTGCGGCTGAAAATATTCAAAAAAATATCAAAAATTCAATAATTCGACAAAAAGCCACTTTGCCTCAAGATATCGAAAATAAATACTTTGGGGCATTTCTTATATCGAAGATATTTTTTCTTCGATAAACTGAAAAGAAATATAGGAAAGTATAGTTGAAATGTGGGATTATATTATCTATTTTACTATCTTTGCCTCTTCAAGAATAACATGATGCTTCACTAATATCTTGTCATGCACTACGTAATAATATTTGTAAAAATTTGTACAATATATGAAGTTGATCAAATAATTATTTGGGGTCAGTTTCAGATTGATCAAGCCATTGAAGACCAATTTTAATAAAGAAGAGTAATCTAGACACCCAGAGGCTCAATATTTTTAGAATCCACGTAATAATTATTCACCTTCGTTTCGTCGATCTCAGTCTATTGGGATTAGATGGACCAAGAATTGGCAAGAGTTTGGTGATTGAGAAAAATGAGAAATATCAACGGCAACAGGCTCGATGTAGTTATTTTGGTCGAGGCCGTGGTAGAAATACCATTTTTGAGATGGAATTGGTGATAACCAAGGTGGTCGACAATTGCGTCGAGTTAATACTGGTGTTCACCGATGAGAAGCAAAATTTTTTCCTTTAAATTGAATTGTCTTTATAGCAGATGATGAAACAATTCTAAAATGGAAAACTGACTGAAAGAAAAGGCAAGGAATATTTTGAGGAAGAAGATGAAGAAATGACTGGTACTATCATCAAAAATATTGAATAATATTAAGTATTTATATTTTCTTCCTTCTAGTCGAAAAATAAATACTTAGGGGCATTTGTTATATCGAAAAATAATATTTTCGACAAAGATATTATCGAACTCTTTGATAAGCTAATGTTCGACAAGTTTAGACTTCGACCATTGCCAAATTCTTGTTGACTTCGATCATTGTCTAGTGCCAAAAATATTTCGATCAACTTTCAAATATATGTTAAAATTAACTTTGGATTGGAACCAATTACGTACTCCATTAAGTACTCTCTATTAATTGATTAACACAAATGTAGAAGTCGATGGAAGTCAGTTGTGTCGAAGAAGAGGTCAGCAGTGTCGATGTCAAGTTTCGATAAACATTCTTTTGAAGAATGTAATCTTTATCTAAACCAGGATTTATTGAGGAAAAGAGGTAGAATTCAACCGAGGAGCATGATTGAAGAAGAATAACAAGTGGAGTTGATTAGTGGCAGTTACCCACGTTGTACAAAAGAGAGGGAATGGTTACTCAAAGATCAATGCATGTGGGAGTTATATTTGAAACGGATTGGTTGAAGATTTCTATAAATAGGTGAAAGATCGAAGAAAAAAGGGTTGGAATTCTTTCAGAGAAAATATTCACACTCACTCATATCCCAGCGACTTTCTAAGTCAGTCAAGAGTCTTTTTTTTATTTAAAGACCTTCCATGTCTTTACTTTTTATTTAAATTTCATGTAACTTTCTTTCCATACAATTTATCTTCTTTGCAATGTCATTTCGTTTCCTTTGAATTCAGCAACTTTTACCTTTTCAGTCTTTTACCTTTTAATTTGTCCTTTATTTTTCCAAACACTTTTCCTTTCTATAATTTGATTTCCTTTTTATTCAAATCATTTAAGTTTTATTGTTTATTTTGAATTTTTGCAAAGCTTAATTCCTTCTTCTTCGTTATTGTCAAAGGCATGAATTTTGATGCAAATAAAACTGGTACTCAAAAAAAGGAGTAGGTTTCGCTTCCAGACCATTTGATATCGAACCATCTTCGATTTGTTAAAAATTGACAAAACAAATCAATTTTTAATTTTTTTTACTATTTTGAACATTCGGTTATTATGTCATAAACAATAACTGAGAGATAAGCTAAAAAATTATAACACAGTTGTTGCGAGCGCAATAAAACTGTAGTGTAATCTCTGACAGCATTATAATGTAATAATGCTATACTGCACGTGCTGCCTGCGATATTATATCAAAACTTCTCACAAACAACTGTTATATATATTTTTCCTCCTTCTCAATACCCTTCACTTTTCATCTATTATTTCTTCTTTCTCTCAAACACTTTTCATCTATTATTTTTTCTTTCTCTTAAACACAAATTCTTCAGAATGACTCAAGAGCGTATGGTAATTGTTGTTTATCCAAATGCAATAATGTTACGCAAAGATGATGGTACACATTTTGAATATATAATTCTATTGTCATTCATACTTGGTGATTACATTCGTTGACAAAGCTTGAAAATTTATTTTTGGTTAAAATTAGAATACTTGGAATTAAGCATGTTTGAAAAATTAGATATCGGTGCATTTCACTAGACGCCACAAGAAATTCGATATAAGGTATTGTGACTAAAGGATAATGATCAAGTGCGAGTTATGTTCGATTACCATGGAAAGATTGTGACTGAACAAGAGATAGAGCTTTGCATTGAGTTGGCGAATGCTGGCAGTAGTTCTTCTTCCTTACGTACGTTCCCAGCAAGATGTGCATCAGGACCTAGTCAGGTGGAAAGAATCGAATCCTCCATAAGAATTCAGTCTTCTCTCCAAATGCCCAAACCTGGAGCTGATTTGTTTCCCAAAGAGTTTAAGTCACACGAAGAGTGGGTCAAATCTGGTTATGATAATGGTAACAATGATGATACAGAGTTTGTCTCAGAAACTCAATTTTTGTCTTTTACTTCCTCACGACATATATTGCCACCACAGTTACCATTTCGTAGCTAAGCTCAATTTCCAAGCCATTATTCGACATTGGACCTGGATGCTATGTGAGTGGAGCATTCCTTTTGGTTCGGAGGCACTAACGACTATAACATAGATGAAAGCATGGAATTAAGGATTGACCATAGATTCTACAACAGAGAGTCCGTTTACCTTGTCATCAAAAACTACAACCTTCGACGGAGTGTACAGTATCGAGTTGTTGAGTCTGATTATCTGAAGTATCTTTGTCAGTACAAATATTATTATGCAGGTTGTCGATGGAGCATTCGGGTTGTGTATCGACAAAATTTTGGTTATTGAGAGGTTTGTCATGCACACGTGCTGAGCGTCAACTATGTCCCAAGATCATTCAAATCTTGACAGCAACCTAATATACAAAGTGATATTTTCCATAATAGAAGGTCATTTTTTTATTTTTGCATCTTTTCCAGAAAAAGTGGTTACATGTTTATCATGTTATTATTATAACAAATCTAAAATTGGTTGACATATTAATCAATTTAGGTAATTCTTTCGTTCTGGTTAGAGTACTACAAGAGGCAATAGAGCATAGTTATAAATTTAAACTATCATACAAGAAAGTTTAGTTGGCGAAGCAAAACACAATTGCTCAAATTTATGGGAATTGAAAAGAATCGTACAATCAGCTTCCGAAGTTGCTAAATGCGATTGGTAAGTGCCAACTTTTGTTGGAGGTTTGATAATCTTTGCATGGAGGATTTTTTTGATGATATCTTCTTTCTTGATATTAAATCAAGTGTAGAAGTCGAATCGAGGTGTTGGTTTGAAAGGGTTCTTATTATTTCGGTTCTCATGGTGCTTACTACCTTTTCTTTTCTCGGGTTGTGACTTGCTTTTTTTATTTTTGGGCTTGTGAAAGCCTCTCTATCTCCATCTGACCAACTTTTTTTCTTAAAACTCAGCCAAAGTCTTCAGTTTAGCAATTGCTATGGTTTTCTGAACTTACCAGGGCTCAAGCCATTCTTGGGCGCATGTAGATGAATATCTGGATTGCGGTTTGGAATCTCCACGGTAACTTGTCATGTAATCCTTAATAAGATTCTCGTGTTAGCCCTGCTTGATGGTGCTGAAGTAGTCAAAGTCATGGACATATATCTTAAAAGCTGCAAAGTTGTTGACGAACAAGTTGAAAAGATCATCAAAATTTGAGATGAATACTGCAACCAAATAAGAGAACCAAAGTAAAGTAACACCATCTAAAAAGGTAGGAAAAGATCGACAAAATATCATATCAGAAGTACCTTAAATAACATCATAGATTAAAATTTTGTGACATGTATATTGGGTTTCCTAAGTCCATTGTAAGGCTTCAAATTTGCTAAAAGAGTGAAATTTCTTGAGCATTTGAAAATTTATGATCTTTGTTGAAAAAGGATTAACTCTTTTTGTCACCCTTGCTGGAGTGACTTCCACTACCGTATTGACTTCTAAGATGTGGTTGTCTCTTTTGTATTGTTAACGTTCTTCCTCTCATTATTGCCTTCCTGGCCGTTCTATCACTGGGCTAAGAGTTCGGTTACTCACTGGACTTAGGCTTGTAGTGTCGCATTTATTCCTAGCAACTCGAATTAAGTTGGTGGAAGAAGAGGTGGAGTGTGTTCCATCGTCTTATCCCAGCATAGAAAATATATATAACACAAATGGAAACAAAAAGTGTGGGGTTATGTTCATTCGGCTCTACAGTAGGCATCAAAATATTTTTATGTGATAAGTTTTATGGATGATGTATAACTCGTTCTGTTAGGTATAAATTCGTTATCGTCATGGATGAATGAGGTGTATTTCAGCTTCGAGATAATTAACAATATAATGGTAGATATCTATAAAAGTATTACGACGTTCAAATAAAAAAAAAGCGTGATCGAAAAGAGTAACGAATATTTAGAGTGAATGATCTACCAATTTCTAATTAGACTCTTTGCATATATAGAAACAATTCAACTAGGTATCTTTTAAATATGGTACAATTTTCAGCCTTTTTCTTACAGTAATTCAAAAAAAAAAACCAACACATCTAAAAATTGTAATTAGATTTAGTGTCTTTAAGAATTAAATTCATATTTAAAATTCAAATTAAATCAAACTAAAATTTAAAATTTAAATCTTAAATTTCTGTTTTAAATTTAATATATTTAATATAATAATATTTTATAATTTAAATACACCTCTAAAATTTAAATTACTCAAAATTTAAAATTTAACTTTTAAAATTCTAAATTAAATTTTAAATCATTTAATGATTCACTAAACACATTCAAAATAGGAGAAGAGTAGTCACAAAACCTCACATCCAAAAATAAAAAACTCAGAACGGCAATTCAGCTGCACTCTGAAGACAGAGAGACTTCATCCCCCTGCCACCGTTCGTTTGCACCACCCTCTTCGTCGGCCTTCATCATCGACGCCCTACAAAGGCAACTCGGCGGCGCTCGCTGGAAACCCATAGAAGTCACTCCCTGCTGCCGTTCGTCCGCGCCACCCATTCCTCCACCACGTCGCTCATCCACAACGCTGCATTCCTCTCCTTTCAGGCTCATCTTCGTCGCCGCCGTTTGTCCACATTAACCACGCGGACGACTTAACTGAGGTTTGGATTGTTCTGACACCACTAATTTTTGCATTATTCTATATAAAGTTTTGATTTTTTTTCTAATTTGAAAAATAAATTCCAAATAAAATGGCTTGAGAAGATTTACATATATATTGTAATGTTTTTTTATCTTTGCATGTCCAATGTTGTGTTTTTTGGAAGTGTTCGAATCGAATTTTTTGTTAGTAAGTTCATGGTTGCTGACTTACGTTATATCAATTTAGCTACTACTGGAGTTGCTGGCTTAGGTTCATGGTTGTGAGGAAAATTACTTTTCTTTCTTACTTACTTTTCTTTCATATCGTAGGCTTGAATGAATTGGTGTGTATAGTCTTAATCTCCAAGAAGTTTTCGATGCTAGCATTGAAAAGTAAGTGGATTTACTAATAATTGATGTTAGAATTTACTAGCCGATATGTACACTAGCATTGGAATGAATATCTTATTCCTATCATTTTGGATGTGTTTCAACAATTAACTGTGTAACGTTGTGTAATTTTAGATATGTTTAAGTAAGTCCTATTCTAATGAGTTAAATGATTTAGACATGAGCTCCAAGAAAAAGTTGTTGCTGAGTGTGGAGCACCTAGTCCCGTGAGCAACGGAAAACACCATGCTATCATTGCTAGTATTGAAAAGTAAGCACGTTTACTATTTATCGATGTTATACTTTACCTATGCGATATGTATAATAGTATTGAAATGAGTAGATGTTATTTGTATCAATCCGGATGTGTTTCAACAATTATTTGTTCGCCATTTTGTAAATTTAGATGTGTTTAATTAACTCCATTTCTGTTATATTATATTAACATAAGTACATAATGTGTGCAGTCATGAGCTCCAAGAAGAAGTTGTTGCTGATTTTGGAGCACCTAGCCCCGTGAGCAATGAAGAGCACCATGTTGTCAACGAATCGAGTGTAAAGTAAGTATATGTACCAATTATTGTTGTTTCAATCTAGGGATACAATATGTATACTATTATTTTTGATGTTGTAATGTGGATTTTTTTGGATTGGCTGTCCATCTTTTATTTGGAGAGTGTAGGACATCAAAGTGTTTAGATATCGTTGTGTATTCCGGACCCCACGAAAGTGTGAATAACATAGAAAGCGACGAGGTTGATCGTGGAATACCCCAAAATGATGCTGTAGAGTGCAATAGGCTTTCAGCGAAACCAACATCTGTCAATAACACTACACCAAGGCCTGCTCCAGTTATAATCCCACTGGATTTTGATGAAGATGCAAAAGAGAAGGTGTACAGATGGGTAATAGATGATAGAAATCTGTTGGATGAAGTTATCATGTGGTACCGAACACATTATACGTTGGACCTAACACGAAGAGATCTGAAAACATTAAAAAGGAGGGAATGGGTCAACGGTCGGGTAAAAAATCTAACAAATAATAGCTATGTATATAGAATGTTAACCTATTGTTATTATCTCTTTTCGTTTTGCCCTTTATGCTTTTATGCATGTGCAGGTGATAGAGTGCATGTGTGCACTCTTTAATGAGCTTCCAGCCAAGAGATTTCAAGAAGAATTCTACCGCATTAATCCAATGATATTGGTATGATGAACACATATCAATGTGACTGCTTACTTGTTTTTACACCAATACACTTAGTAATAAACTAATACGGACTAAATGTGTACAGGGGCGTGTTATGACACCTATGAATGTTAAAAAATTTAAGGACAAACACAACTCAAAGTATGTGGGGTTAGCAGAATGTTGGGGGAACGAGATCTGTCTGTTCAACAAGGTAGAGGCGACCAAGAGACATACGGTATATGTTCAAAAATATTACATCCAACAAGTATAAAGTTTTTTGTACATCCCTTAGTATCTTTGTAAGAGTATCAAAAAATAAAATCTGAGTATGATGCAGTTGTTTGTACCCATTTGCCTGGATAATCGCTGGTGGTTGTATGCTTTTCATCCAAAAAGTGCGACATTCTTTGCTCTTGACTCTCTATTTAGACCCCCTCTTGCTGATCATAGGATCAAAGTGGATGAATATGCGGTGAGAATAAACACGGCTGATACAAATGCCAATCATGTCCAATTAAGATCAATAACCAATTGCATCTGATTAATTTTGGTATGTCTTCTTATATACATGCCAAGCTTATTGACGAGTTGGCCCAACTCACTTTTCCATGGTACAAAGTCTAGGACGAGGGCATAGGAAAGCCCCTTTATGTGGATGTTCTGATTTAGCCAAACAGGTATGATTCAATGTGATGTCTTATTTTATTGGATATCAACACCAAATTAACTTGAAGCATATTTGCTTTTCTCTTGATTGATAGTTATGACTGCAGAGTTTTTGTTATTAAATTCATGGACTCATAGGATCCAGAAACTCTTAACATGGATGATTATATTGTGCCAGTTTGGACAACGGTATGCCATAGATCCATTTAGAATAATGTTTCTAATATTTTTTATGATATTATTGTTTGGTGACATTGAACATTAATGCATGCAGGAAGACATGGCTATAATGAGGAGGAAGTACCTACTAGACATCGTGCTTGATCCGTGGAATGGTTATCTGAACACCGTAGAGGCTGTTGCACATGCCCCTTTACGCCGTGCGTCTCAAAGGAATAAAAGAAAAGAGTTGAAAGATCCTTGGACTGCGCCTAACACTGCTGAGCTAATAAGAAGAGCAGAAGAGGCAGCATGCAGGAGGGCTAATAGGAGAAATAGGAAAACATAGCACTGGACAAATATAACTAGCTTTTAAAATGGATTTTTTTTATCATTAATCTAGGATATCATCTCTTTATTTTTTGTATTGTTAGGAGACTCAATTAGCCTTAGTTAGTTTGCTATGTTTAACTTTTTTGTTAATTGTTCATGGAAGACTATTTTCTAAACGCCAACTAGATTGAGTTGCAACACATCCAAAACAATTTTCCATCTTCATCTCTTGCATAATATAAGGAATTGTGTATAGAATTTGAGTAGTGTGTATGAACTTCATTTTCACAAGAAGTTGTATTCATAATTTAGTAGATGTTTGGTAACTAAAATGGGTAGAATTCAATTTATGTGATCTGAGATGAGTATAAAAGTAAACTGGATTCAATGTGATACTGGTACGATTCAATTTACCTATTTTATTTCTTTTTACTAACATAATAACCTTAGAAATTAAATATAAGCAAAAACCTTGATTCCTGTTGTCCTCTAAAGGACTTGTCAAGTGTTTTTGCAGTTCCGTTAAGATGTAATTAGTTATTAAAATGGATATATTTTGCTCTTTAATCTTGGATGTCATTTTTGATGTTGTTCGGAGACTCAATTAACCTTAGTTATTTTGCTATGTTCATCTTTTTTATAATTGTCCATTCGCTGGACGTACGTTACACTTGGTTATGGTGAGTAAAATTTTTTCTAATCATGAACTAGACTGACTTGGAACACATCCAAAATCATATTCCATCTGAACACATCTAAAATTCATTCATTTGATCCAATGAACACTGCCTTTGCAACTGCTAAGTAATATAGCACAAGTACGGTCCTCTATATTAAGTAAACAAATTGCCACTTCAAAAAATGAGAAACATACCTACCCTTTTATGACACATCAAAAATGATATTTTTGTTCTACACAAAAGATATAGAACACATCGAAAATTCATAAATAGAAATAAAATTGTCAAAAAAAAAACACCGGATGCACCCTAATATGAAATTGGGATTTGGAATATGTAGATGCTAGATCTGCTATTGCATTTGTTATCCTTTAGTCAATATTACTATAAGAATGTGCCTACAAACAAATACAATAAACTAATGTCAATAAAGAATGGATGAATACAACTTAATATATAAATAAAAAAGTTCTATGATGCAATAATCTTACATGAATACAAGGGTTCTGGAACGAATTCAACAATGTTGTAAATCCCACCGTGCTTAAGGAATCCATTTGTGTATTTGTTGCATTAGGAAAATGTTCAGGGATACAAGAAACGGTGTTGTCGGTGAAACAATTTTCTTCAAGAGGAGCAAAATCCTACATAGATACATGAACGATATTAAAATTACAACATACAAAACTCATAGCATACTCTCTAGCAATAAACAGTAAAATAAACCTTAGGGTGTTTGCTAGCAGTAATGCGTCTCTCGGTGGCCTTGTTTAAATGTTTGTCTCCTTCAACAGCTGCAACTTTCTGTACATATGAAAATATCTTAAATTCAACAGGCTCCACACATGAAAAATATAACCAGAGCAAGATAATTGTCCAAGCCCTGGCCGTCATAACTAACCTTTGTATGTTTACTACTAGCTCGACGTCTCTTAGTACCATTCTTAATTTTCCGGTCCACATCCGCCTCCAGTCTCTTGAAGCTTGGATGCCCCCTAGGTACCACATGAGGAGGGCTCCGCAAAGCATTTAATCCATCAGGATACTCACTTGTGCGCATGCTTTCTGCATGTTTTGCCCGATGTTCGCTAAGTGCCACTTTAGCACTTGCAAAAGTGGAACGCAATATATCAGCCTCCTCCTTGTCATGCACAAAGTCCTGGGCCACATTGTAGAAGTCAACACACAGTCCCCTAAATATATTCATGCTTTCATCAGAGCGCCGTGAGTCGTGACTACTTCTGATATGAGTGTGCTTACGATAAACATTCTTGCTCCACCGAGAAAGTATATACGACGAGTTCACCTTGTCAACCCTACAATGGGATAAAACCGATAGGATGTGGCAACAGAGAATACCATATGACTCAAACCTGAAGCAGTTGCACCTAACCTGGTGCGAGATAGGACAAAACACAACCTCATACTCACTGCAAATAGACATCCCCTTAACTATCTTCTGTTGAGTCACTTCATAGAAGTATTGGTTGTCCTTCACTACCCTTGGAGACAGGTTGCAGTCGCACGTTTTGACAAATTCGGCTTGAACATCGCGAAATATGCAGTTCGTGTACTCATATTGGAACTGCTTCTCAATAGGAGAGTTCGATACACATGGGATCAGGCCCCTATTATCTGCTGCATCGCATTCCAACTCCTGCTGTTCCTTGTCTGCAAGACAATTGTCATACTGGTGTACAAATTGAATTAAACTGCTCCTACACGTTAGGTACTTATCAAAGAAAGCATGCATGCTCTCACTCCGTTGTGTACTCCTCATGCCAGCCCAAAATTCTTGCTCTAGAAAAACAGGGACCCATATATTACGAATATGATATATATCTGCACTTTGAAAGACATATTTGCTGTTAACATATTCACCTATGTTGTGTCACTACACATGCATGAAAGGATATTTAGCATAAGTTCATTTCTTTTACAAAATCTAATCAATACTTAAAATGACAAATAAACAGACCAAACAAGTTTTTTGGATGTGTAATCATACCATTAAGCTAGTTGTTGTCATAAAGGGTGTACTATTCAATGAAGTCATACCAAGAACTTTCAAATGATTCTCGCGAATGAGACTCCCAAATAATTCCACGCATCGTGGCTTTAATTTCCTCATAACGGCTCAACTTTCCAAGTTTATGGGGTATCTTCCTCGTGATGTGCCAAATGCACAATCTATGCCTGGTGTTTGTCATGACATTTCGAATAGCTGTTGCCATGGCCCCGCATTGGTCGGTTAAGATTCCATCTGGTGTCTTTCCCATACATTTTATAAATGTTTGCATGAGCCATTCAAAGGATTCAGTCTCTTCGTTGCCCAATAAAGCACACCCGAAAAGACATGACCTTCCATGGTGATTGACACCCACAAATGCTGCAACTGGCATCTCATACCTATAAAAAATCAACACGTGGGGCAATCAGTGAGTTTGTAAATTAATGAATCCTTAAAAAAAAAACAAGAAAAAGAAGTTACTTGTTGAGCTTGTATATGGTGTCAAATGACACCACGTCACCAAAATACTCGTAAGCAGCTCTTGATCGAGCATCCGCCCAAAATGCATGCTTGAGACTATTATCACTATAGACACAAATGTCGTAAAAGAAATTCGGGTTCTGCTCTTTCATCCTGGTAAAATAGTCCAGCATCTCTTGCGCATCAGTATTATCTCCATTGATTCGGGGTTTACCAGATATATAATTTCTAACATCCTTCTCAAGAAATTTCATATTAGAACGACCACCAGCTTCATCAGCAAGCGCCTGAAAAGTCTTCGAAGGTCGTATACCAGCCTGGTCGTTGCGCTCAATGACATCCATAACGTGCATGGAGAGTTCTCTGTTTTTCTTGAACATCCATGACAAAGTGGGATCACACCGATGCGTGTGAGCCAATTCTACCTTCGACAGTCTTCATTTTCCAAGCACTGTGTCAAGTTTCACATAGATGTGAGCTTTACAGTGTACAGATGAGACTGTGTTTGACCTTTGGGTTACCAGATTCTTCTTTGTTCGGTTTCCATCTCTATTGCACTGTATGGATTGGTTAATGGGTGTCCTTCCATTCTTGTCGAAGTTAGTGTTTCTTATATGAGGCTCAAATCCCACTTTATTGGCATAGTTGTAGTAAAATTGACGTGCTTCTTTGAGGGTTCCAAATAGCATCCCCACTTTTGGAATCTCCTCATCAGAAATGGTGGGATGAATTAGGACCTAAAAAAACAATACATACTAACAAGGATTGTGGCACAAGAATGATAAAATAATACGTGTATATATATATATATATATATATATATATATATATATATATATATATATATATATAGTGTCATTACTCGGATATTTGGATGTGTTCACAGGAATATATGTATTAAAATAAAAACTATAACTAGAATGCATGTAAAAAAGTCAGCCATAAATATAAGAAGAATAGATTGTTACATTATAACAAATTCCAAAATAAAAAATGGCAACTACCTCATTCGTGCACTCGGTTTCTGTAGCAGAATTGCTTGAACTATTACAAATATTTGTATCGTTCATATCAATATGGGTATCAAATGAGTGAATTTCTTCTGACGACGGCTGCGTGTTCAAATTTATCACAAATGCCATGTTGATGTCTAAGATTATAAATAAAATAATGGTCATTATAATAGTATAAAAAGAAAAAATTGTAATTAATTAAACTATATGCAAATTAATAGCTAAGTGTCCATTTGGTTAAACATTTTGGATCAGCAAGACCAAAAAAAATCTTGTGCTATTTGATAGATTTTTGGATGCGTTCCATCAATATTGTAAGTTTGATTGTATTATTTTGAATGTGTAATAAATTTACGAAATAAACTATTTCCAACCATTATCTAAAATACCAACCAATAACATCAATAAAAAAAATTAAGATGAATAAATATTAATGTCCAACCAAGTAATAAAAATTCCAACTAATACCATGATAATATATTTTAGATATTTTTTATAAATAATAAACAACTTAAATTAATTGTTGATTATAATAATTTTGAAAAAGTTAATGGTCAAATAAATATCGAAAAAATCCAACTAATAATTAAAATAATAATATTATATGTATTTTATCGAATAAAAAATAAATATATTTATTGTATTATTAACGTTTATATTATATTATTAAAGTTGGCTGAATTTAGATGTGTTTTAAAAATATTTTGTATAAAATATCATACTATCAGATGTGTTATAATTGAAAAATAACAACACAATTTTAAATTAATTGTTGATTATAATAATTTTGAAAACTAATAAGTATTAAAAAAATTCAACTAATAATTTAAATAATGAATATTATATTCATTTGATCGAATAAAAAATCAAAAGATTAATTGTATTATTAACGTTTAAATTTAAGTATTTAAAGTTACCCTGATTTTGGATGTGTTTTAAAAATATTTTGAATAAAATATCTTACTATCATATGTGTTATAATTGATAAATAATAACAGAATTTTTATGACTATACTAACTACATTTTCTCTCTTAAACTCCAAATTTTTTTGCTTCTTTACTCAAACTACTTACGTAGAAAGTACTTTATTTGCAACAACTTTATTAATAAAATTAAATAAGATCAACCTTGTTCCAATTAAATCAGCAGAATGTTTTTATGTTTAAATTAAAATATAATTAAAAGTGTACACATGTGTAGAAAATAATGATACCTTTCACCAATGCAAAATGAGAAAGTGCTTCAACTGGAAGGTGCTGATAGTCTTCACCAATGAAGACGAGATGGAGAATTCAGCTGGAAGCGTCCTTTTTGGTTTGAGATTCACTCATGCGTGTGAATGTCCGTGGAATAAGGAATTTAAAAAACTGCATCTGTTACGGAAGTTACGAAAGTAAAGCAAAGTCACTATAACCACCAACGAAGTGGGTGAATTTTAAAATTTAAATTAAAATCTAATTATAGATATGTATCTATAAAATAAGAACATGTTACAACAAAAAAATAATTAAATATTATTTAAATCTGATTAAAGACTGATTAAAGGCTAATTAATATTGTACAACTAGCATTTTCCATATAAAAAGTGAGAGTTGAAATGTATTTTAACATGATCTTTTGTTAATTTCCTTTAGACGTTATCTGAAAAGGGGCCACTACATTGTTTTCAATAACCAAATTATACACGTGCTTGTTAAAAATGTTGCTATCTGCCAAATCGTTTAGTCGACCGATTTATAGGGCATGCATATGTAAGGTATAACAGATAGATCAGTAAGTATATAAATTTTTTGAAATTTTAAATTTATTTAAATATTACATATATAATTAGCTAGTTTAATGAAATTTGGAAGAACTTAATAATAGTTTAGTAAATGTTGTACTGTGCTAAAATATTGGGACTATATATTAGATTTTCATAGGACTATATATTATTCTATTTCATAATATATAACAATAACTATACAGTCAAATAAGATGAATTACAAAACAATTTTTTAAAAATTTTAAAAATTTTAAGATAATCTCTAAAAATTTTAAAAATTTTCAAATAATCCATTCAAATTATTTATATGTAATTATTTATAAATTAATAAATTTTAATTTCTAAAATTTTCGATCTATTTATCTAAAATTTTATTATTTATATAAACAATAAGTTTTCTACGTATTTTTAAATAAATTATAAATTAATTTTAAAAAGGTACTATTTTTTAAAGAAAAAATTTTAAATAAATGAACCTATATTTATTTTTGATTGTGCAAAATATTAATTTAATTTAATTTAATTTATAGGTATCATATTTTATAATCATTCTTTAATGATAATGAAGAGAATGATTTAATGTTGTTTGAAAAGATAGGAAAATTTTTATTTAACATAAATTTTTTACATAAACAATTAAAAATAGTTGTGCAAATGGCTATAAAGGTAACACTTAAAACTTGTATGCAATATGAACTAAATTATTTATGAAGTCAAATTTGTAAGTTTTGGTTAATTAACCATAAAGTCAATGTAAATTATTTACAAAATTCTAATATGAAGTTCCTAATACTTTATTTGTAATACTTGAAGAAGAAATATCTTGACAAATCCAAGTATTCTATTTATGTTTTTTAAAAAAAGTTGGGATTTAACGGTTATAATGTTGCACAAAATAAGTTTTATCACTTAAGAGTATTTTTTTCTTAAGTTTATTTAGTGTCAATATCAGAAAATTAAAGATATAAATAATAATTTTTGTAATGCAATGACCATTTAGATTTATTTATTATTATTATGATTTCTATATTACCTCGATGTAGATATCATAAGTTAATAACTAAATAATGTTGTTTTTTATGACATATTAGCGTTAATAAATAAAATTATCTTTTAGTATATATTTTGTTATTTTTGTATTCTTTATTTATTATATATTTTTCAATAGTATTTTATTATTTTAAATAATAAAAATGTTATAAGACATTAATTTTTTAAAAGATTAAAAACATTCAACTAGACTTTTTGAAGTTTTAAAATTTTTAGGGATTATTTTAAAATGTTTTAAATTCTTGGAAAATTATTTTATACTTCACCCTGAAAACTAATCCATCTCGCACATGTGAAAATCCAACTGTCATATGTGTGAGTTAATATTTTACGTCAGCAATTATAATTAGTGACTAACAGAGAGAGACTATATTGTCCAATAGAAATAAACATTGGAGACTGTTTTATATATTTTGAAACCTAAGAGACTAAAGTGTTCAATTCTCATATATTGATTTGGGTAATTACTCAATAAACAATTATAGATTGTGAAGTATTAAAAGAGAAAAGCTATTCATTCAAGCTTTTTATCTAACCAAGTCTAACCAAGTTAAAATAATACATCTTACATCCACCCGCCACTTTTATTTTAGCTGGAACAAATACGTACGTAAGTGTTAGTATTAAAAGTGAATTTTCTCGATAGGAAGGCGTTTCGACTACAGATTGGTCGATCTGAAGAACTTAGTTAAACTTAGCAACAGATGCGGATACGAGCAAATCGAAGTCGAAAGAAAGATTGTACAAGAGCGTCAAAGTCGAAGCTTTTCAACACAAGAAAAACAGATTGAAAAGCAGTTATTGTTTTTCCTTGAACATTAAAACTTTTATTTGAACCTTAAGCTAAGTTGAGAACATGGATCCGAATTTTGGGGAAGAAGCTGAAGAGAAATGTGAGACTTGAAGACCAAGATAAGAGAAGAAGTGGGATGTCAAAACTTGGGAGTCAAGGTTCTTCATGGTCAAGGCAAGATCGTGGCCTTGAAAAAAGGAGAAAACTAAATCATGGTCAAAATTCTTCATGGTCAAGTCTATCTTCATGGTCAAAATAGGAGTAGTTCAAAAGAAATCAATGACTTCAATAAAAAACACTTCATCATTAGACAAAAATTCTACAAAAATTTCTAGTCCCAACGATGTAACAGAAAATCATGGAATGCAAGTGCATGTGAGTGTCAGGAGTCCATTTTTATTTTATTTTCCTTTCACTGTAACAAAATAGCATTTTTACGACGCTTTCGTTTAATGCTTAATGACAGTTTTTATCGTCACTAAATTTTTTCGCAATTATTAAAAAAGTCATGGATTTGAGCGTCGCCAGGTGACATAGTGACAATTTTGGACCACCGTTGGTAAGAAGTGTCGCTAATGTTTGTGATGGTTTTTAAAGTATAAAACCGTTACTAATTTATAACACTTGCTATTTTTTTATGATATATTTAGCGACAGTTTTAAAGTCGCTAAATTACTAAATCCTATGACAGCTTTTTCTTGTATTTCGTGACTATTTTAAGTCGTCACAAAATTTTTAACAACGATTTTAAGTTTTTGATTCCTGTGATAATTTTTTTCTATATTTAATAACTGTTTAATCCATCACAATATATTTAGTGACGGTTTGAACATTCATACATACTCTAATTTACTAAAAACAATAATAAAAGACAACAATAGCCTTTTATTTCTTTTTTTTGATAGTTTATATCAAAACTTGTAGAACAAACTAAACTAGCATGTCACAAGAAAAACTAAATAAAATAAAATAAAATATCGGGATAAGTACGATTTTGGTCCCTAATGTAGGGGCTGAAAATTTTTTTCGTCCTTCGCTTTTTTTCCGCTCCAAAATGGTCCCCTAAGGTTTCAGTTTGTTTTAAAATGGTCCTTTTTATCAATTTTATTTTTTTATTACCAAATTACCCTTTATTAAAAAAATAATAAAATAAAATAAATATAAAATAAATAAAAAAAAGGAAAGAAAGGGAGAGCAGAATCGGGGGAGGAAAGAAAGGGGGTGGGGGCGAGAGGGGGGGAGGGGAAGGGAAGAAGGGGGAAGGGAGAGATCACCACCGCACCGCCGTCCTGCCGCACCGCCGATCCCGCCACTGCCCGCTTCTTTGTCTTCTTCTTCTTCTTCCACACCGCCGTAGCCGCTCCACGCTGCTCCTTTCTTCCTCAGCAAATACACAGCGCCGCCGAGACGGGAGAGGGGGAGAAAGAGAAGCGGGAGCGGGTGTTGTTTCGGGAAGAGGGGGAAAGGAAAAGGGGGAAGGGGAAGGTCGCCGCCGTAGCAGCTCCACACCACCGCAGCCGCTCCACGCCACTGCTCCTCCACGCCGCTCCTTTTTTCCTCAACAAAAATACAGCGCCGCCAAGACGAGGGGAGGCGGGAGAAAGAGAAGCGGGAGGGGTGTTGTTTCGGGAAGAGGGGGAAGGGGAAAGGGGGAAGGGGAAGGTCGCCGCCACAGCAGCTCCACACCGCCGCAGTCGCCGTTCACCACCACAGTCCCTCCTCTCCACCACCACCGCAACCCTTTCCTTCTGTTTTAATTTTTTATTCCTTTTTCTTTAATTTTTCAGATTCATAGGATTCCATTGTTGTTGTTGATGATGATGTTTCTGGTTGTTTTTGTTTATTCCTTTTATTTCATTGTTGTTGTTGATGCTTTGGTTGCTTCTGCTTCTGCTGCATTTACGCTTTTGCTTCTGTTTCTGGTTGAAGAAGAAGAGGGAGGGAGGTTTGCGCTTCTGCTTCTGGTTGAGGAACTGATTGAGGAAGAAGAGGGGAGGGAGGGGTATTTTTGTTCAAAGAACCATTTTAAAACAAACTGAAACCTTTGGGACCATTTTGGAGCAAAAAAAAGGTGAGGGACGAAAAAAAATTTCAACCCCTATATTGGAGACCAAAATCATACTTATCCCTAAAATATCTATAATTAATACATAGAAAACTTATTACAATTGTCATAGTAAATGAGCATAAAGAATTTGATTACAATGGTCATAGATCATAAACTTTCACTTTAACCAAATTCTTTCTATTCAACTTTGATGCATCACCAACCATTTTGCCCTCAAGATCATACAAGTCCTTGCAAGACATATAAAAGATACTTAACAAAATCACTGTATTATTTTTCATAAAGAGGAAGTACTATTATTACTTACTACAGTTATCCAACTAAAAAGATAAAATCTGGTAAATTATGTTTCAATTGAACTTGTTCTTTTTATAACTCCTCTTAATTGAAATATGAACTATTATTACTTTTAATAGGGTGTCCATGAGGATCCCATCAGAGCGCCTTCTACTTCTAATAGACCATGAACTAGATCAGAATCATTCTCAACGAGTCCATAAGATATGAATCTTCTAGATTTATAACTTATCGCAAACAAGAGAAAGAAACAAAAAACTTATTTCATAGTAAATATTCACGATATGTTTCTTATGATAACTGGATTCATGAATTATGGTGCTTATGAAGCAAAGTCATGTGATTTTCTTTTCCTTACCTTAGGTTAGAAACATAAATCTATAATCAAAACAAAAATAAAAGACAAATAACTAAAAAATAAGGAAAACAATGATAAGATGAACAAAATCAGCAACAATATAGCTTTTGAAGGTTCTAGGCATATAGCTTTACTATTTATTATTGGTTCAATTACTCTGTTGGTCTCTATAGTTTTGCGAAATTTTTAATTATGTCCTTATATTTTATTTTTCTTTTTAATTGGGTTCTTGCACTAATTTTTTTTAACTAAAAAAAAATTTGCAACTAAAAAAAAAATTCGTACAGAAATCCAAATAATAAAAAAAAGTGTAGAGATCCAATTAAAAAAAAAATTGGTGTGAGAACTTAATTAAAAAAATATATAAAAACCTAATTAAATATTTCACAAAATTATAAGAATCAATAGAGTAATTAAACCCTTATTATTTTATGAGCATGGTTCTGTAATGTATGATTTAAAACATACTCAGTAGCATAGCCGCGCCATTTAGTTGAGAAAAATTTGGAAGTCGCCTATGAACCTAAAAAGGCATTAAGCAATTTGAGATTAACTTCAAATCAAGTAACATTTTTCTACAGCTCCCTAACCATTTGAGATTAACTAAAGAAAGCATCATTTAAAGATATAAAAAGTAATTCTAGTCATAAACCAAAGAAAGTTTATAAAAACAGGAAATAAAAGAGCAATCCAATCCATGAAATCGATACTAAAAACACAAATAACTGAAACCAGTGAGTTACAAAATACAGAAATCAGTGTGATAAAGCATAGATCAATTTCTTTATATCAAAACAACGGCCTAGACAGTTAGATCATTTACAATATGTTGAGAAAAAAAAAGTAGAACACCAAAATTAGAACTTCACAAATTACAACACTAAAATTAAATAATTAAAAAGAGCCACTAATATAAGTTTGAAAAAGTGTGTAAACTACTCTTCCTTAAATTCCCTTATTCCTCTTACTCAAATTATCTATCATAAATCATCGTTCACATAAACAAAGAACAAAAGATAGTACAAATAACACAAATTACTTCTCACATAGTTCAACCTAAACTTGATAAATCTAAATTAGAGGATCAACTTAGTCAAGTCACTAAACATTTTTCATAGCAAATAAAAAAATTGAATCTTACTCATGAATCCGTTATTCTTATTTTACTCGGTCAACCTAACTGAGCCTTGTATCCGGCAAAAAGTATTATATAAACCTAATCCGTCATGAATCTTACTCATCCTTTCTAAGGTTGAATGAAATCAACAAGAATGGAATCATCAGCAGCTTCTTTGAAGATAGCAATGTATCCATGGCTAGCTCTTGGGCACCAAACTGCACACTTCCACTTAGCCAACAAGTTAGCCGAAAAAGGCCACAATATCACATTCTTCGCCCCAAAAACAACACAATCCAAATTAGCTTCCTTCAATCACCACCCCAACCTTATCACCTTTGTCACCGTCACTGTTCCTCATGTTGAAGGCCTTCCACCACATGCTGAAACCACCTCAGATGTGTCTCCGCCTTTGCGTGCAGTCCTCATGACTGCCATGGATCAAACTCAACAAGTAATGGAAACCCATCTTTCTACTCTTAAACCTGATATTGTTTTCTATGACTATTTCACTCACTGGTTGCCACCACTGGCAAGGAGTCTAGGAATCAAAGCCATTCATTATTGCACTGCGCGTTCTGTGATGGTAGGCTATGTTCTCTCCCCTGCAAGGATCAATCAAGGAATACACAATCATGTTGATCTAACGCATCCTCCTCCAGGGTACCCTGCTTCGTCGTCTATAACGCTTCATACACATGAGGCACGACAAATATATAACATGAGAAACATAACTTTCGGCAGCAATGTTCTTTTCGGTGAACGTATATTCACTACCATGGTTGAATCTGACGCTTTGGCATATAGAACATGCAGGGAAATTGAAGGGCCTTACCTTGACTACGTAGAGGAACAATTCAAGAAGCCTGTGATTCTATCAGGACCAGTTCTGGAGCGACCCAATGCTAGTCTAGACGAAAAATGGGGTTCATGGCTTCAAGGGTTCAAAAGAGGTTCAGTGGTTTATTGTTGTTTTGGAAGTGAGTGCTGGTTACAACCAAATCTGTTCAAAGAATTGCTGCTGGGTCTTGAACTCACCAACATGCCGTTTCTAGCGGCATTGAAAGCCCCAGTTGGGTTCGATTCAGTTGGAGAGGCGCTACCAGAAGGGTTCGAAGAGAGGGTTGCAGGAAGAGGAATTGTGTATGGAGGGTGGATCCAACAGCCATTGATATTGGAACACCCTTCTGTGGGTTGCTTCATTACACATTGTGGATCAAGCTCGTGTACAGAGGCATTGCTGAATGAGTGTCAAATAGTGTTGCTTCCAAATGGTGGTGACCAGTTCCTTAATGCAAGAATGATGGCAAACTACTTGCAAGTTGGTTTGGAAGTGGAAAAGGGGGAACAAGATGGATTCTACACCAAGGAAAGTGTGTGCAAAGCTGTCACTATTTTGATGGATGATGAGAATCAAACAAGTAAAACACTCAGAGCTAACCATGCTAAATTAAGACACATTTTGCTTCTTAAAGATTTGGACTCCACTTATATTGACAACTTCTGCAAGAACCTTCATCATATTATAAGGGAAAAAATTAATTTCTAGTTTTCTAGGTACTTCATTTTGAATTTAAGTGCAGATTGTATCTCATAATAAATCATTTTGTGTGAAAAAAATATGTTCTTTTCATTTCAAATTAATTATCTTTTTTATTTTTTATTTTTGTTGTAAATTGAGTGGCGTCTTTTAATTTTAAGAAGTGATTAATTATATTTTAGTGATTTCTGTACATATTTTTATTTATACAAAAATTTCTAAAATCTTTTTAAACAAGTGTTTCTACTTTGTTTGTTTGTATCTTTATTTGAAAGTTACAAAAAAAAAGGTTTTTATGTTATGAAAATATTCTATAGTAGAAAATAAATGTTAACCCTATTAACAAATTTATTAATATAAATTGGCATAGATGGATAAAGATTTATGTTCTTTAATCATTTTTTTAATTTAATACTCCCTGAAAGAGTGGACAAAATTTGATTTAGTTTGGTAAAATTTTTCGAAGAGGTGTCTATATTTTTTAAAAGCTCAAACTTCTTATTTTGTGTTTAGTAAATAAAAAAGATCATATGCTTGTGTTTGCAGTTTTTAAAAAAATGGAGTACTTTTGAAAGTACCTAAGATAGAATTTTTCAAAGTTGACTTGTAGTTTTCAAAATTTAAAAGTCTAATATAATCTTATATGTTAAATAATTTTTAAATTTAATACTTATATTTATGTTTATTATAATATTTTTAAATTTTAAAAGCTATTTTATAAAACACAATTGATATTGTTTGTATTTATTAAAACTATCTTTTTAAAAATTAACTTTTATAAATTATTTTTAAAAAATAAAAATTTTACCAAATTAAGTGTCTGTTTATTTACAAAAAATCGTCCACTTTATACTGCTGCTGCAGTATTCAAGAATTAGTTATTGGACTTTTATTTTATTTATCAACCAGCATAATTTACATCAGCAAAGTCAGAGAATCTTACAATAAGATTGAACATACACAAAATAAATAGCATTCAAATATAGGAGCATCTAATGCCAAAATAATTTTCATTTTCGTATTTTCAAAATACTTTAATTGAGTTAATACTGAATTTTATTCTTAAAAAATTATCTATTTTTAAATTAATTTTTTAAAAATAAAATTAGTTATTTAATTTTTAAAAGATATAACTATAGGTTTAGTTAGTCATTTTATGAGTTAGATACCATATGTTACGTAACATAATAATATGATAAATTAATGTCCTGTATCATAAAATAATTTCTTGGCATGTTCTAAACTGATTTAAAGTCAAATTATTTTTTGAAAGTTCTCACAAATTATTTTTATTTCTAAAATTTAAAAAATTGAGTCAAGTTAATTCTTTTATAAATCTCTATTTATTTTTATTCATAATCTTAAATGTTTAATATTTTTTAATACTATTAATTTTGATCTCATTTATTATATCTTACCAAACAAAGTTTTTTTTACATAAAATAATAAAAAATATATATTATTAATTTTATATACTTTTTATGTCTACAACGACAACTATAATATAAGTATAATTGTTCATCAAAATAATTAATGATTAAATTATTAGAAAAATATGCCAAATTTTACTTTAATAGATTGAACTTAACATTAATTTAGTTTATTTTATTATTAAACTATCTAAATTTAAACCAAAATATTTCAATAATTCAAAGAGAAAGGTCCAATAAAAGACTAATAAAATTTAAAAATAATGTTCTTTTTAGTACATAATTAATAACCATCTGATAAAATCATTTAAATAAAAGATTTTCAGCACAAACAACTAAAATTTAAAAATGTTAAAATTTAAGAATATGAATGAGAAAATTGAAAAATGTTAAATCTAAGAATATGATAAGAGAATAATATTGTAATCATTTATTTTGTTTACTTTGATGAATAATTATTGTTTATGTTCATAATTGTTGGAGACATAAAAGTATATAAAATTAATAATATATTATTTTTATTATTTTATGTAAAAAGGATTTTGCTAGATAAAGTATAATAAATAAAATTAAAATTAATAGGATTAAAAAATATTAAACATTTAAGATTCTAAAAAAAGATTTATATAAAGGCTAACTTGACTTAATTTTTAAATTTTATTAATAAAATAATTATCAAATATTTTTAGAGATTAATTTAACTTTAAATATATTTATGACATGTTAGATAGTACATCAATCAATTATTTTATAACACTTGATAGTAGTCTGTTATGTTATCATGTCACGTCTTAATATGTCACATTATTATCTTATATTAATTATTGATTTAACTTATGATTGTATCTTTTAATGATTAATATGACTAATTTAATTTTTGTTAATGCTAAGAAGACAAAAACAAAAGCCAGAATATTTATTTAGCATTCATTAATTGTTATAACAATTAATAAATACTAAATAAAGCAAGTTTTGGACTAATTCTTTTTTGTTACTAAACATTTTTATTTAATTTTTAGGAGACTAACAAAATACGAATAATCTTTTAAAAAAGTATTTAAATTATAACACCCTATCAAATAGAGTTTTACGCTTAAATTCGTAAATTAGATGTAGTGAGATATTACGACCTCTAAAAATAAAATGTGTACATAAACATATATAAAAAGAAGTTTAACTAGGAGTTTTGAAAAAAAAAAAGTTAAGCAAAACATAAGTCAAAAGTCGCATCACACTCAAAACGGTTAAACATAGAAGGAAAAAGATAACCGCGTATGAAAAAGTGAATATAGAGTTCCAAAGAAACATATAGCTAGCCCCAAACTCGACTTACGAAGCAAAAGCCGGCCAGAATATATATATACATATAATCATATATACAACCCAAAAGAATCCAAAACATAACTATAGACTTTGGTCCTCCAAAATCAACTTCTAAGAGGGACAAAATACAAATTTATACAAAAGTGGAGAGTATATATGTATATATGTATATAGTACTCTTCACTTTTGTATAAATTTATATTTTGTCCCTCTTAAAAGTTGATTTTGGAGGACCTTTTATATATATATAGTACTCTCCACTTTTGTATAAATTTGTATTTTGTCCCTCTTAAAAATTGATTTTGGAGGACCTTATATATATATATATATATACAAAGTACAAAACATAAAGTCCCAAAGTAGATCTTCACTTCGATGGAACCTCCAGCACGCTCAACAAGGTGTCTCACGTTCTGTATCTGAAAAACAACAGAATATGTATGGAATGGGAATCGCGGTGACTCTCAGTATGGTAAAGGTACCTGTATAGATAATAAATAATGTCCTGAAAAGTCAGAAACATTCCAAAACTCCAACAACCCATATTCATATCCTAATGTTTTCACTAAACTAGAAATATGGAGACTATATCTAAGGATTTTAATTCTAATTCTTCGTTTCTTGTTCTCTCCAAACCTCTAGATCACCAAATGAAACAACCCTCAGTGCCTCCTTCACACGCCAGAAAGATCTCTCAGGAACAAACACAAATAAGACAAACAAGAAAAACACAAATATAGAAACAAGTACGACAATTAGGTCAAGTAGCAATTAATTACAATTAAGCAATTAGGCAAGTTAAAACAAATGCAAACTCAAACAAAACATACAAGTGCATATGATGTATGTATGTCCTGTGGCCGATGAGTCTCATTTGTCAATTATCCAGCCAGACCCAACATGTCCGGTAGTGAACCCTGGACAGTCCCTGCATACGCGCATCCCCAAGAGTCTATATATATATATATTCCTCTTAGTCTCGACTTTAGGAATAATTTTTTTTGCTATCTTTTTTAGAGAACCCCCTAAAGTTCCAACTAAAAAGACGAAATGATTTTTCATTATCTCGATTGAAGTAATGAGCCCCAATATTGGTATATTGGGAGCTCATTACTTCAACTAGTCTCTGTGTTCTTCGAATGAATCTCTTAGTTGTTGAGAGGATTGCCCAAAAGCAGTATATAAAGCATACCCAGTAAAACTTACAAGTAAACCAGATATAGAGATAGCAACTAGGGTTGTTGTTTCTATTTTTTTCAAATTTCAAGACCACAATGAATCTATAGGATAAAATCCTATATTTACAGTGAAATGGTATACAAAGTCAACAGATCTCAATGAATAAAAAATAGGATTTATGGCTACACAAACCGTTGAGAGTAGTTCTAGATCTGGTCCAAGACGAACTACTGTAGGGGCTTTATTGAAACCGTTGAATTCAGAATATGGTAAAGTAGTTCCGGGGTGGGGAACTACTCCTTTAATGGGTGTTGGGAATCAGTACATGAAATTTTAATGAATTTGAAAGAAATAGTATTGAGAAGTAATCTGTATGGAGCTCGAGACGCATCTATTTGTATCATTATAGGTGCATTTAATATACATTTCTCTATTCCAATCCCTAAAATCTTCTGACCATTCGGGAAATTGAAATAAAAGCATACGAACAATATTTTTAATTATTATCAACGAAGGCAATACAATATATTTTCTAAGAATCGATTGGGTTATTAATAACGAGCCTCTTATTACTTGAGCAACTATAAAACTATCCTAGGCCTCTCCTACTAGAAAATAATATCTGACGGGGTAAAACCATCTCTATCAAGATGACAGATTCTTTATTTTTGTTCTAATTGATCTTATTGCAAATACAGAACAAAAATAAAGGATCTGTCATCTTGATAGAGATGGGGTAATATATATATATATATAATCATTTATCATCTAATTGGGAGAATATGAGGAGTTAAAATGTTCGGTCACACCTTGCGACAAATGGTCAACAGAATATCGAGTCTCAACTTGGAACAAATGGTGGCAAGCCACTGTATCTACTCATGGAAACTCGTGTCTCAGATAATATAACGCATATGCCAGATGAATCATTCATATCATCAATATCAATCATTAATATCATCATCATAATTCATCAACTTCATCATCACCCTTATTCATAACTCATACAATCACAATTTATCATATTGTCATCATCCTTATTCACATCTCATACAACTTTGCCTACGCCGCATTAAATTCAGTTTTTTCACTTTACAAATCTCTCTCAATATCAATCTAACTCCTCATTAGATTTACTCCCTTTCCTAAGCCTAATACTAGTTATCGCACCTTAGATAGGGGTTACAGAGGTTTAGAAAATTAGAAGAATAATTGAAAACTTAAAAATTGCACTTTTCAGCAAAACAGAGGTCATGTATATGCGAGTCACCTGTCACGTACGCGAGAATTTGTAAAAAGACAGTTTCACATATACATCCACTGTTCGCGTACATGAGAATAGTGGACAGAGAAAGAGTCCCCTGTACGCATGATACATGCTGTGTACGCATGAGTGTAAAAATTACAATGTTGCATACGCAGCCTTTTTCCATGTACGCGAGTGTGTTGCCAGCACCCAATACTCCTGTACGCGTGACACTGTCACGTACGTAACCATATCAGTTTTGCCAAAAAACTATTAAGTTTAGAAAATTAATTTTTTACACCAAACTTCCAACGCGCATAACTTTTTCGTAAAAAATCATTTTCAATCCGTTCTTCAAACGTTATAAGCTTGATCTTTACAATGCTGAATCACACTTTGACTAAGCTAACAACACTTGCTTATATAGCAGAAACTAACTTACACACATACTACATGAGACATAATTAGTTAACTAACAATCTAACACACATTCTAACTAATTTTATTATGGGTTGTAATAATGTACAGGGGCTGCACGTGAAACTACATGAAGATGTATCATGTAACATCCTCCCTCAGGTTGGGAATGTGTATATCCAACAATCCTAACTTGCAATGAAGACTAGTAAATATTGCTGGAGAGAGAGAGAGGCTTTGTTAACAAGTCAATCACCTGCTCATTTGCTGAGATAGGTAGTAGATGAATAAAACCTTCCATGAATTTGTCCCAAACAACATGACAACCAACCTCATTATGCTTCGTCCATTCAGGAAAATAGGATTGGAAGCAATGCGGATAACTGATTTACTATCACAAAAGATACTAATTGGCTTGGTTAGTGGCATGTCCAAGTCTCTTAGTATGTAGTTTAACCAAATTGCTTCTTTAGCCGTGATTGTCAGGGCCAATATAGAAGCAATATGTGAAAACTGAGCGCCTCGTGTCTGGGCAAGCTGCCCAGTCAGAATCAGAGAAACCAGCGACATACAAGTCGATTGTGGTGGGAAAGAATTGGCCCTGTGCTGGTGCAGCCTTAACGTACTTTAGAACTCTCAGAGCTGAATCATAATGAATGGTAGTTCGACATTTAGGTAGCGTTTGTTTGCAGAGACTGGAACTGAGACTGAGAGACAGAATCTCAGTATTATGTTTGTTGAGCTAGAGACTGGTACTTAAATTTATGTCTCTGTCTTCAAAATTTCAGTATTTCAGTACCTCCAAAAAGTAGGGACACTGGGGACAGAAAAATATAAAGACAGAGACAGAAATTTTAATTATAATTTGTACCTAAATTACCCCCTTCTAATTTTATAATTCCAAAATTACCCTTAATGTAAATCAAGCTTCTTGATCAACCATCGTTCTTCTCATTCTCCTTGGCCACTGCAGCCGCTGAAGCATTCTTCTTCAAGAACAGCCACCGCGTCGCCGCTGGCCTCGCCACCGCTAGGTAAGTGATTTGCCGCTTGCAAGTTCATATTCGTAGCCCTCATCTTCTCATCTCCTATTTTTCTCCTTCACAGAAAAATCAAAGAACGAAGATGCCGCCTCTCCTGGGTTGCTGTCGACCTCAACCATCAACTCCTCGTCCGAACTGCTCTGACCCAAGTTAGTTCTATACAAATGTTATTTAATTTACTGATTCCTTTCATCTTTTCCATCGTTCCCTAATCTGTGGATTTGTTCGTGACCTAGCATTGGAACCTGTTTGCTTGGTTTGTCATTATTTTGTTAATGGTATGAAGTAGTAGCATTGAAGTTGAAGAAATTCTTTGCCTGGTGTGGATTTGTTCGTGACCTAACTAACCCATTTATTTCAGCTTTATAATTAATGAGTTTATGATGTCTACTTCCTTTTAAGTGCCACTAATTGGATCATTACTCAATTCATTAGCCTGACTACATCTATTTGTTGATTTCATTCTGGATTATACTTTTTTTTTCCAATTTTTTTATGTCCGCGACTGTTATTGTTCCATGCCTGCACAGAGCTCTCAGGACTATAATTACCAAATCTTCTTTTTTGCCTTTTGGAAGAGTTTAATGTGCTTAAAAGTACCTGAAAAAGTCACTTTCAGTATATTAAATGAGAGAGAAAAATCGATATTATCATTTTTATAGTGTTTCTATTGTATGTCCTGTTTAGATTTCCACTTGAAACTAAATTAAAATTGAGAAGTAAATAGAGTTACATGTCTTTTGATTCCAAATTTTTATTCTTGTTTTTGATAAGTGGTCAGAACAATACAGATGGCTAAAGGTTTGTTTGTTTCCCAATTGATCAAGGATATACTTTTATAACTAGTAAATGGCATCTGAGATTATAATTATGGAAGAGAAATCTTATTCCACTATTGTTTTCGATCTTGTCTTCGCTTACAGGTAGATCTATCAAAGGTGGATAGGAAAAGGACACCTTGGCTGGTTGTGTTGTTTCATGTACCATGGTATAATAGTAACAAGGTTCATCAATGATTAACTCAACTCATGCTTACTGGAGTTGGCACAGGAATGATGATGACGAGTCAGTAAAAACTGATAATTTTTGGATAACCTCTTTGGTTAGCTCGAGATGTGTTGATGACAAGAGCCATGAACTCCGGAGTATGCTTATGACACCGTAAAAGCCTCAGATCCGCCGGTGCCATCCCTTAACTTGGTGGATTAGCAAGAGTATATATGACACTGCTAGCAGCTTGAAAGGACTATATAGAATATAGATTGATGATACTGAAGCATTTAGCATATTGAAACTGGTTCTGATTGTATAGTTGTATATTTGAATGCTCAAAAGACAGAGAAATATAATTAAATCATCAACTTTTAGTGTAGTGATGATGTTCTCTTGGATGGTGTTACTTGTATTGTGAGAACTTGTTATCTTGATTTGTGTACATAAGAAGTTTAAGAACTGCTTATATAACCGATGCAAACGTGAGTCTTTGTATTGATTTATGTCTAAAGCATGGCATGATTGGTCTATCATTGTATAGTAAATGAAGCATAATTTTATCCTTACATATTATAATCGAGTAGAATTTTCATGTTGCTTGCAGCTAAAAAATACAGGTAAAATGTTTGTGTAACTCTGTTAATAATTTGAGTCACAAAAAGTAGAAGTCACACAAAAATGAATAGTTCTATCACTACTTGGGATACAAGAGCTAAAAACTCATAGATTTAATGATTCTTAATTCATTGAACATAGTTTCTATTTTGGGTTAAACAGTTTCTTGTTCTGTCAAATGAAGAAAAGGCCTCATCAACTAGGGAAGAGTTTTGCTCAATCTCTCATCTTTACAACACCTTTGATCTCCAACCATGGCCTCAAAAGTGTCCAAGAGTCTATCCAAATCCTCATGATTCCCCTCCCCAAAGTCCTTCAATGCATGCACAATGCTCTCAATGGTGGACAAATAACCAGCTTTAGGTTGGTGCCTTACATCACTATACAAGCTCATCTCATTCACTTCTAGCTTCAAATGAGATAGAGAACTAACTTTATTGCCAATATTAAAAGTAATAGCAGGCCTTCCAGTACAATTAGTATCAAAACTTGGAATATTGGAACTTTTCTCAACTTCACCATTCACAAATGCACCATCACTTTGCGGCCCAAATTTTCTAGGACTATCAACCAAGTTAAAATCTTTCTTAGCAAACAACTTCTGAGTTTCTCCATAAACACCACAATTTAGATCAGAATCCGAATGAACCAAAATTTCCCCAACCTCACCATTCACCATTGCACAATCATCATCATCATCATCACAAACACCATTTTCCAAACCACACTTTCCACCACTAGAATCAACCAAGTTACAATCTTTCTTCACAAGATTAACAAGCAAATAAGATTAATTGACAAAAGATACCAAGTTTGTTGAGAGAGAAAGAATGGAGACCAGAGACACAGCTCCGAGACGGTGGCGACGGTGACGACGCAAACCACGGGCGCGCAAACGGCAGCAAAATCACAAACCTTGGGGAGCAACTGGCGCCACGAAGTGAACCGATGGAGAATAGGAGACGCGCCGTTGTCATTCGGACCCTTGGAGGTGCTACTGGCGGTGGGTAAGACTAGACGATTCCTTCACAGGAAAGGAGAGGAGAAAGGGTAGAGGAGATGATAAAGGAGGTTGTTGCTTGCTGAGAAAAATGAAATTGGATTTGGGAGTTAGGGCTGTTAATTAAAATTAAGGGGTATTTTTGTAATTTTAAATTTTTAGTCTCTATTTTTATTTTAAACCAAACAGGATACTGAGATATAAATCAGTCTTGTACACTTTTACACCAAACACAATACTGATACTTATTTTTGTCTCTATCTTTTGGTCTCTGTCTTTCTGTCTCTGTCTCTTAGTCTCTGTCTCGCAAACAAACGCTACCTAAAGATATTGACTGAGCTTAGTAATGGCATAGCTAATGTCCGGGCATGTATTAGTTAAGTAAATAAGTTTTCCAACCAACTTTCTATAAGGGGCCATATCTGTAAGTGGTGAACCTCCCTCCTTGCCTAGTTTTGCACTATAATCCATAGGCGTGCTCACAAGCTTGCACTCTTCAAGCTCATAATCTCGGAACATATCTAACACTTACTTCCTCTGATAAAGAGCAATGCCTTTCTCTGAACGTGTCACTTCTAATCTAAGAAAGAACTTCAAGTCCCCAATATCCTTGATTCTAAATCGATAATCCAACACTTTCTTGACTGTATTGATTTCTGAAAGGGCACTTCCAGCAATTACAAGATTGTCCACATATACTAATACTGCAGTAGACACCCGAGTTGATCTCTTTGTCAAGAGACTGTAGTCTGATTTGCGTTGTTTATACCCAAGTTTAATGAGCATTGACTTCAATTTTTGTTCCACTGCCTATTTGCCTGTTTAAGACTATACAAGGATTTCTTGAGCTTGCACACTTGATCACCTTTTACATTCAACCCTTGAGGAGCTTGCATATATACTTCTTCATCTAAATCACTGTGAAAGAAAGAAGTATTGACATCAATCTGTTTTAGAAACTAGTTCGTTGTTGCTGCCATTGAAAGAACAACTCCTATGTGAGCTTTAGAACCATGCTGAATGTATCTTTGTAGTTTATGCCTAGAACTTGAGTATAAGATTTAGCCACGAGCTTTGTGACGTACTATGGTGTCATCAGGATTGTGTTTAATTTTAAACACCCACTTACATCCTATGGATTTCTTTCCTGGAGGTAGTGAAGTCAATTTCCAAGTCTTTTTTTCCTCAAGAGAATTGAGTTCAGATTTGATATCCTCTTGCAAACAAGTTTGAGTAATTGCCTCATCATAATGCTTGGGTTTAGTGTTGGTGATTAATGCAAGAGAAAATGCTCTATGCTTTTCAAAAAGGTTTTCATATGATAAGAATTTAGATAAATAATACCTGCTGAAGTGATTGATAGTTGAGCTATTGTTGTTGGTGGTGAGACTCAAGCACTTATAGTCTTTAAGATTGGATGGAGGTTGTCTAATTCTATTAGACCATCTTGGTGCAGGGCATATGGGTGCATGGGATTGGTTTGTGTGTGTTTGAGTTAAGGGTGCAGGAGTTGCCACTCTTTGTGTATGTGTGCTATTTATGTCATTATGTGCAATATCATCACGTATATTGTTTTGTGCAGTGTCATCATTTATTTGTACATCACTATTAATGTGAGACTCATTATGACTAACTTGTGTAGTTTCAATTTGAAAGTTCGAAGGCTGATTATTTTCTCCATGATATTCATGATAGCCATATAATCATATGAAAAAGGATTCTGGCTTATGGTTTTATTGTAATGCTGTTCAAAACCTTCAAGTATTGCATGTTGCTTTAGAAAAGGAAAATAAAACTCATCATTTCACATTTCTTGATATGAAAATTTGTCTGCTTTATAAATCTAAGAATACAAATCCCTTCACAGGCTTCCTAAATCCCAAGAACACAACCTTCCTAGACCTTGGGTCCAGTTTTGATCGATTGGCATTGAGAGTACTAGCATAAGCTAGACAACCAAAATTTTTAAGGTTCGAGAGATCAAATAGAGTGTCATAAAGTATCTTATATGGGGATTTGTTCTTCAAGAATGTGCTAGAAATTCTATTATTATATGAACAACATGCAAAACAATAAAATTTTAGAAATATTTTGACATACTTGATAGAAAAAGAAGACTTGTAGGCACTACCAAGATGTATTAATGTTTCCTCTCAACAATTCCATTTTGTTGAGGGTTTCAACACATGAAACTTGGTGCATAATCCCACTTTCAGCAAACTAAGAAGCCATTAGAAATTCTGGATCATTGCAGTTCTTATGGCTTTTACTTGTTTGTTAAATTGAGTTTTTGCATATTGAACAAACTTATTGACAAGTTGGCTAGCGTCTGACTTATTTTTCATGAAATGAATCTAGGTAAATCTTGATTTGTCATCCACAATGGTTAAAAGGTACTTGTGACCAAAAATTGAGGAAGTGGGCAAAGGCCCCCAACATATCAATGTGGATTAGCTCAAAAATAGTTTGTGAAATGGTGTTGCTTCTCATAAAAGGTGATTTCCTTTGCTTTGCCAAGTAGCATGTGTCACATGGATCAACTAAATTATTGCAATCTATAAAGGAAAAATATAATTTCATTAACATTCAATCTTTCAGTAGGTAAATGCCTAACCTAGAGTGCCAGACATTCATGTCATTAGGTTTTATTTGGGTTGCTGCCATGAGATTTGCAGATTGTACAAAATTAGGCTGATGTGGTTTGTGAGCTAAAGTGTAGAGTCCACCACACTCCTCAGCTCTTCCATTCATTTAGTGCATAAGACACGTGATTTGTCGCTCCCATGTCTAAACCCAATTTAAAAATTTTGTTGAAAAAACATTTAATGCAAGAATATGAGATTTAAAATGTATGACATGAACCAGTCTATCAAGGTGAGGAGTTGGCAAAGGCTTTATAGTGTGGCTAGAATTGTTTGATTCAGAATTTACTCATCCATGTTGATTAGTGCTAGCAATACTGCTCTTTGCTTAGGAGTGAAATCAAGACTTGTCAAATTGCTTCCTTCCCTGCTACAAGGGAATATGAGATTCTCTTTTTCTTCCTCAGTAGATGATGCAAGCAATCATGTTCACAAATACATTGTTCTCCTTTGCTTGAGATGTAGAGGTAGTCCATGCTTTTTGCAACATATATCTATCGTGTGGCCCAGCTTTCCACGGTAAGAGTATTGAAGTTTGCTTCTTGAGATGTAGGTGTTGTATCTCTCCCAGGCATTAAAGATCAGATCAGACTTATCTGGCTTACTCACACTCGCATAAATGAATCTTAGTTTATTCTTGGATTTTAATGCAAGAAGCATAACTCTACTCCAGCTATTGTAGTTTCTTCCATTCAGAACAACAACGGTGATAGGAATACCTGGATTTTTAGAAGGATGGAGGAAAAAGTAGCTCGAAGGATGATCTTGACTCGATCCAGAGCTGCCTTTGTTGATGTGTGCTTGAATTGCTGAAAGTTGGTTCAAGAACGTTGAGATCCCCTGCGAAATCGAGGTTCTCTAATGGAGATCGCGAATTCGAGTTCGTTAGAGCTGGATCCATCATTTTTTGCTTCAGATCTTGTTTCTATTGACTTCCAAGGATCTAAAGGACCAAACTTCCTTCTTCAATCTCAAGCTCTGAAGTGTGCTTAACCTCTTTGGTCCACGCTCACCACCGCACCATATGAAAATGGTGAGTGGAGGTGAAGAGAGCACACCGTGAAAGGTGAGAGAGTAGAGAGAAAAATAGAATTGATATTAACTTGATCTTTATAATGAAAAATGACACTTTGACTAAGCTAACAGCACTTGCTTATATAGCAGAAACTAACACACACATACTGCATGGGACCTAATTAGTTAGCTAACAATCTAACAAACTTTCTAACTAATTTTATTAGCTAAGGGCTGTAATAATGTACATGGGCTGCATGTGAAGTTACATGGAGATATATCATGTAACAGGATATGATTAAGATCACGCAAATGAGATTCTCAAAATTCGTGAAAAGATGAAAACTTTAGCATTAGCTTCCATTTCAAACTTGAGTGGCAAAGTTCTTTCAAATATGTTGGATATGAGCTTAAAAAAGAAGACCACCAAGAAAAAGAAAGTGAGTCTCTTGTACTGTTGAAGTCTTTAATGTTGGCCATGGGTTAGAGCGCGGGTAGATTAGGAATTTCAAAAAAATTTAACAATTTACTGAACAAATTAATCATTGCCTACTATTTGGATTATTTCCTCAAAGAAAAAATATTTTGTGAACATCATTCTGTTCGCTTTTTATTTTTGTTATTGAGCTTCCAATGATATTTTTAAATAATGTGAAGAGTTTATGTGTTTTTTTATGTTGAGAACACAAATTTAAAGATTAAATTTGTGACTTTTAAAATTTTATTTTAAACACACAAATTTAAGGATTAAATTTGGATTTTTTATTTTAAATTTTTTTAAATATATAGTATTAAAAAATTTAAATGTGTAAACTGGACCCTCTAATTTACTTTATGATAAAAAAAAAGATTTATTTTAATATAAATAAGACTTTTTAACTTGTACATTATAAAATCCAACTCTCGAATTTCTCTACTTCTCCAATTCAAAGAAAAATTTAAATTTATATAAAAAAAGCATACCAATTATCTATTATTATGAATTACACACAATCTTTTTTCGTATCTAAAAAAATTAGCCCATTCTGTCTTTACCAATTTTTTAGATTATTTTGTCAAAATCTAAATTTTGTAGGTGTTAAAATAATTATTTGCTAAAAATTTTATTAAAGATTGTTTTGGATATTATATTAAATTTTGTGGAATGGAAAGCGGTAGTCACGAAAAAAAAGTAATGGAAAGCGGCACGGGGGCGATGAGATGGCGCAATGGTACCTTCCATTCTTTAATCTGCATCACTTACCATTCTTCACAAACTTTCATTAAATATTAATATCATCACGCACTTATAGTTGCAACCGTTATATCTATCTCCATTATTTATTATACAGAGTAAGTTATGTATAAATAATCACAAACTCTCCCTCCCATCGATCCAGATCATAATCTCTTCCTCATTATTGATTTAATAATTATCTACATGGATACAAGTTCCTTGAGCATTGCCATGTATCCATGGCTAGCCCTTGGTCATCAAACTCCATTCCTCCACCTATGTAACAAGTTAGCCAAAAGAGGCCACAGAATCACATTCTTTGCGCCCAAAACAGCACAATCCAAGTTACTCCATTTCAATCTTTATCCAGATCTCATCAAATTCGTCGCCGTCGCGGTTCCCCACGTGGACGGCCTTCCACCGAACGCAGAAACCACTTCAGACGTTCCTTACCCTCTGCACCCACTCATCATGACAGCAATGGACTTAACCCAATGCCACATAGAAACTTATCTTTCCCAGCTTAAACCTGATCTTGTTTTCTATGATTTCACTCATTGGATGCCATCATTGGCAAGGCGTTTAGGCATCAAGGCCATTCACTTTTGTATTGTCAGTTCTGCCATGGTAGGGTACACTGTTGTACCTTCAAGATTCCAGAAAGGGAAGGACCAAACAATGAACGATCTCATGAAACCTCCTCCAGGGTACCCTCATTCATCTATCACATTTCACGTCCATGAGGCGCGAGCGTACGCTAACAAGCGGAAACAGGTGTATGGGAGCAATGTTCTTTTCTATGATCGTATGTTCATTTCCATGAGTGAAGCCGATGCAATAGCGTTCAGAACTTGCAGGGAAATTGAAGGGCCTTACCTCGATTTCATAGAGGAACAGTTCAAGAAGCCTGTGCTTCCTACAGGACCAGTGATACTAGAGAAACCAAACTCTGCATTGGATGAGAAATGGGCTTCTTGGCTTGGAGAATTCAAACAAGGCTCGGTGGTTTATTGTTGTCTTGGAAGTGAGTGCAGGTTGAGGCCAAACCTGTTTCAAGAATTGTTGTTGGGTCTTGAACTAGTTGGCATGCCTTTTCTTGCAGCTTTGAAACCCCCAATCGGGTTTGATTCAGTTGGAGACGCGCTACCAGAAGGGTTCGAAGAGAGGGTTAAAGGAAGAGGGATTGTGTATGGAGGGTGGATCCAGCAGCCATTGATATTGGAACACCCTTCTGTTGGATGCTTCATTACACATTGCGGATCAGGTTCTTTGTCAGAGGCATTGCTCAATGAGTGCCAGTTGGTGTTGCTTCCAAATGTTGGTAACCAGATTCTGAATGCAAGAATGATGAGTAAGAATTTGCAAGTTGGTGTGGAAGTGGAGAAAGGGGAAGACGATGGATTGTACACTAAGGAAAGTGTGTGCAAAGCAGTTAGTATTGTAATGGATGATGAGAATGAGACAAGCAGAATAGTCAGAAGTAACCATGCTAAGATCAGAGAAGTGTTGCTTAATAAAGATTTAGAGTCTACTTATATTGATGCTTTTTGTAAGAATCTTCAAGAGATACTTTGAAGGTTTTTTCATCTTTCTTATTTTAATATGTATTTTGAGGTTCTAATGTGTTGTATTGTGAATGTGTGCCATAATGTAGGTGTAATATTGAGAATTTGATGTACACCAGATTAGTATCTGATTATCGTTTTATCCTAAAATTCTTCTAGCTTCTATTACTTTCTCTAATGATAATTACAGTCCGGTTTTGACAAAGTTAGTATTTGAGTTAACTTACTGCACTTTACTTTTTAATTTTTGTCATTACTGATAATCATAATTAACAGTGAAGCTACCAAGAAAAGTTTATTCCAGTAGTACATGCTCATTTTTTTCTTTAGCAAGTCTTGGGTTCAAAATTATACTCTTGAACAAAATTGACTTTTGTAAATGATATCCATACTTTGCAGTGAAACCAATATTTTACAGTAAAGTTGAAGCTAGTAAAATATACAACAACTAAATTGAAGAATTCAAGGAGGTTAGAACAGAGCATAACATAGTAAATTAAGAAAATAACATAGTTGAATGCCTGAATCATATGTTAATATTATGTGCTATAGCAGAGCAGATTCAAAACTTAACAAAGCAGATTAAAAGATAAGAAAGCAAATTCAAAGCAGTGAAAGCACAAGCACAAGAGAGCAGATAGTAGAGGGAGAAGAGAGGAGACCTAATTATCTTTGTTTAAATGCAGGGGTTAATATGTTTTGTTTTTAACCCTTCATCACTTTGTTTAAATCATCTGAGGATGGAACGGCAGAACTTAATTATCTTTCCAATCTTGTGTTTGTGAATCCGTCAGACTCATTAGTCATAGTCACTTGTGCAAATTAATTAGCTCTCAAAGCAAGGAAATACAAAGATCAATTAGAGTGAGTAAGTGACGGTAAGAATGAAACCAACAATTAATTTGCTCATGCATTATAATATAAGTATATAACGATCTAGTACGATTTTTTTCCCTCAACTATATACATAACAATATATTAAGAAGAACAATATCACTCTAACAATGAGGCATACCTGTATTCTAACTTCATATTAATTTATAAATTTCGTTAAAGAACAATAATACAGTATGCTTTGTCTTTATAGTGTTTGTTTAGATGTCATTAAGTTGATAATTTTTTTTTACTAAGTTTGATAAATTTTTAATAATAAAAGTAAAAACACTAAAAAAAAACATCTTTTTTTAAGAAGTTATAATTTATATTTATTTTTAAAAGATTTTTTTCTTAAAAAAGATGTCTTTCAGATAATAAATAAATAAAAAATACTTCTATATTGTTATATCTAAACATACTGTTATACAGATTTTTAGCAAATCGTGAGTGGTTTGATATCTAATAACAAGGGATGAAATTTATTCCTCTTTTATGAGTACTAATTTTCAATTGTGCACCAAAGATTTCGTTCTTTGACGAAAAGATAAAGAAAAACTTGCAAAGAAATTTAAACAACTTAAAATTAAAAATATAGGAAGTAAAGTAAATGACTTTTAAAATTAAAGAAAAACATTAAAATATCTTTAACATGGTCGAAGAACTTTGAATTCAAATACAATGCACAAATGTTAAAAGAAGAAAAGAAAAGGTTTGCCAAAGGAAAGTAAACTGCGAAAAAGGTAATAAATTTTTGCAAGAAACTTAAAAGAAATGTAAAGACATGGAAAATCCTATAGAAAAGAAAACTCTTTGCAAACTCAGAAAAGTCTTTAGAAATGTGAGTGTGCGAGAGTGTTTTCTGAAACTGAATTCTAACCCTTGTTCCTTCTAAACTTTATCTATTTATAGATCTTTTCAACCAATCAAATTCCATCACGTGCTTCGTATACGAAAAATCTAAACGTAATCATTCCCCCCACTTAAATGATGGATAATTGTCTTCAATTGTCTTGATTATTAACCTTATTATTGGTTCGATTGCTTAATCCTGTTTCGACAAGCTTCATCGATCAAACCTATTTCGCTTATCGATAACCTTCCTTCGATGAACCCTAAACCCACCGATAGGATTCAAACAAGTAACGCCTTTAATTTTGACTAACTAAATTAATGATTTTATCTTTTCGACTAACTCAAGTACACCACATCCTTTGAGGTCGATTCTCTTTCTTTCGATCTATACACTTCAACGATCTACCAAAATATTCAACCAATAATTTGCTCCCTTGAATTGACAACTTCCAACTTATCAAAAATAAAAAGTTTGTCGATTCAAAAAAATTTAAATCCAAAAAATGATTGAAGTCCATAACTGACACCAATTTTGGAAACTGTTCCACTCATTATATCCATTAAATACACGCTTCTCATTGATTCCGGACGTTCAACTTTCTACCAGCTTTATCTTTTCAGCTTTCCTCTATAAATATCTCACTTCATTAATCTTTTCAACTTTTTCTAAAAACTGCTTCATCACGCGTTCCTTTCTGGCAGAATACCATTCTACTCCAATTTCATAAACCCTATATTTTTCCTATATTTCTCATGCAAGCAAAAAACCTCTTTCTTTTCTCAAATTCTTCGCACTATTCTAAGAATTCTTCTTCAAGGTATTTTCATTCATTATATATATATATATATATATTATTAGAAAGGACTCTTCTTTTTTACTGTACTCATGTTATTACTGTGATTTTTTAGATTTGCCATGGCTACTAGTAGCAATCTTTCTCCTTCTAATAAAAGAAAAGAAATACTGAAAGAGTGTGAATATTCAAATTTTAGCTCAAGACCGCAATATTATCATCAAAGACCCAGTTGATGCTGTTAATGTACAAAAGTTTCTCTTTTCGTTTGCTATTGACAATCAAATACGTTGTTTCTTGAGCCCTCTACTTTCTCCTTCTGAAATTAATAAAATTCTTTTTTTTTCTTTTCTTCTTAATAAAAAACTATTGATAAAAAGAAATATGTACATGGCTCCCTTTGATGATCATACCAAAAGATTTTAAAATAATCCAAAAACTTCATCCAAAAGTGTCAACTACCTGGCCCTGTTCAAAAGAATCGAACAAAAGAAAAAAAATTTCTGGACTTGGCGTGGTATATATGATCTGCTTCAATTGTCTCAATACCAACTCACCACTCACCATTGGATGATTGGAGTCACTCTATACTTATGGAGTCAATCGACCAACAATCTGCATTTACCATGTAGGATGATTGGCCCGACTCTATTCGATGTGACAGCTATCACAGGACTACCTCCTTTAAGGATCAATATTACCCTCAACATGGAACCAACAATAAAATATAAAATCAATTAGGACAATGGAGAATTCATAAAATAATATGGGACAAGGTGACAATCTCATTTCTGATGATGAACATGTAGCTTTTTTATACTTTTGGCTAAATGCCATCTTTATCAACCTCTTTCTGCTTTGATCCATGAAAGTTCATTAGTTTTGTGCCTCTCCAAATTACTCTTAGGCAATTTATACAATGAGCTCAGCCACATGGTCACAAGTCTCCACAATCGAACTCCTCTTAGTGTAGGAGGACCACTTTAGCTCCTCCAATTGTGGTTGAATACAATTTTTGAAAAATTTATAGAAGTTGATGGCATCCTAATCTTAGCCAAGCAACCCATCAAAGACATTCAACTCTCAGCTTTTTTCTTGATCCTAAAATTGAAGATCTTTTCTAAGAAATTTTCACCAAATTCTACCACGCAACTTCTTTTCAGAATGAAGATCTTAACTTTGCACCTTTTGTTGATCACAAATTTGGTCCAACATGGTTTCAAGCATTGAGGGTCTCCAGGACTAATAATGAAAAAATACAACGTACAACTGACAAAAACTGGAGTAACTACACAGCCATCCAAGTCTTTACTACTGGCATCCCCATGTACAAAAAAGATCAATATCGAGTCACTCTACATGCTCCTCATTTTGTGGCTCGACAAATGGGATTCTCTTAAACTTTACTAGCTCCTTTTGATTCAAAATTGTCAAGCCAAATTGGCGAGAAAATCTACAATTTCATGTTACTTATAACTCAAGAATTAAAGCATAACAAGGGTCGTCGATCTGAATATGAAGCAATCAATTTTATTCCTAGTCATTATGTGACAAAATCCTTCTTTGCTTCGGGCAAAAATACTATTCACAGTACAACCGTAGTCTTAAAGAAATCCTCCAAGGTATGCTAAGAGTTTGCCCGATCATGGGTGAAAAATCTGCCATTATAGCTATCTCGAAACAAAAAGTAGAGTCTTCAAAAGCTCCAAAAAAGAAATTGAAAGCTTCAAAAGCTTATTCTACAACCTTAAATTTAGTAGAGGTATCATAACAAATCTAAATACTTCCACACACTTTATACATATTAAATATTAATGTTATTTAAACAAATCCTTCTCTTTTTAGGCCAAACAACAACACACAAACAAATCTATCGATTCTCCACCAAAAGATTCAGGTACCAAGAATTCTTCACCAAATACTGAAGATTTCGAAGCTGATCCTGAAGGCATCTCCTCCAGCTCTTACAATATAGTAGATTCTGAAGCTATCAAGGTATTTACACTTCATTTTTGTGTTTTAAAAATAATTACTAAAATAGTTCACTCTTATTAAAAGAATTTATATGTAGGAGGTAATACCTTCTCCAAAAAAAAACTGAAATTGGACCTACCATCCATCAACTATCCTTTATATCTTCAAGTACTAATTCAACTCCAACAATCAATGCTAAAAAAGAGAGGACAAAAAATGATGATCTTAATTTGCTGTAAACTAAAAATGTCATTGATCCACCACCAACTGAAAATGATATCATTATGATTTCTTCAGCCAACAAAGTCGAGCTCACACCCTTTGCACAAGATCCAATCTCTCATTTGCTTCAAACTGGGATTGCAAAAATCAATAACCAAAGAGAAGAACCAATCGATCTCAATCAATATGATGATATCCTAAGTGAACTTCTTGGGGACATCTTGAAAATCTCTAAAGGCAAAGAGACTAGGTTATCAAGTTCTGAAAAAAAATTTATTCATCTGGATCAAAGCCCACAAATTTCTAATCCACTTGAAAACACAAAGAATCAAGGTTTGACAAAAACTTCCATCAATCCTGATATATTTGAGCTTCTTCAAAAACTAAAAATATTGCTTGCCAATCCCGTCGAAGCATGGTTATCGCAAGATGGTCTAGATGTTGCACTTAACTAAATTTTATGCTATAATATCTCCACGCAGAATTCTTCTAATCATGTCAAACCACTTGTGTCTTTCATTGATCATACCAAAAAGTTTTTTCATGTCAGGATAAACTTGAATTCCATCAAAAAGGAATAAAAGAAATCAAATATCAAAGCATCAAAGTTGAAGTCTCCTTAGCTGACAAGATAAGAAAGATATCAACTTACGAAGCCCACTTAACTACGGTTTCGATTGAATTGGATCAACTAATTAGGAGAGAAGACGAACTCAAAAAAGAACTTGTTGAAATCAGACACAACAAAACGCTTCTTCAAAATCCTCTTGAAAAGCTCCGAAGCAGAAAAATATTGCTCGACAAAAAAGTTATTTCTTTATCAAAAGAACAGAGCAATCTGGATAATCAAACTTCTTAACATCATGCTACAAAAAATGAGCAACTTCAAGAGCTTCAATTACTTGCACAAGATCACACAAAGATAAAAGAACAACTAGACCAACTCTTGCAACTCTATGAAAATTGAAGGCTTGAAATGCCAGGTTTTTTGTAACTAAACAGTTTCTTTTGAATTCATAATACTTTGAATTTGCCTTTAGACTTTTAGCTTCGATCTTAATTACTATCTTCAAAACATTAATACTATTTCAAGTATTTTTCATTTATCGATTTGATTTCAATTCCAGTATCAATATGCTTAATTTGATATGAATTTCCTGAATGCAAGTTGATTACTTGAAAATGCGCCTCCCAATTAGGGAATCACTTTTCATAAACTCTCGATTTCTTATTAATTGGCAAAATAACTTTTAAAACTAATTCACTAATACTAAAAACTTTTTCTTTTACTCGTCGATTATAGATACGAGCTATATTCTCTTTTTGAGGAATAAGATTATCGAGTGCTAAAATGTGCTTATTATCTAAGTTATTTAATTCATCAAACATTGCATTTCAGTAATCTTCAACTAGCAATTCATCTTGTCTCATCACTCTTCTAGTATTAAGATTGATTTCTAAAGGTAAAATTGCATCATGGCCATAAACTAATTTATAAGGAGGTGTATTTATTGAACCTCTTAGTGAATTTCGATGAGCCACAACACTTGACTTAAAGTTTCATGCCAAGTATGAGGTCATTGGCCAATTTGCTTCTTAATCAAATTAATTAAAATTTTATTTGCAGCCTCAACTTGACCATTTGCTTGCGCATACTATGGGAACAAAGTTACCATAGTTATACTCCTCGATACTGCAAAATTTTTAATACATTGGCCAGTAAACATAGTACTTTGATTAGTACTTAAAGTTTGAGAAATTTCAAATCGATGGATTATATGTTCCTCTATGAAATTGATAATTTCATTTTGGCCAACATCTATTAAAGGAATAGCCTCAACCTATTTTGTAAAATAATCAATTACCACTAAGATAAACTTGTGATTTTTAGGCGATGGAGGATGAATCATTCCAATTAAATCCAAAGTCCAACCTCTAAATGACCAAAGTTTTATAATCAAATGTAACTCAAAAGCAGAAATTTGTTGTATTACACCATTCTTCTGACATCCTTGACATGCTTTAGCATACTCAATGCAATCTTTGACTATTGACGGCCAATACACTCGATGAGTGGGATGTTGATGATTGGAGAAAATTAATTATAGAATATTTAAAGGATCCTAATATTCAAGTTGTTCGAAGATCAAATTAAAATCAATGAATTTTGTGGTGATAGGTGATGAATTGTATAAAAAAGGCATTGAAGGAAGTCTCATGAGCTGTTTGAGTCAATCTGAAAAAATAATTCCTCTTGGCAAAGTTCATGAGGATATATATGGTGCTCCTCAAGCTGGTGAGAGAATGAAATGAGTTATACTCATTATTTCCAACAGGAAGATTGTTAACTGTCACATTTCCTCCAGACCCAAATCCTAAGTTCTGAATACTACCCTCCGTATGCACATTAACTCTGTAAAAGTTTATGCATATTTTTAGTAAATCGTGGTTGGTTCGATATTTAATATCTGGTAGCAAAATCTACTCCTCTTTTGTGAGTACGAGTTTTAAAATGTACACCAAAGATTTTGTTTTTGGACAAAAATATAAAGAAAAACTTGAAAAGTAAAAGGAATTTAAACAACTTGAAATTAAAAATACTGTAAAACCCGGTTAATTAATGGCTAATTAACCCATAAATGAGAATTTATTCTAGAAAGCCAAAAATGTGATTTTTATGGCTTAATATGATAGAGGAAATTGAGACGAGAATTTTGGTACCAATTTTATAGAAATCGGACCAAGATTGGACCGAACGGGCCAAACCGGGCCAACCGGACCCAAAGTGGGCCCTTGGCCCAACATAACTAAACCAAAACCCTAGTTTTCAGCACTCTCTCTCCTCACTTGAGACACTCACACGCTGAAATTGGAGGCCATGGAGGGAAGAACACTCTCTTAAGTTCTATCTCTCCATTGATCTTCAAACCACTATAACTTTTGATCTAGAGCTCTGATTGCCGCACCGTTTGCGGCCACGTGTTCACCGTGGAGAGCTCTAAAAAAACCATACAACCAATCTTTAGGTAAGCCAAATTTTGCTCTTCGAATTTCCATCCTTATTTTCGAGTTTTATGAGCAAAAATATTGAGAGTTTGGACTCTTTGATGTTATAGGACCCAACTTTCTTGAAGGAGAAGATTAATCTTGTCTCCTTGGACCTTGGTTGTGGTAAGATTCTCAACTCTAGTATAATTTATTGTTCTATGATGTTTGGGTATTGAGATGTTGTGTATGGGTATGATGATTGTGGCTTAGGTTGTGTATATGTGAATATTGGGGCTTGATTGAGACCTTAGAAAGTTTGAAAAGGGATTTTTGGTGGTAAAAATATGTTCTTGGAGGTGTTGAGACCTAGAGGGCTTGTGGACAAGTGGTTTGAAAGTGCTCCGGTTGAGCTTGGGAAATCGGCTAAGGTATGGTTGACAAACCCCAATTTGACGGTTTGTTTTGTATTAAATTTAGAGTGTCTTGATAACCTTTCGTCACATTTAGCCTATGAATTAGCATGGTTTTGTTATCTCTCCTATATTCGTGCTTAAGTGTAAAAACATGCTTTTTGAGCCTTATTTTGATGAACTCTAGTTTCTCTTTGATTCCATAAGATGCCTTGATGTGTTTGCTAGTAATCTCAGGTTGAAATAGGCTAGGCATGGATCAAAGGAAGCAAGGAAGGAAGCATACAAGTGGAGGGAAGCACAAAAAGCCAAAGAGTTGATCCAGGCCATGCACGCGCACGCGCACAAGGCGCTCACGCGCACATTGCGAAACAGGCCAAGGACGCGGACGCGTACCGTGCGCTCACGCGCCGATGGTGGCACATGACCTTATTAATGTAACACGTGCCTGGCGATTTTGGGAGGTTTTCAGCAACCAACTTTGGCGCCAAAATGCATATAAGAGCCAAGGATTGAAGGGGATTGATATACATTCACACACATTCACACCCATAGACTAATTAGGGGATAATTAGATAGATAGTTAGTTTTAGGAGTAGTTTTCTAGAGAGAGAAGCTCTCTCTTCTCTCTAGAATTAGGATTAGGATTAGGTTTAGGATAATCTTTCTTCTTAGATCTAGATTTAATTCATGCTCTGATTCAATTTTCTTTTATCAATTCTTAATCTTCTCATCTCTCCCTTTCTAGTTATGTGCTTTGATAATTGTAATTCTTCATTTTGTTTTGGATATATTGTTGTTCCTTTGTTTTCTTCCAATAATGCAATTTGAGGTAATTCATGATAATTGTGATTTCCTTGATTGTTGTTGTTAATTCTTTGCAATAATTGTAGTTATATTCTATTCTTGTTATCAATTTACTATGCTTTTCTTTTATGCCTTCCAAGTGTTTGATGAAATGCTTGGTTGGGTTTTAGTGTAGCTTTTGTTCCTCTTGGCTTTGGTTGAGTAATTAGTGACTCTTGAGTTATCTAATCCCTTTTGTTGATTGATAATTAGAAGTTGCTAATTGATTTAAATACCTCTAAAGCTAGTCTTTCCCTTAGGAGTTGATTAGGACTTGAGGAATCAAATTGATTCATCCACTTGACTTTCCTCCATGGTTAGAGGTTGACTAAGTGGGAGCAATGGACAATTTGCCATCACAATTGAGGAGGATAACTAGGATAGGACTTCTAGTTCTCATATCTTGCCAAGAGCTTTGCTAGTTGTTAGTTTATTTTCTTTGCCATTTATATTTCTTGTCTAAAATCTTAAAAACCCCAAATATAACTCACAACCAATAACAAGACACTTTATTGTAAATCCTAGGGAGAACGACCCGAGGTTTAAATACTTCGGTTATTAATTTTAGGGGTTTGTACTTGTGACAAACAAATTTTTGTATGAAAGGATTATTGCTTGGTTTAGAAACTATACTTTACAACGAGATTTCATTAGTGAAATTCTAAACCGTCAAAAATCCAATCGTCAAAATGGCGCCGTTGCCGGGGATTTGCAATGGTGTTGTGTTATTGGTTATTGTATATATGTAAATATTGTGAATAGCTTGTCTTTTGCTAGTTTACTAGATTTTGTTAGTTTTCTTTTCTCTTTTCATAATGAACTCTCACTTTGGCTTTGAGTTTGGTTCTAATTGTGTTGTAGGGAATGTGGACTTTAATGGGACCATGTACCATGGATGGAACAATCAAAGATGGGAGGAGCCTCAAGGAATTGATCACTCCTATTGGCAACAACCTCCAGACACATATAGGTATAATTTCCATCCTAATGCATGTCAATTTAACGGCTATGATGACTCTTCTTGTGACACTCAACAACCACCATCATATGCCTATGAATCTCATCCTCAACATGAACCTCAACCATTCTCACAAGCCTTTCCATACCAAGCACCTTCCTATGATCCATATCCACCATATGACCAATCACCCATACCATATTCTCATGACCATTATGAGCAAGAAACCTTAGAACCACCACAACCCTATCAAGATTACTACCATGAACCACCTCAATACTTACCATCCCCATACCCTTACCAAGAAGAACCACCTTCCTACCATGAACCCTCTCTCCAAAATAATGAACCTTCCTATCCACCTCAAGCCCCAATAGATGACTCTCTCACATTGCTACTTCAAGGACAAGCGGATATGCAAAGGGACACCTTAGAGTTTGTGACTAACTTGACCAAGGTAGTGCATACTTTAGCCTACAAATGTTTGAACACTCAAGGTGCTTCCGTGGCCACATGTGAAGAATCCATTGAAGATCATAGCATGAAGGAGAGATTGGAAAACCCGGTGGAAAATGAGGGAGGCTATTTTGTGTTGGAACAATTGGAGGAGCCTATGATCATTGAAGAAAAGGAAGAAGTGGTTGAAGATCTAGGGGATGTTGAAAGTCCATGGGAATGTGGCATCATGGAGAACTCTTCCAAGAAGCTTGATATTGATGTTGAGGAGGGTGCGCAACCTCCAAGGCATGCCATAGTTGAAGACTTGGAAGAAGCTTATCAAGAGATGGATTCAATCATGGATGAATTCCTCTCTACAATGGAATCCTCTCCCATTGGACATGAAGTTGAAACTATAAAAGAGTGTGCACAACATCCCAAGGATAACGAAAATGGCATGGTGTATATTGAAATTGAAGAATACGAAGAGGTTGATCAAGAGATGAATTCATTCATCGATGAATTCCTATCCAAAGTTGAATCACCTCCCATTAAACAATATGTCAACACCAAGCCATGTAACAAAAGGAAAAAGGTTGAAATTGAAGAAGCTTGTGAAGAGGTGGAGACAATCAACGAAGAGCACAAGGAAGTGGACCTTGCATTGTCTAAGTGTGGGGAAACCTCCCTTCCCAAGTTACCATCCAACACAACATTCAAGTGGGTAAAATCTCTATTCCTAAGCTTTAATTTCTCACTTGAATATGGTTTGATTGAAAATGATGGTCAACTTAGAACTCTTTGTGGAATTAAAAGTGGAAATGAGTTGTGTAGTGGTTGGAAAGTTGGTGTTAAGCTTATCAAGGTCAATGCCTCAAGGTATAGGGATGATGTTGGGACAAAGATCACCTCGTATGGATCTAGAAGGAAGCATTGGTGGAGTAAAGAGAATTCTGTGTGTCCACCACATTTATGTCAACCAACCATCCAACAAAATCATGGAACTCAACTAACGGATGGATGCGAAAATAAGATATGGGATCCCGGTTCGCTATGTGAAGACCAAATAGGGGAACTCATATCTTGGGTAGAACTTTGCCCAAGCCTAATAAAAATGGTTGGAAATTCTGTCAACCAATTGAGGAGCAAAGATCCTTGGAGATTTAAGGATGAATACAAACATAAGCCACCATGACAACAAGCATCTCAAAATGTCCAACTTAAGGACTTAAACTAAAAGTGCTAGGTGGGAGACACCCCACCATGGTAAACTCTTTCCAATCTTTTACATTTACTTAATAAGTGATTTGAGTTACCATTGTAGGTAGATGTTTCATACAAATTTGTTTGTACAACTTAATTGTTAGCTTAGTCACATGCATGTTGTATTTAGTAATAGATGAATAATATCAAAAATTGCATTTTTGTGAATTGTATGATGGTTGAGTGAATAAGAGTTGTGAACACTAAGGGGAGCACCCAGCAATTTGTTTAAAAAAAAAAAGGGGTGGACGCGCGCGCACCATGTACGCGCACGCGTCCCTGTGTGGATGCACCATGAGCCACACTCCCGAGAGTTGGGCCTCCTTTGGGCAAACGTTATGCCTTGAGCCCAACCTTACCCACGCGGACGCGCACCTGCCGCGTCCGCGCTGATCTGCTGCTGTAATTGATTGAGCCAAACCCCAGAGAGTTGAGCCATTTCTGGGCTAGCTTTAGGCCCCAGGCCCAACTCAATCTGCGCGAGCGCACGCATTGCGCCAGCGCGCCTCATCACAAATCGACAATGTACGCGGACGCGCACTTGCCGCGCGCGCGTCCCGTGCGTGCTGCCACCAATCTAGGCCACGGACCCGAAAGTTGGGCGTGCCTCAAGCCCCTCCTAAGCCTCAGGCCCAATCTAATGTACGCGTGCGCGCACCGTACGCGCACGCGCCCATACCTAATCTGCCAACCCACGCTAGAGCGCACCATACGCTCACGCGTGAACCTCCAAATTTGCTCACTGTGCGCGGTCGCGTACATCCTGCGTGCGCGCCGATCTGATTGCGCGACTTCCAGGCCATTCTCCAGAGAGTTAGGCCTGCGTTGGGCCAACTCTAAGCCCCTAGCCTAACCCCATGCACGCGTGCGCGCGCTGTACGCGCACGCGTCCCTTCCTAATGTGCTCATCCACGTTCAAGCGTGTTGTACGCGCACGCGTAGGTCCCATGTTTCCTCCATGGGCGCGGACGCGCAAGTGGCGCGCGCGCGTCGATTTAAAAATAGGGATAACCCTAAGACGCGAAGAGCATTGCGCCGCAGCGCACTTTCCCCCTTTCCCCAACCTCCATCTTCTTCTTCCTCCTCTCTCCCTCCGTACCACCCCTGTAACCACCGTCACCACCACCGCGACCGTTCCCTCCGCCGCCACCCCGTCATCACTGCCGGCGGCCCACTCCCTCTCTCCCCTTCCCGCACATTCCTCTCGCACTTTCTCTCTCTCTCTCATTCATTCCCTCTCTCCTCTTTCTCTTGGCCGAACCTCCATCACCGCGGCCACTCATCTTTCTGGCCACCGTTCACGGCGGCGCAGTTCCTGGCCTTATTTCTCCCCCATTCTCCCTTCCATTACTGATTCCCCTGCTCCCAGGTTCCTGCCCCATTTCTGTTACTTTTTCTATTTTTCCTTTTTACTGTTCGTTTTTATTAGTTACTGTATTGCTTGTAGTTAGTTTGAATTCCGATTTTGTATGCTAGGTTAGATAGAAATACTTGCTGTTAGGTAGCTAGGGCTGGATAGAGGATTCTAGGCCTTATAAGTGCTCCGTTCGTGCATAATTTGCTATCTGCTTATTTGGATGTTGTATGCTGAGTTTGGGACTGTTTTAGTGCATTTCATGTTGCCTGAATGCTATACCACTGCCTCTTTGCCTAATTGATGTTGTTTTTATGCTTCTTGTGCTACTTTGCTATCCGGGAACGTCCAATTTTAAGTCGGAATGCTGCCCGATTTTCACGGAAATTAGTTTCACTTTTATCTTTATTTCAATTTTGGGCAACTTTCTATTTCCTTTTGACTTCCCACATTTGCACAACCTTTGTGAACATGAACCACATTCTTTTCCCTTTTTAATTGCGCAAAAATGTCATCATCGTCCTAACCTACTTTTCTAACTCACTAACTTCTTTAACCAATTACCTTCCACTCCTCTTTAACATTCTTTAACCATTCTTTTACACTTTGATGACATTATTACCTTTTGAATAAGTATTGTTGTCCTAATGTGGGTTACAGTTTTTTGGTTCATGTGTTCACTTATGGTTTACTTGTTCACTTTTGCATATTCATTGCAACATCATGATTGTTTTTGTCATTTGTCTCCTGAACATGCCTTCTTTGCTACATGCTAAATGTTTTATATATTCTATCATAATTTTCAGGATGTCGGATAAGGGCAAAGCCATAGCCACTACCTCCAAGAAGAGAAAACACTCTACCCCCTCCATTCCTTCCATCTACAAGAATTATGCCAAGAATCCGTTAAATGATGTAGACAAGGAGAATCAGCAGTTACCTTCTACCAATCCTGACAAATTCCCTAACCTTTACTGTGAGCTTCGATTTTCTAAATATCGAACTACAAAGCTGAACATTGAGAAAAAGTTGCTCCTCCCTACTGATGTGAGACGGTCTATTACCGGTCAGATCCTTGAGTTGGGTATTCACTTTGTTGACCAGGATTTGGGGGATATCAATGTATCTTGGGTGAAGGAATTTTACTGCAACTTCTTCCGTCCGACATTGGATTCGGTTCAGGTGCGGGGTAGGGAGATTATGATTACTGAGACTGCGATTGAGGAGGCACTACAGTGCCGGCATGTCCCGGATGAGCTGTGTGCCCATCAGTAGGCTGAGTTAGCCATCCACAACATGAATTTTGATTATGAAGCACTCAGGAGTGTTATTGGGTTACCAGATGCCACATGGGTTATGAATGCGAACAATACCAAGCCGAAAGGGATGCTATTTACTCATCTGACTCGTGAGGCCAAGACTTGGCAGATGATATTCGCTTGCTATGTCCTACCCACCACCCACTTCTCTGAGATTCCTATGGAGATGCTTTTGCTGATTGGGTGTGTTATGGAGGGGAAGGAGGTCTCTTTCCCTAGACTCATCCGACAGTGTATGTGGCGGGCGCATATTCGTGGCCTACTCCCATTTCCTACATTGGTCACGAGTATGGCGGCCCTAGCTGAGGTCCCATGGCTAGACGATGATGTGCGACCACCACCCCCTGTCGCAGATGACAGGGAGGTTACTATCCCCTGGGGTGGTTGGGTGCACGAGAGGCCACCTGCCAGACGCCGCTCTCGGGCCAGAGCTGTGAAAGCCAAAAATGTGATTTTTATGGCTTAATATGATAGAGGAGATTGAGACGAGAATTTTGGTACCAATTTTATAGAAATCGGACCAAGATTGGACAGAACGGGCCAAACCAGGCCAACCGAATCCAAAGTGGGCCCTTGGCCCAACATAACTAAATCAAAACTCTAGTTTTCAGCACTTTCTTTCCTCATTTGAGACACTCACACGCTGAAAATGGAGGCCATGGAGGGAAGAACACTCTCTCAAATTCTATCTCTCCCTTGATCTTCAAACTACCATAACTTTTGATCTAGAGCTCCGATTGCCGCACCGTTTGTGGCTACATGTTTACCACGGAGAGCTCTACAAAACCCATGCAACCAATCCTGAGGTAAGCCACATTTTGCTCTTCGAATTTCCAGCCTTGTTTTCGAGTTTCATGAGCAAAAATGTTGAGATTTTGGGCTCTTTGATGTTATAGGACCCAACTCTTTTGAAAGAGAAGATTAATATTGTCTCCTTGGACCTTGGGTGTGGTAAGATTCTTAACCCTAGTATAATTTGTTGTTCTATGATGTTTGGGTATTGAGATGTTGTGTATGGATATGATGATTGTGGCTTAGGTTGTGTATATGTGAATATTGGGGCTTGATTGAGACCTTGAAAAGTTTGAAAAGAGATTTTTTGTGGTAAAAATATATTCTTGGAGGTGTTGAGACATAGAGGGCTTGTGGACAAGTGGTTTGGAAGTGCTCTGGTTGAGCTTGGAAAATCGGCTAAGGTATGGTCTCAATTTCTCGTATCTAATATGTAATGTGGTGGAAAATACTTAGGCTAGAGGCCCTAAGATAGGCATTGAATTGTTGATATTGTTGAATGGTTGAGATATATGATGTGGTCATATATGTGATGATGGTTATTGATGCCTCGATGGTATGATGTATGCGGAATATGCATGTTGTGATATATGCTTGATGAGTAATTGAGGTTGAATTGTGGGTGACACCATGTTGATGGTGAGTATAATATTGAGTATGTGTAATGATGGTTAATTAGAAATGGTATTATTGGAAATTGGGATGAGGAAGTATGTATGATATGTTTATGTGTTTGTATCTTAGCCATTTGATTGAGAAGTGTTAAAATGGTGGGATGATATTTTGTGAATTGTGGTGAAGTGTTGATGTGTGATTTGAGGAGGCTTAATGTTGATTTTGGTACATTTTGATTGATTTCAAAAAGGGTTGAAATTGGCATGTTTTGGTTGATTTTGAAAAGATTTGAAAATGGCTTGTTTTGAAAATGGCACCTTGTGGTTTTGTATAAAAATATTATTTTTGGGCAAACTCTGACTGGAAATAACTTGGACTACGGATCCCCGTTTTATACCAAACTTGTTTAGAAATGAAATTGGATCCGGGATGTCCATGCCGTTGGAAGAACGGGTGAAAAACGATTTAAACTGAGAAAGTTATGTCCGTCGGAAGATTGGGGGTTGAATTTGTAAATTATGCAGCTTTTAACTTAGAAAATTTTTAGCAGAATGACCCTCCGCACGTAGGCGCACTTGGCGCATACACGCCATTTTTCAAAAAGGCACCATCCACGCGTGCGCATGGCATGCGCATGCGCATCGATGTGATGCATCCAATGCCCAGCCATTTTTCCGAGAGTTGTGCCAGAGTTGTGCCGGTTTTGTGCTTGGGGCGCAAATGTACTCGCGCATACGCGTGGCTGACGCGGATCCGCGTCGTTTGGCTATTTTTCAGGATGTAAAGTAAATGACTTTTAAAATCAAAGAAAAGCAATAAAATGCCTTCAACCGAGTCGAAAGATTTTGAATTCAAATACAGTGCAGAAATGTTAAAAGAAGAAAAGGTTTGCCAAAGGAAATTAAATTTCTAGAAAAGGTAAATTGCAAGAAACATAAAAGAAATGTAAAGATATGGAAGGAATACTATAGAAAAGAAAACTCTTTGCAGACTCAGAAAGTCTCTAAGAATGTAAATGTGCAAGAGTGTTTTTTGAAACCAAATTTTAACATGTGTTCCTTCCAAACTTTATCTATTTATAGATTTTTTCAACCAATCAAATTTCATCACGTGTTTCATATGCGAGAAATCTGAGCGTAACAATTCCTACCTCTTAAATGATGGATAATCGTCTTCGATTGCCTTAATTATTAACCTTATCATTACTTCGATTGTTTAATCCTGTTTCGACAAGCTTCATCGATTAAACCTATTTCGCTGATCGATAACCTTTTTTCGATAAACCCTAAACCCACTCAATAGGACCCAAATAAGTAACGCCTTCGATTTTGACTAACTAAATTAATCACTTTATCTTTTCGACTAACTCAAGTATACCACATCCTTTAAGTCGATTCTCTTTCTTTCGATTTATACATTTTATCGATCTACCAAAATATTCAACCATAGATAAAAAATATTTTTTTGTATAAAATATCTAAATATAAATTTTTTTATAATATTTTTTAAAAAGAAATAACTCAAAAAAAATATATTTTTTTAAAAGTTTACTGGCAAAGATTTTCTGATGACTTAGTTGTTAAGTATATATATTGGGGATGAAGTTGCTTTCTAATTATAGGAAGTAAAATTCATATTGAATTAATTTGCTTGAATTTCAAAAGTTTGAATTGTCATACGATACGTTTTTAGCCAATTTTATTGACTTGTCAAATTTTGAGAAACTTCTTCAAGATTTTGTAACTTTCAGTAGTGACTGTCTTTCATCAATTTGTACAAATAATTTTGTAATTTATTAAGATTTTACCAATTTCTAAAAATATTAATTCGACGCAAATTCTTCAACTTAATTATAGGATTAATAAGGTTAGTTTAATCGCCAAAGTCACTAAAATAAAAGAGAATCACATTGCAATCGTCAATTATGCATGGGAAAACACAAGTGGAGAGAGTCTATAATTGATAGGTGGTTGAACAAGATTAGGCAATATTTTAATTTTAAAAGGGTTTCCACTCTTGGCAAATGTATTAGCAAAATATCACAGAGCATCTCTCGTTGAGAATAAAAGTCTAGTTAAAATTTTACAAAATGAGTTTTATGTATAAATTTACACGTGAAACTTGCATAGATAAACTTTACCTACCACTCGTGTGTTAAATTTTTTTCGGTTAATATAAGAATTTTAATGTGTAAATGATGACAAAATAAAACTATGCAAAACAATATACCAAAATTTGGAAATGTGTAATTGACTAATGAAAAGTCATATCAAATGAATGAAAGAAAGTTTGAGTTACTATTTTATTTAATTTAGTCTTTGAAATTTGAGGTTGGAATTAAATTGACATTTAAAATTACAGTAAATTTGACTTTTCTAAAGTTGTTTATTTTTTTTAGAAAAAAAAATAACGCAATTTGAATCATTGATGATATAAATAGTTCTAATCATCTTAAATAAATAAATAGTAAATAAATACATTAAAATAAGTAAAAAAAAAGACTTTTTAATAGGATTTTTTGGAGATCGTGCGACAACTGCAACAGCTTTCAAGATCGCATGATTTCTTCTTTTTTTTCATTTTCTTTCTCTTTTTATTTTGTTTTTTCTTTCTTTTTCTTCAACAAAAAAGAGAAATTTTATTTCTGATTCTATTTTTTCACGATATTTAATTCTCTTTTTACGTTTTATTATCATGTTCTTCCATGATATTGTTGCTGTCTTCGTTAGCTTCTTTTTCTTTATTTTTGTCTTTTGTAACTCACATTTAAAATTTTATCGTGAAAGAGATTAATGGCGACCACCAGTAATTTTTCAACCTTTTTGAATTCTTAACATTTTTTTAAAAAGTTTGGTAAGAAAATAAATTAATTTAAAATGGGTCAAAAAATATTTTTTATTATTTTAATATAAAAAATACTCATCTAAATGTACTTAATCTCTTTTAGATAAATATACTCAATTTTTTTGTTTATACTGGAAATAAGAATGTAACTGAAAATAAATTAAAGGGTGTTTAGTGTAACTAATGATGTGATATTGGTTTAATAGATTTCTAATAAATTTATATTGAGATAAATTAAATTAATTTATTTATATTTTTATGTGATTTTATGTGTTTATGATGCTTGTTTCATGTCTAATATTGTAGTTTAAGTTTAAATGTTTGACTTGTCTAATATCTATTCTATTATATAAAAATCGGATGTCTGCACTTAATGATGAAGCTGACGTGGCATGCTTCGAAGAGTGTTTTCCGATTTAATTATTTTAACTCATTCAATACAATTTATTGCACTGACTTAATTATATCAACTAATTGATTTGATTAGATATTTAAATATTTTTTTCTTAATATATTTATTATAATTTATATTTAATTAATTATACTACATTAATTATAATTCGTTATATTAGTGAATTACTCTTTTCATTTATAAAGTCTAAAATAAAATAAAAAATTGTTATTTATTCTAATTAAATTTGTTTATATACTATATATGAATTAACGTCTATTCTATTATATAAAAATCAGATTTCTACACTTAATGATAGAGCTGACGTGACATGCTTCATGCTTCTAAGAGTGTTTCTCGATTTATTTCTTTTAACTCATTAAATATAATATATTATGAGATTAATTTTATCAACTAATTGATTTAATTAGATATTTAAATATTACATAATTATTATAATTTATATCAATTTGTTTTTATAGTATTTTCTAATTTATTTCTTTTAATATTCTGGTAGTATTTTTTAATTTATTAAATCAAATTAGGTATAAATTATGTATATTAATTAATTGATTTGATTAAATTATTAATAATTAAAATAATAAATTTATAAATAAAATAAGCAATTGAGATATTTTTAACTAATAATTAAATCAAATTAAATTATATGTATTGAGTCAAATTCAAATCATGTGAATTAAATACTAAACTAAAATATGATCATTTCTTTCTTATTTAAATTAAATGCAATAAATGCACATTAATTTTGTTAGATAATCATGATTTTCTCATCTTTTATATATAGACAGCCAAATAAAATGATAAGAATCATCATTTTTATCGCTCTTGCTATTTCAACTCTTTTTTTCTTCTTTTTTTTCTTTATATAAAATTTCTTTTATGGATAAATGAGAAGGTATGGATGAATAATGTTTCGTTGATTGTTTGTTTATAACTCGAAAATGTCCCAATTTAAGCATTACCGTTGCTGATGGAATTAGATGACAATATGCTCGGCATACTTGCGCCTTAAGAAATCAGGCCATGTGCTCGAGGTACACCGATGCAAACCTTTGGAGCTGCCAACTGCCACTGAATTTATTGTATAGCTGGAGCAATTTATGATATAGTAAAAAACGTTTATGCATGCATGCTATTCTTCTTTATATATGTATTCCTCTATTTTTACAATTCACATCTTTATATATTAGATTCTTTTTGACTATTTAAATTTGATTTTTTTTATTTTTACGCTTCTAATCATTTTTTTGTCTTAATATTTTATTCTCATCAATTTCTATATTTTATTTTAGGTTAACTTTGTAGTTCAAATATAATCATTTATATCATTATTGAATGTTATGAAATTGACCTGATATTAACAATAAATAATTCGAAAAAAGGTGTTTTTTGGAACAATTCACCTAAATTTAAATTGTTACGTTAAACAAATGATGATAAATATTTTTGTATTAAATCTCTTAAAAAAGAAACTTATAGAAATGTTATGTTATATGATATAATTTGATTATGTATCTTTTTTATCTCCAATCTAAATTATTTGAATTGACATACTATTTATTTTTAAATTTAATTAAATATCTAAATATCTTACAATTTAATATAATTTAATTTATATAAATACATGACTTTTAATATTTATGTAACAAATTTTAGAGATATTTTTGCAAGTTATAATTTTTTATCTGTATATTTAACTTTTAATAATATTTTTTATTATTAATATATTATTTCTATTATTTGAGTATCAATAATGCGTTAAGAATTTTTCATCGTATAAATTACTTCGAGAAAAAAATGATAAAATTTGATTTATAAAAATTTAAAATTGAGTGTTTACTATGATTAAGCTCAAATTTTAATTTATTTTTATATTATATAAATATTAAATTCTTTAATTAAACACTTATTTGTTTATGATAGGATATTATATATAACTTTTATATTGGTTTTCAATTGCTACACAAAATAATATATTTTAGGTAATTGTATATTTTTTGTTATTTTAAAAATTATTATATATTTTTAAAATTATTTAATTATATTTATTCTTTTAAAAGGATTGCTATTATTAGAGAACAACAAATATTTATAATAGTCTAAAATTAAAAAAATATAAAATATAAAATATTAATATTCTAATTTTTTGAAGTATAAATCTTAAAATAAATATATATGATTATGATTAATGGTTATAATTAAACTTTTTATTTTATTCTAATTTTTTTCAGAACATATTTGCCTTATTTTAAGTTTTATTTTTTTATTGATTGCTTTTTTTTGTATACTTAACTATCGTTAGTTTATATCAATTAAAATTTTTACCTTGAATAAAATAGTTATGTGTCTAAAAAAATAAACAAAAAATATTTTTATTTTTAGTAAAAATTTATGTCGCTTTAACTTTTTTTCTACATGACATCTTATATTTTTACTATATTTATAAGAGAGTTTTTATTCAAATTAAGAAAATTTTTTAGTTATTTTTCTTTCTTTTAGTTTTAAATATTATTTACTAATATAATGAAAAAGTAAAAATAACAATAATTACTCACATAATTAAAATAGATATCCTAATATATACATGATCCTGTGTATACCAAGAATTATTATATATAATAAATAATTATTTATTTATTATAATTACTATTTATAAAATTTATTACATAATTTTCTCCTCTTAATATCAATATTTAATGAATATAAGATACAAAATATTATTTATATATATTATTTAACATACAAAACAAATATATTAAGTCATTATGTAGAACAAGAAGTATAATAGTGTAAATACTTACTTACTTATTTATTCTATTTATCTATCTATTCTATTATATAAAAATTGGGTTTCTACACTTAATGATGGAGCTGACGTAGCATACTCCACAGAGTGTTTTTCAATTTAATTATTTTAATTCATTCAATAAAATTTATTACAATAACTTAATTATATCAACTAATTAATTTGATTGGATATTTAAATATTAATATAATTTATTATAATTTATATTACTTAATTAATTAGACTACGTTAATTATAATTCATTGTATCAGGGAATTGATTTTTTCATTTATAAAGTCTAAAATAAAATAAATAATTTATTGTTTATTCTAATTAAATTCATTAAATTGGATGACACATAGCAACGCACACGGTGGCGGAGCAGACAGACAACGGTAATGACTAGGCAGGTAGAATAACGGCGACGAGATGGAAGTTGCATGTTCTTCTCTACTGAATTCGAAAGCAAGTCAAGCAATATTTTATTCTTCTGAGTTTTTGGGAGTGAGGTTACAGAATTGAGGGCAAGAAAAGTTAGATGGCTATTTATTTTTTCAAGGCTTTTTTTGTTCTAAATTTCTAAATACCTAAAAGAGTACCGTGTTAAAGATTGTATATCCTTCATTTCTTTCTTCTCTTTTTTTAATGTAGATGAATATAAAATAGATTGAAAATTGTCTACGAGAAAGTTAAATTAAGTTAGACAAATATATTATTATTATTATTATTATTATTATTATTATTATTATTATTATTATTATTATTATTATTATTATTATTATTGTAATTGAATAAACTAAAAAAATTAATTAAAAAACATTGTTATCCTTGAATTTAACTCTATCTATTATGAAAAATTTCTATTTATATGATTTATTTTTCATTATATCTAAATTACATCTCATTAATAATTATAGATAAAAAAATTTATTAATTGCATTTTAAGTTTTCAATTATATGTCAGAAGTAATTTTTTTATCTAAAGTTAATGTAAAAAATAAAAAGAAATTCACATCAAGTTATCTAAACACTAGAGTCATTAATAAGTTTTTTGACCAATAAGATATCATTAATAATTTTCTCTAAAAGTTTAAGTTGCATAAATATAATTAGATCATTTTAATAAGAATAATATTACGCATTCAAATTGATTTATTTTATTATATAAAAAGAATAATATTTCTTTTAACTCATTAACTATAAGTTATTACGATAAATTAACTATATCAACTAATTAATTTGATTAAATATTTAAATATTATATAATTTATTGTAATTTATATCAATTTGATTTGATAATATTTTTTAATTTATTTATTTTAATATTCCGTTAGTATTTTTAATTTATTAACTCAAATTTATTGTGTGTACTAATTAATTAATTTGATTAATTTATTAGTCATTAAAATAACAAATCTATGAATAAAACAGGCAACTGAGATCTTTTCAACTAATAATTAAATCAAATCAAATCATATATATTGAGCTAAATTCAAATCATGTGAATTATGGACCAAATTAAAATAAAATAATTTCTTACTTATTCAATACACTTTTTGTATTTATAAATAAATTGTTGTCTACTTCAATATATGAAGTTTTTATGAATTTTTTATTACGCAATTCACTTTAACATAAATAAATTAATTTATAAAAATTTAAACTTGAACGCTTGCTATGATTAAACTCAAACTTTAATTTATTTTGTCATATTATTATATAAATATTAAATTCTTTGATTAAACACTTATTTGATTATGATTTACGAAATGATATTATATATTACTTTATATTGACAATTAAATTTCAGTTACTACACAAATATTATATTTTAGGTAATTGTATATTTTTTTTGTTATGTTGAAAATTATTATATAATTTTAAGATCATTTAGTTATGTTTATCTTTTTTAAAAGTATTGTCCTTATTGGAGAATAACTAATGTTTGTGATAGTATAAAATTAAAAAATAAAAATACAAAATATTAATATACTGTGTCTTCAAAGTATAAATCTTAAAGTAAATATATGGAATTATAATTAATGATCATAATTAAAAGTCTTTATTTTGTTTCAATTTGTTCAAGACATGTTTATCTTAAATTTTATTTTTTTATTAATTAATATTTTTTTGTACATTTAATTATCATTAATTTATATAAATCAAAATGTATAACTTAAAAAGATAGATACGTGTCTAAAAAATTTTTAAAAAAATATTTTTTTTGTTAGTAAAAAATTTATGTCGCTTTAGTTTTTTTTTGGCATCATATCTTACATTGTTACCATAAATTAGAGGTAAATTATTAAATATAAATTAGATTTATTACTTATTACCCTAATTAGAATTCATTAAATTCGATTTATATAGAAATATAAATGGAGACAACTAGGTAACGTTATTGGGTTTAAGGGATTTAGGTAATTTTAGGGTGACTTTGGTTTATCAACGTAAATTAGCCTAATATGTGATACTAGTTATTGTTATATATAATAGAATAGATGACATATTTATGTATTGTTTAGATTAGAAGAATTTGTACAGAAATAACATGCTGGAAAAAAATGGATGGAAAAATCAATTTTTCATTATTTGGTTCAACAAAGAAATTGAATGAAAAACATAAAAGTGTATATGGAGCTCACGTAAATTTTTTCTCTTCAAAGTTGCGAAGAAAACTGATTCAAAAGTGCAAACATGGATAAAAATACAGAATTACCATTTGAATTATAATTTATATAATATATAAAAACATTAATATAATTTTTCTCTATTATGATTTTTTCTCTTCTTACTTTTCCTTCCATTCAAGCAAAATAAATTTTTTCCTCTATTTTTTTCATTCATTTTTTTCATTGAAACAGCACACAAAAAAATATACTTTTCTTTCCATTTTCTTTCCTCTTATTTTTAATCTTATATCCAAACAATAGTTTAGTGTTTATCCATTTATCTTTTATTAATATTGTTATAATAAGGATACATGTAACTTTATAAAAATGATATAACCTAAACTTTGATTATCTGAGAATTTATTGAGTGGCTAGAATAGCTCCACGTCACGAACCAATGAATGCTAGCAATAAGGATGATCACAAAAATAGTCGAAACGGGTATTTGCATGGATTACTCGCATTTTGGAGCTAGATGGAGACTCCTGAAATCCTCACGACCTGCCACACGAAAATAGATTGGGACTAAGGATGGCAAACGGGTCGAAACCTGGTCGCATAAACTGCCAAAAAATGCGTGTTAGCCTGAAAATTTATGACCACCAAACTTAAAAATCCCACCTACCCTACACCGCCTAATCCACGGGATTTGGCGGATTTCGGCGGGGGCGGGACAGGCTTTCCCTGTAAGACCCAGAACTTTTGAAAAGTCTTATTATGATCAAGTATCAAATCATATGGTTATTTATAGTCTTAATTTCAGAAATTATTTTATTAAAGGTAATTAAGGCAAGTTTTGATTTATTGGATTTGAGATGAGTTATGATTATTATCCAATTTTATAATTATTGAATTATTTTCTATATTCAAATTATAAAGTTGGTAGTTATGAAATAATAAGGATTTCTATATGATTTGGATTAAATAATTAATATTTTAAATGTTAATGTTGCTATTTTGGAAAACAGATAAATTAATTATATTATTTCTAATTTTTAGATTTGGGCATTTTATTGAAAATAGTTTGTAAAATTGATGAGCAAATAGTATTTTTCATATACAATTAGTGTTGGATTTACATTGGGTTTCAATTACTATATTATTCCCAATTTCATGTGAAATTACGATAATGCCCCTAGCCCTAATTTTCTCAAAAAACCCTAACCCATGACCCGGGTTCCTCCTCACCAACCTAGCAGCAGCAACGCAATTGCTTTTCTCCTTCCTCAAACCAACACACTCAGCAGCAGCAGCAGATCTTCCCCCTTTTCCCAACAGCTTGCAACACTCATGGCTTCCCATTGCCATGAAAGAAACCGAAAATAGAAGCAGCGGAGGGAGAGGGAGTCTGTGTCACGTCAGGAGAAGAAGACAAGGGGAGGGAGGAGAACTGCACCGACGCGTCGGGCTTCACCACCGCCGTCGCGTCGCTGTCTTCCATGAGAGCTGCCATCACGTCGCGTCGCCAGATCGCCGCGCATGGGGAGCCGTGTCGCCGCGCCGCCAATCGTCCTCATCGCACTTCACAACGAGCTGCGTTCCACAGCCACCCGTTGCATCCTCCCTGTGCCGTTCTTCACGCCATCGCCGTTTATTCGTCGCCGCCGCCGTTGACAGAAGAGAGAGTGAGATCCGAGAGCGCAGTGAGGGAAGGGCGTCACCGGAGGAGAGCTTGGCACCGTCGCTGCCACTGTTCACCGCGCCGTCATCTCTAGCCTGCACCGTCGCCAGTCGCGCGAGAGGGAGACGCGCCGTGAGGGAGAGCCGTCACGTTTCTGCCGTCGCCGGTTCACACGCCGCCACTGTGCTCCTTGCCGTAGTGCCGAATGGCTGTGGGTGATATTGATTTATCGCTGATTATCGAATGAGTTATAAGACGTATGGCTGGCTGTGAATTATGAATTTAAGGCGAAGGGCTGTATTTATTGATAAATTGGCTGGTTCTGGATTGAACCGTAAGCCGGATGGCTGAGATGGATGGTGATCCATGATTGAATATAAATGCATGTAACAATTGAATGATTTGTGAATTTAAGCCGAATGGCTGAGATGAAAGTTGTAAGCGAGTATACTTGTGTTTTCTCTCTGGTTGTAAGGGTGACAGGGCACCGATACCCTCTAATGGCGACAGGACGCAGATACACTCTAATGGCGACAGGGCACAGATACCTCTAATGGCGACAAGGCGCAGATACCCTCTAATGATAATAATGCGCAACAGAGAGACTGTGCCCGAGTTAGCTACCGAACACGTCGGGTTGGCTTGATAACCGACAGATGATATCATCAGCCACTAGGGACAGGCATACATCATATGCATCTATGTGACATTGTTTGGGTGTGCATATTGTACTTGGTTTGCCTATGTGATTAACTGCTAATTGTTCTACTTGCAATAACTGTTTGTTTGTGTTTGCCTCTTCCTACTTGTGTTTGCATCAGGAACTCTGTTGGATTGTGGTGGATTGGTTGTGGTTGGATTGTTTGGGCCTAGGGCCATGGTTGAATGAGATGGACCGATGGTTGATTTCGGTTTTGTGTTTCTGGTTTGGAATAAAATATGAAAGGCTATTTTGGTTCAGCATAGATAAACCTTTTTGAAAGGCTTTTGATGTCTTTGAGAATTGAACGGTTCCTCTTTCAGAAAAGATTTCCGACTTTACTTTTATTATAAACTGTTGTTTTTGAAAAGAGGCATAAGACAGTTATTAATCACTGGTTCGGTTTATCTTCACGTATCCTATTACAGTAATTCCCAAAAACCCTCTACTGGGAACCCTTTCGAGGATGATGTTCTCACCCCCTACATTTTTCCCCTTTCAGGATATGGGCGCAGAAGTTACGAAGAGCTTATTTAATTGTTCTTGTGATACTCTGTATTGTTTTAGTTATGGTTTATTGTACCCTCGCCTTTATCTTGATATAATCTATAAGAGGGATAGGAATTGTATTGGATTATGCTTGTAATATTACTTATATATATGTATGTATATATATGGATGTACTCTTTATGAGTTTTTGTAAGTTGTATGGTATCTATGGATGTACGTTATCGAACGAAAGTAATTTTCGGGAGCGGTTTTGCAGTTTAAACTTTTAAACAGGCTCATATTTTAATATTAAATAGTATAAGTGTCGTCGTAATGTCCGAGCTATCAGCGTTGCGCAGCCGGAAGCGTGAGCTTTGGTAGTTAGGGTGTTACATTATGGTATCAGAGCAGTCCTTCCTGTAGAGCCAAAGGAATGGACCGACTATGCTTCAATTGCATACTCTGAGCATTTGTCATGTCGGATGACGAGAATTAGAGCTTTAAGCGCATGACGGCCTATTGATTAACACTGTTAGTTTTGCATTGCATAATTCCTGATATTAAGTTTGGCCGGCTTAAAACTAGTGAATTTTGTGTATGAAAGCACTAATGGGTTATCATAGATGATATACGAGTTTTGAGTAAAGCGAATCGCGGGTTTTGGGAACGTTAGAAACTATTTCTCGAGGCTATTCAGTTATGTATCTTGGATTTTGCTCGAGTCGACCTGTTCTTTTCAGGTCCTAACTTGAAGTTCTCGTTTGCTACTCCTCTTGAAAAGTAGTTTGATGTTCCACTCTATTCCTCTATTCATATGTATTTTTGTTGTAACACCCTACCACATTAAGCTTTACGCTTAAGTCGTAAAACAGAGGTGGTATGGTATTACGACCTCTAAAATAAAATGAGTACACATAATAGCAGAAGAATTATAATATGCTAGGAGCCTTGAAGAATAGAGGAAATAAAAAATCGCGAATATAAAAGCGCAACGCTCGAGAAATGTGTTAACTTGCGTGCAAAGAAAGCTACAGCTATCAAGTGTCAAGTAACCCAAAACAGGAATAGAGAGTCAAAGATACAAAATAACGAGCTCCTGACTCAGCTGCGAAGTCAAGACTGGCCGGAGAATATACACACATATATACATATATATACATGTCCAAAACCCAAATGTACATAAACAAAATCCTGCCTCTCCATACACCTCTAGGAGGATAAAAAAGAATAAGTTATGTGGAGAGAAAGCTAAATACATATATATACATCATAGGATAACAAAATAACCCAGTAACCACTCCGCTTCAAGAGTCCAGACGCCTAACGAGATGCCTCTCGACCTGCATCTGAAAAACAATAACATAGTATGGAATGAGAACCGGAGGTTCTCAGTATGGTAAAGGTGCCACACACATAATATATAAGGTCCTAGTAATGCCAGAGGCAATCCTAGAACGCCGACACTCAGATTATAGAGCTTAAAGTATTAAATAGAAGCCATAAAAGGTGGTTTACTAAGGATATTTAAACCTAACTTAACTTAACCTTAAATCTAAATCCCATTCTGCCATTCCTCCTTACCTCCAACTCCATCATGCATTTTCACAGACAAGTAAACAAACAAAGGCAAGCACAAGAAGGTTACAAGTACTGCAGATAACAAATATACATTTAACATGGCAAGTACATTTAGGCACACCCAGTTAATACACAAGCAAGTAATTCAAGTAATATGCATATGATGCATGCTTGTCCTATGGCTGATGAGGCTCATCTGTCGGTTATCCAGCCAACCCGACAAGTCTGAATTGTACTTAGACTGTCCCCCGACGTGCATCCCCAAGAGTCTATGCATAGTTTTCTCAAATAATCAATAATACTCAATGGGGGTAACATTCCCGGGAATTTATATAGTGCCCGGTCACACACTTACGTCGTAGAGTCAACAGAGTATCGAGTTTTCAACCTGGTACACGTGGTGGCAAGCCACGGCACTTAATCCAGGGAATCTCGTATCTCAGATTATTCAAATTCATAATCCATATAAATAATTCAATTATAATTCATCAACATCAACATCATTCTCAATCGCATTTCATTCATCATCATACATCAATCATATTCAATCCTTATCCTTCATTATCACACCTCCCATTACGTCCATCAATAGTTCCAATTCAAAACATAACTCATTCTTTTCTAAATGAATCAAACTTAAAACATACTCATTTTCTTAATAACTCTAAATCAAACCATATAACCTTTGAATCTAAATCTTTTTAAATAATCATATAAACAAAATCTCTAATTTTTTATAAAATTTCGGTAGCATCTCCTCTAAAACTCGGACTTTGCCACCCTTTTCGGGTCCAAACCTGCTTTCTTTTCAATTCAACATACCCTTCCTCATTATCATAACAATCTCCACAAAAAAATCTACCTTAGATCAACAATTAAACTCATACAATATTCAAATCCAACAACCAAAATTCAACTAAGAGTCATAGTTCACAAATCCTAGGCTTTTAACACAAAATACCTCAAATCAATAATTCACCGAATCATTAATTAATCAACAAGCACCAAACCAACCATGTTCATCAACAATAACATTCAACTATAATTCTCTCCAAATTAACATAACAACATTCACCATCCAAAATTAATAACTAATTATCCAATAAACTTCAACCAATTATATTCATCGACAAATTACTAAATATTTAACATACACCTGCATTCCAACTTATCCTATGGTCATCTAGCCTAAGTTTTCACAGAACATTATATATTAAATGCAAGAAACCTAAACCATACCTTGGCCGATTTCCACGTAACGACCAAAGAAAATTATTTAAAACCAAGGCACCCCTTCAAAATTCAACTAATCAGCTTCCTCCAAGTTCCAATATTTACAATTTCAAGCTCCAATTATTTATTCACAACCTAATACACATTCATAACACATATATACCCAATTTAATACTCAAAGCTCAAATTCAAAGAAAATAAAATAGAATTATCGTATCCTCACCTTACCCAAACTTCACATAAGCAAGAGTGAATATTTTTCTCAAGCTAATTGGATCCTAAAACATCAAAAATCAAAGAAATTCAATACCCCTTCTCAAAACTCGAAAATTGGGGGAAAAGAGTGGCTAAGAATATTTGAGGGCTTACCTATGAAATTGTTCCGGTAGAAATGTAGAGGTCGACGCGGTGGACGCGTGGCCGCAAACGGTGCGGCGATCGGAGCTCGGATCGGAAAGTTACGGCGCCTTGAACTTGGAACGAGGGTTCGGACCCTTTTCTTCTTCTCCCTGGACGCAAGCTTTCAGCGTCACGTTGCTGAAATGAGGGAGATGCAATGCGTGGGTTCATTTAAAAGGGCTGGTCCGGTTGGACCGATAGCCCGGTTCGGGTCTGGTTCAACCGGTTCGGCCCGTTCGGTCCAATCTTGGACCGTTTTCTTCGAAATTAGTGTCAAAATTCTCGTTTCGATGAGCTCTATCCTAATTTAATATAATATTCACATTTATAATTCTCCTGATTAAAAACTAATTTATTGACTAGTTATTTACTAATTTAATGGGGTTTACATTCTACCCACCTAATAAAGAATTTTGCCCTCAAAATTCAAATCTAGTTACCTGAAAAGAGATGTAGATAGTCCTTTCGCATATCTGATTCGAGTTCCCAGGTATGTTCCTCGATACCAGCTCGACTCCAAGCTACTTTTACCAATGATACTTCCCTTCCTCGTAATCGTTTAACACTGGTGTCATCAATCCTCACCGGAATTACTGGGAGTGTTAGATCTTCTCTCACTTGGATTGGTTCTGGTTCTAGAACATGACTTGCATCAGGGGTATACTTCCTAAGCTGAGACACATGAAACACGTCGTGCAAATTCGAAAGATATGGCGGTAAGGCAATTCTATAAGCCACTGGCCTAATCCTCTTCAGAATCTCAAAGGGTCCAATATAACGGGGATTCAGCTTCTTAGTCTTAATAGCTCTTCCCACGCCAGTGGTTGGTGTAACTTTCAGAAAGACATGTTCTCCTTCTTCGAATTCCAATGGCTTTCGCCTCTGATCAGCATAGCTCTTCTGGCGGCTTTGGGTTATAAGCATTCGACTACGAATCTTCTTTATCTGCTCAGTCGTTTCAGCTATCATTTCAGGCCCTAATAAACTCCTTTCTCCAGTTTCATACCAACATAGTGGAGACTGACATTTTCTGCCATACAGAGCCTCATATGGAGCCATTCCGATGCTCGCATGATAGCTATTATTATAAGCAAATTCAATTAATGGCATATACCGATCCCAGCTCGCAGGATGGTCCAAAACACAAGTCCTTAGCATATCCTCCAAGGTCTGAATAGTTCTTTCTGACTGACCATCTGTCTGAGGGTGATACGCAGTACTCAAGCTTAGCTGAGTTCCAAATGCACGCTAAAAAGCTCCCCAGAACCTTGATGTAAAGCGAGGATCCCTGTCAGATATAATGGTAAAAGGCACGCCATACAACCTGACAATCTCTTTAATATACATTCGAGCTAATTCTTCCATTGAACAACTTATTCGGATAGGAAGAAAGTGAGCTGATTTTGTCAGTCGATCCATAACCACCCAAATAGCATCACAACCAGATTGGGTTCTAGGCAAACCTATCACAAAATCCATTGCGATACTCTCCCATTTCCATTGTGGAATCTCCAAAGGCTGAAGGGTTCCTGATGGTCTCTGATGCTCAATCTTAACCTTCTAACATGTTAAACATTTAGATACATGCAATGCCACATCATTCTTCATCCCTGGCCACCAGAACATCGCTTTCAGATCCTGATACATTTTAGTACTCCCTAGGTGAATTGAGAATCCACTCTTATGAGCTTCCTTCAAAATACTCTGTCGCAGGTCTCCGATATCTGGCACAATAATTCGGTTCTTGAACCTCCACAAACCATCCTGACCTTCTGACACTCTCCATTGTTTTCCCTGTTCAACTGCTGGTAATACCTTACGTAACGCTTCACCGTCTCGATGGGCCTTCAGAAGTTCTGATTTAAAATCACTTGAAATCTGCAATTGACTCAAACATAGGATTCTAGATTCTTCTCTAATTCCCAAATTCAAACCTTGAAATGCCCTTAGTAATTCTTCTTCCCGTAACATCATCCAAGCTGCATATAAAGACTTTCGACTCAAGGCGTCTGCCACAACGTTCGCTTTTCCTGGATGATAATTCAATTCAAAATCATAATCTTTCAGAAGTTCCATCCATCTCCTCTGACGCATACTCAACTCTTTCTGCTCAAAAACATATTTCAAACTCTTATGGTCTGAGAAAACATGAAACTTAACGCCATAAAGATAATGTCTCCAAATCTTTAAAACAAACACAATAGCAGCAAGTTCCAAATCATGTGCCGGATAGTTCATTTCATGCGGCCTTTATTGCCGTGAGGCGTATGCTACAATATTTTGGTGCTGCATCAGAACGCACCCCAAACCTTTCAGAGATGCATCACAATACACTTCAAACGGTTCACTTGGTTCAGGTAATACCAATATAGGTGCAGTAGTTAACCTATGCTTTAATGCTTGGAAACTCTCTTCACATTCAGGAGTCCAGATAAAAAGCGTATCATTCATAGTCAATTTAGTTAAAGGTAAGGCGAGTTGTGAAAATCCCTTAATGAATCTGCGATAGTACCCCGCCAAACCTAGGAAACTCCTTATCTCTGTCACTGAAGTTGGTCGCTCCCAATTCATCACTGCTTCCACCTTAGCAGGATCCATAGCTATTCCCTGCTTACTCACCACGTGGCCGAGAAACTTCACTTCACTCTTTCAGAACTCACATTTAGATAACTTAGCATATGACTTTCTGTCTCTCAGAATTTGCAGCACAGTTCGCAAGTGATCAGCATACTTCTCTTCAGTCTTAGAATAAACAAGAATGTCATCAATGAAGACAATAACAAACTTGTCCAAATATGGTCGGAAAATCCTGTTCATATAATCCATAAATACTACGGGACATTAGTTAACCCGAAAGACATCACTGTATACTCATAATGACCATAACGGGTTCTGAAAGCAATTTTCGGAATATCCTCGTCTCTAACCCTTATCTGATGATAACTAGATCGTAGATCAATCTTAGAAAACACACCGGCACCCTGTAACTTATCCATTAGATCATCGATTCTAGGCAACGGATATTTATTCTTCACAGTGATCTTATTCAATTGCCGATAGTCGACACACAACCGCATATTTTCATCCTTCTTCTTTACTAGTAACATTGGTGCTCCCCACGGAGAAACACTTGGTCGGATGAAATGCTTATCTAACAAATCTTCCAGCTGAGCTTTTAGTTCAGCCATTTCTAAAGGTGACATCCTATAAGGAGTAATCGAAATTGGACCGGCTCCAGGCACCAGCTCAATTGCAAACTCAACCTCCCGATTAGGTGGAAATTCATTAATATCATTTGGAAACACATCTGGAAATTCACATACAACCGAATTCTACTCTAAACTCTGATCATCACCTGATACTCCTGTAGTTAATAACATAACACCCTGACATTCAGTTCCAGAACATTTTACTATCATAGAATTCAAATAATAACTATTCACCACATCCGACGCTTCTGACCATTCAGGCATAAACTGTACTGACTTCTCAGAACAATAAAGCAAAACATGGTTCTTAAATAACCAATCTCCCGACTATCACAGCGTCACCTGCCTGCAGGATACATCGTGTCCCCTGTCACCAATACTGAGCCTCACCTTGTAGTTGATAAGTTCCAAATTCAACCCATTGCTTCTCAAGGGCCTGTTAGGCCTGCAATGACCGTTCCATAGCTTGAATCCAATTATCTGCGTCACTGGGATTGAGGTTCCCCTGAAGGTCGGAGGGTAAACTTTCAGAAATGTAGCAAGTGTCATAGGACTATCATCATCATTATTATTCCCGTGATTACACTGGTTTATCTTATTACCCAGTGCCTCAGCTGTTGTCTGCATAGCTGCAGCCATATTTCCCAGAGTAGCCATAAAGTCTACTGGATTATTCCCTACCGGACTAGGAGTAACGATGCCTATCCTACCTCTACCTCGCCCGCGACCGCGTCTGCGAGTCGACATCTGGTCCTTATACACACCAAACAAGTGATATTAAGTTGATCAGTCTCAATATCGCAGGTCTAATGCTTTAAGTTCCAAATGCATGCTCACAAACGTTTATGCCATATATATCAATCAGATATCCTAATAGCACATAAACACATATACAGAGAATGCACAGAAGTACAATCAGTCCGTCTTTCAGGCTCTATAGGAACGAACTGCTCTGATACCATAATGTAACACCCTACCACATTAAGCTTTACGCTTAAGTCGTAAAACAGAGGTGGTATGGTATTACGACCTCTAAAATAAAATGAGTACACATAATAGCAGAAGAATTATAATATGCTAGGAGCCTTGAAGAATAGAGGAAATAAAAAATCGCGAATATAAAAGCGCAACGCTCGAGAAATGTGTTAACTTGCGTGCAAAGAAAGCTACAGCTATCAAGTGTCAAGTAACCCAAAACAGGAATAGAGAGTCAAAGATACAAAATAACGAGCTCCTGACTCAGCTGCGAAGTCAAGACTGGCCGGAGAATATACACACATATATACATATATATACATGTCCAAAACCCAAATGTACATAAACAAAATCCTGCCTCTCCATACACCTCTAGGAGGATCAAAAAGAATAAGTTATGTGGAGAGAAAGCTAAATACATATATATACATCATAGGATAACAAAATAACCCAGTAACCACTCCGCTTCAAGAGTCCAGACGCCTAACGAGATGCCTCTCGACCTGCATCTGAAAAACAATAACATAGTATGGAATGAGAACCGGAGGTTCTCAGTATGGTAAAGGTGCCACACACATAATATATAAGGTCCTAGTAATGCCAGAGGCAATCCTAGAACGCCGACACTCAGATTATAGAGCTTAAAGTATTAAATAGAAGCCATAAAAGGTGGTTTACTAAGGATATTTAAACCTAACTTAACTTAACCTTAAATCTAAATCCCATTCTGCCATTCCTCCTTACCTCCAACTCCATCATGCATTTTCACAGACAAGTAAACAAACAAAGGCAAGCACAAGAAGGTTACAAGTACTGCAGATAACAAATATACATTTAACATGGCAAGTACATTTAGGCACACCCAGTTAATACACAAGCAAGTAATTCAAGTAATATGCATATGATGCATGCTTGTCCTATGGCTGATGAGGCTCATCTGTCGGTTATCCAGCCAACCCGACAAGTCTGAATTGTACTTAGACTGTCCCCCGACGTGCATCCCCAAGAGTCTATGCATAGTTTTCTCAAATAATCAATAATACTCAATGGGGGTAACATTCCCGGGAATTTATATAGTGCCCGGTCACACACTTACGTCGTAGAGTCAACAGAGTATCGAGTTTTCAACCTGGTACACGTGGTGGCAAGCCACGGCACTTAATCCAGGGAATCTCGTATCTCAGATTATTCAAATTCATAAGCCATATAAATAATTCAATTATAATTCATCAACATCAACATCATTCTCAATCGCATTTCATTCATCATCATACATCAATCATATTCAATCCTTATCCTTCATTATCACACCTCCCATTACGTCCATCAATAGTTCCAATTCAAAACATAACTCATTCTTTTCTAAATGAATCAAACTTAAAACATACTCATTTTCTTAATAACTCTAAATCAAACCATATAACCTTTGAATCTAAATCTTTTTAAATAATCATATAAACAAAATCTCTAATTTTTTATAAAATTTCGGTAGCATCTCCTCTAAAACTCGGACTTTGCCACCCTTTTCGGGTCCAAACCTGCTTTCTTTTCAATTCAACATACCCTTCCTCATTATCATAACAATCTCCACAAAAAAATCTACCTTAGATCAACAATTAAACTCATACAATATTCAAATCCAACAACCAAAATTCAACTAAGAGTCATAGTTCACAAATCCTAGGCTTTTAACACAAAATACCTCAAATCAATAATTCACCGAATCATTAATTAATCAACAAGCACCAAACCAACCATGTTCATCAACAATAACATTCAACTATAATTCTCTCCAAATTAACATAACAACATTCACCATCCAAAATTAATAACTAATTATCCAATAAACTTCAACCAATTATATTCATCGACAAATTACTAAATATTTAACATACACCTGCATTCCAACTTATCCTATGGTCATCTAGCCTAAGTTTTCACAGAACATTATATATTAAATGCAAGAAACCTAAACCATACCTTGGCCGATTTCCACGTAATGACCAAAGAAAATTATTTAAAACCAAGGCACCCCTTCAAAATTCAACTAATCAGCTTCCTCCAAGTTCCAATATTCACAATTTCAAGCTCCAATTATTTATTCACAACCTAATACACATTCATAACACATATATACCCAATTTAATACTCAAAGCTCAAATTCAAAGAAAATAAAATAGAATTATCGTATCCTCACCTTACCCAAACTTCACATAAGCAAGAGTGAATATTTTTCTCAAGCTAATTGGATCCTAAAACATCAAAAATCAAAGAAATTCAATACCCCTTCTCAAAACTCGAAAATTGGGGGAAAAGAGTGGCTAAGAATATTTGAGGGCTTACCTATGAAATTGTTCCGGTAGAAATGTAGAGGTCGACGCGGTGGACGCGTGGCCGCAAACGGTGCGGCGATCGGAGCTCGGATCGGAAAGTTACGGCGCCTTGAACTTGGAACGAGGGTTCGGACCCTTTTCTTCTTCTCCCTGGACGCAAGCTTTCAGCGTCACGTTGCTGAAATGAGGGAGATGCAATGCGTGGGTTCATTTAAAAGGGCTGGTCCGGTTGGACCGATAGCCCGGTTCGGGTCTGGTTCAACCGGTTTGGCCCGTTCGGTCCAATCTTGGACCGTTTTCTTCGAAATTAGTGTCAAAATTCTCGTTTCGATGAGCTCTATCCTAATTTAATATAATATTCACATTTATAATTCTCCTGATTAAAAACTAATTTATTGACTAGTTATTTACTAATTTAATGGGGTTTACATTTGTTCGATCTTAAGTGCATATGCTTGGTTAAAATCCTTGTTGTATCTACCTTTCTCTGTTTGAGTTCTTCTTGATTCATGTATCCTTTGATATGGCTTTGAACTTGTCCTAATGCGCTGTGCATTTTAACTCCGGGATTCCGAGTCTATTATTAGAGAACTTGTTGGTTCAGTTTTCCTCTTCTTTGACAGTGATTACAGCTAATTTTGAGATTTTTATGAAAATTGCTGTTGGATAGATATATACTTATTTATATATATGGACTTTGAAGATTTCTTATACAGCTTAACGACTATTTATTTCTAATACTTCGCCTGTGCTTTTACTGGTTGATGGAACTGTATTTACCTTGAATTACAATTTGACTTTCTAGTAATTTTACTATAGTTCCAATGCACATCTTCATTTGATTATGTATTTGGGTATTTTTCAAAATTCTGAAAAGGAAGGATTTTTCACTTTTGTCCTGGTTGAGTTCATTTGATAAACTTTACCTAACTTATTTTGACTGGAGTTTGATCTAGCATGCCACATTGTTTGTGCCATTATTGTTCTTTTGAAAATGTTGGACTCGCGGCTTTCTTCTTATGAACGGACTAAAGTCTCTCTTAAGTCTTCTATCTCCATGAATGTCATGCTTGACTTTGTTTTTAACTAATCTCTTACATCTTGTGAGCATTACCATTGATCATGGTTTTTCCAATCTTGTGAATCTCATTCTCATATGAGTCAGTTTGATTTGTTTCAGAATAGAGCATCGTTTATCCTCTCATTGTCTTTACAAGAGTTTTTAGTCAAAGATTTACCTTTGAGAAATTACTAATGATTGAGTTATCTTTTTCTATGACTTTTGTTTTTTGTTGGATCGATTGAAAGCTTGTTTGATGTCTCATGCATACTGGATCTTGTTTGAGCTATCTTGGTTTAAAATCCTTTCCTGCATGGCTTGACTTCTTTTTAGTACATCTTAAACTTCTTGAATGTTCTTCTGAGATGGTGATTTCAAGAACACTTTTGGAGTCTTGTTTTGAGCTTTTAAGGAAGTTTTGAATTCTCTTTGAAGAAATATTAAACAGAATTTATTTTCTGTTGTTTGATTGAGATTGGAACCATTGTCCAATTTTTGACAAAATTGTTTTGAAGTTGACATGCGCTATTTTAAATGAAGTTTTGAAAGCTTTCTTGTTTATTGGAAACCGGTTTGTTTGTAATGCACCACTTGTTTCCTTACCAATTTATAAGCAAACTTTTACCTCGGATTTTCTCTTCCAAGTAGAGTTTAACTTTCTCCTTCATCCTTGCTGAAACTTTTATACACGCTTGTTTGAATATGGACTTTGGAAATTTTTGAACAAGCATTTGATTTCTCTTCCGAGCTTCATGATGGCTTTTGATTAAGTTGTGCACCTAATTATCCTTCTAAATTATTTGAGGAAATATTTTAGCCTTTAGCCAAACTTGTGTGCACCTTGTTTTTAAAATTCTGCATGATCTATTTCAACATAAAAATTGTATTACAGCAAAGCCACGTTATTGCTTTTGTTATTCTCTTGGAGAATGTTTGTTACTTAACTTTTCTTCTGAATTGCGAAGTGATTTTTCTGCAACTTTTTGATTCTTTTGTGAACAGCGTATTTGGAAGCCTTTTAATTACTCGAGTTCTGTGAGCCTTGTCTTGGGCCTGAGATATTCTTTTCTATAAGCCTCATACTTCTTCGACTCAGCTTGAAATGGTTTCAAACTAATGCGCTTATTTTTCTGCTTATTGGTCCTATTGAATTTCTTTGATCCAAGGGTTGTCTTTGAAGTTGTCAATTGATTTACTTCTAGCAAACTTCGCTGCCTGAGCATCTTTGCTTACCTGGTATTGCATACACTCTTTCAAACCTATGAGTAGTATCTTTGACAATTGTCTCTCCTTTCTGAATCTTGTATCCTTCTGAGTAGACTCGAGAATTGTTTTGATATCACGTGCGACTTATAGATGTAGTAACATGATGCGTTAGTTCTTTAAGACATGATATGTGTAAACGAAAGTTGAAGCGGTAGGTGTGCAACGTTATGAGTTGTTAGTGTTTTGTTCCTTGCAAACGGGTTTGCGGTTGTTAGGCTTATGATTGGCTATGAGATTGTAAAGTGCTTGATGGAGTTGGAAGGTTGAAACTTTGAGGTTGAGATGAGATTAGTGTGCAGATGTGAGCACGTCGTTGTAACCTCATCCTGTTTTATAACCTTCAATGCCTTGCCTTACTATCACATGTTTGACCCATGTCACCTTTTGCATTGAGCCTACCTTGTAATGCTTGCTTTGCACTCACACTTCTACACTTGCATCGTTATACATATGACAATCAAAGTAATTGAAAATCGAATATATGTTTATATTTTGAGATATATTTTTGCTTATTCCCTAAATGTGTTCAAGAATGAACTGTTATGAAATTTCTTTTGTTTTGTATCAATTTTCGATGACAAAAATTTTTATAAGGTGGGTAGAATGTAAGACCCAGAACTTTTGAAAAGTCTTATTATGATCAAGTATCAAATCATATGGTTATTTATAGTCTTAATTTCAGAAATTATTTTATTAAAGGTAATTAAGGCAAGTTTTGATTTATTGGATTTGAGATGAGTTGTGATTATTATCCAATTTTATAATTATTGGATTATTTTCTATATTCAAATTATAAAGTTGGTAGTTATGAAATAATAAGGATTTCTATATGATTTGGATTAAATAATTAATATTTTAAATGTTAATGTTGCTATTTTGGAAAATAGATAAATTAATTATATTATTTCTAATTTTTAGATTTGGGCATTTTATTGAAAATAGTTTGTAAAATTGATGAGCAAATAGTATTTTCCATATACAATTAGTGTTGGATTTACATTGGGTTTTAATTACTATACTATTCCCAATTTCATGTGAAATTACGATAATGCCCCTAGCTCTAATTTTCTCAAAAAACCCTAACCCATGACCCGGGTTCTTCCTCACCAACCTAGCAGCAGCAACGCAATTGCTTTCCTCCTTCCTCAAAACCAACACACTCAGCAGCAGCAGCAGATCTTCCCCCTTTCCCCAACAGCTTGCAACACTCATGGCTTCCCATTACCATGAAAGAAACCGAAAATAGAAGCAGCGGAGGGAGAGGGAGTCTGTGTCGCGTCAGGAAAAGAAGACAAGGGGAGGAAGGAGAACTGCACCAACGCGTCGGGCTTCACCACCGCCGTCGCGTCGCTGTCTTCCATGCGAGCTGCCATCACGTCGCGTCGCCAGATCGCCGCGCGTGGGGAGCCGTGTCGCCGCGCCACCAATCGTCCTCACCGCACCTCACAACGAGCTGCGTTCCACAGCCACCTGTTATATCCTCCCTGTGCCGTTCTTCACGTCATCGCCGTTCCTTCGTCGCCGCCGCCGTTGACAGAAGTGAGAGTGAGATCTGAGAGCACAGTGAGGGAAGGGCGTCGCCGGAGGAGAGCTTGGCACCGCCGCTGCCACTGTTCGCCGCGCCGTTATCTCTAACTTGCGCTGTCGCCAGTCGCGTGAGAGGGAGACGCGCCGTGAGGGAGAGCCGTCACGTTTCTGCCGTCGCCGGTTCACACGCCGCCGCTGTGCTCCTTGCCGCAGCGCCGCCGCTGGAAAAGGAGGGCTCGCCAGTTCTGTCTCTCACTACCGTCTCCGTCGGAACTGCCGCCACGGTCGCCGGAGCTTCTGGCCGAGGCTCAACCGCCGGGAACGCCGCTGCCGCCACCGAGCTCCACTGCCGGTAAGGCTTTTAAGTTGAGTTTCCCTTCTGTTGAGTTTCCTGGAACTTCATCGTCGCTGCGTGTGGTTCAGATCGCCGCTGCTGCTTGGGGCTAACGGCCGGGTTGCCATCGGACTGGTTCAAAAACCGATGCTGTGTCGGTCAGTCGTTCCTTCTTTGGTTCGGTAAGCGTTTCGATTTGAAAGCCCTTTAGTTACTGTTCTGTTATCATACACTGAGGCTTGTGGCATTAATTGCTATACAATTGAGTTTTGGTTGTTGTATGTTGCGATTAGAGTTGTTGAGACTGTTGCAAAAGTGGCTTGGAGCCGAGGTTTTGGTTGCCGGTGATTTCGAGTTGAGGCAGAAAGGACTTTGTGACGCGTTTGGGTTATGGATTTGCGTTTTGAGGTAGGGGCGCTCTCCAAAAACTATAGTTTATTATTGAAATTATTACACATGGATACTGAGACAATGTATTTGGTGATTGTATAAGCCTTATGTGATGTTGATTGTCCAAAATGAATGTAATTATTATTTGATTTTGATGAATGGATTGTTGTGTGGATTTGTGAAACGAAATGCTTTGGGAGTTGATTCTTTTAAAACTTTGATATCTGAGTTTAATCCGTTGAGGATTGATTTGAATCGAGTTAATTATTTTGATGATGTGAAAAGTCGAATGCACTTTCGAATTCAGCCTGGTTTACTTTAATTGATTTGGTTTTGGGCAAATGATTTGTTATTGAGCCGTTTCTTTAAAGCTTTAGAAATGAGTTAAATCGATTGATATTGAGTTGATTTTTGAAATGGTTTCCTTGAGATATGCCACTGAGGCGACTGTTGGATTTAGCTTACTTTTGAATTGGTTTCTGGTTTTGAGCTGTTGAAAAGGAATGAGAAACAGTTTAGTTGGGACCCAAACCGGGTGGCAAAAGTCCAAGTTTTAGGGGAGGTGTTGCCGAAATTTCTACAAAATCCTACTCTTGTTTGAAAAGTTATTTTAAAAAGGGTTGGATTTGAGAAATTGTATTATTTGATTTATTAAGAGAATAATTATGTTTTCAAGCTTAATTTATTTAATGAACTTTATGCGTTGAGTTGGGCTCATTTAGAAATGAACTATTTTTACAGTTTGAATCACTGAAGGAAAGAATGATGCTCAAATGTTGATTTCAATACAAAAAGGGGAGTTTTAAGTGATTTTAAAGGAATCTAGACTTTCGATTGAGTAATTGAGTTTGAGGCATTTTGGAAGTGTTAGAAAAAAAAAGGTTCCAAAAAGAAACCTGAAAGTGGTTTGATTCAAATGAACCGGTTCCATTTCAAATGAGTTAATTTTTGGACCGGGTTAGAACTTGTGATTTTGTATGGTCGGTTTCATAATAAATTCAGTTTTATTTACTTGAACCGAGAATCTATGATTTTAAGAGTTTCAATGAATTTTAAAGAATTGATGTAAGTTGACCTTCCCTAAAGACTTGGGACTCTGCCGAGAAACTTTTGTTATAAAATTCCATTGTTGGATGGGTGGTTTTGAATACTTTGAAATAAATCCTTAACTTGCCATGGTTTTGGAAGTTTTGGAGAGAGAATGCCGAGAGTGGCTTTGTTTTAAAAAGGGAACTCACTTTGAGTAAATTTGGCTTATGAGCTTGAGATGATTTGAGAAATGAGATCTTTAAAGCCAAGGCTGAAAAGAGTTGAAATTTGATTTCAAAGTGAAATGGCTTGAGAAAAGTGAGTTATGGCTTAAATGCCGGGTTTATGAATTTGATGATGTTGAATGATGGAAGTACTGTTTTTGTTCTGAGCCGGAATGGCTGTGGGTGATATTGATTTATCGCTGATTATCGAATGAGTTATAAGACGTATGGCTGGCTATGAATTATGAATTTAAGCCGAAAGGCTGTATTTATTGATAAATTGGCTGGTTCTGGATTGAACCGTGAGCCGGATGGCTGAGATGGATGGTGATCCATGATTGAATATAAATGCATGTAACAATTGAATGATTTGTGAATTTAAGCCGAATGGCTGAGATGAAAGTTGTAAGCGAGTATACTTGTGTTTTCTCTCTGGTTGTAAGGGTGACAGGGCACTGATACCCTCTAATGGCAACAGGGCGCAGATACCCTCTAATGGCGATAGGGCGCAGATACCCTCTAATGGCGACAGGGCACAGATACCCTCTAATGATAATAATGCGCAACAGAGAGACTGTGCCCGGGTTAGCTACCGGACACGTCGGGTTGGCTTGATAACCGACAGATGATATCATCAGCCACTAGGGACAGGCATGCATCATATGCATCTATGTGACATTGTTTGGGTGTGCATATTATACTTGGTTTGCCTCTGTGATTAACTGCTAATTGTTCTACTTGCAATAACTGTTTGTTTGTGTTTGCCTCTTCCTACTTGTGTTTGCATCTGGAACTCTGTTGGATTGTGGTGGATTGGTTGTGGTTGGATTGTTTGGGCCTAGGGCCGTGGTTGAATGAGATGGACCGATGGTTGATTTCGGTTTTGTGTTTCTGGTTTGGAATAAAATATGAAAGGCTATTTTGGTTTAGCATAGATAAACCTTTTTGAAAGGCTTTTGATGTTTTTGAGAATTGAACGATTCCTCTTTCAGAAAAAATTTCCGACTTTACTTTTATTATAAACTGTTGTTTTTGAAAAGAGGCATAAGACAGTTATTAATCACTGGTTCGGTTTATCTTCACGTATCCTATTACAGTAATTCCCAAAAACCCTCTACTGAGAACCCTTTCGAGGATGATGTTCTCACCCCCTACATTTTTCCCCTTTCAGGATATGGGCGCAGAAATTACGAAGAGCTTATTTAATTGTTCTTGTGATGCTCTGTATTGTTTTAGTTATGGTTTATTGTACCCTCGCCTTTATCTTGATATAATCTGTAAGAGGAATAGGAATTGTATTGGATTATGCTTGTAATATTACTTATATATATGTATGTATATATATGGATGTACTCTTTATGAGTTTTTGTAAGTTGTATGGTATCTATGGATGTACGTTATCGAACGAAAGTAATTTTCGGGAGCGGTTTTGCAGTTTAAACTTTTAAACAGGCTCATATTTTAATATTAAATAGTATAAGTGTCGTCGTAATGTCCGAGCTATCAGAGTTGCGCAGCCGGAAGCGTGAGCTTTGGTAGTTAGGGTGTTACATTCCCGCTGGGCTAAGTTTTTATTTTGATAGAGCCATTTTTGTATAAATTTCTATGATGTTATTGATCTACAAGAGGATGAAGATGATAATTGAAGAAGTTTTAAGTTATATTTTGGATTATAATTTATGTTTGATTGATTATAAACTTGAAGATGTTTAATTATATATTTTGGATAATATTTTTTTTCTTTGGACAATGCTGGTTTTATTATTTTGTTTCAAAAAAATTGATTTATAATTATATTTATTACATATTTATAATTATAAAGACGTTAATGTGCGTGAATTTAAAAATTATAATTTTTTTATATTTTTAGAAATTATAAATTTATTGAAATTGTTGTGAAATTATATATATTGTTTAATATTTAATGGTTTATTAAAAAAAAGGAGATCTTGCCAACCTACCATTAGGCAGGCGGGGGGAAATTTCAGGACCGTCTTACTAGACGAGGCGGACTTTTGGCGAGATAGGGCGGACTTTTCCGTTTGCCACTCCTAATAGAGGCACAGACATAAGTACCAGCCCCATGAAGCTTATTAAACATACGCGAATATAAAATTATTAATTTATCCTAATTTATATATACGTAAATCCATTTCTTGAATTTAGTAACCCTAATTTCTGCCTCCAATTCAAATTTTTCCTTCTTCTTCCAGACTCATTCTCAGCCTTGATCCTCTCTCTCTCTAACTCACTTTCTCTACCTCTCATGAAGTCCGTCACTACGTCGCTCAGTATCATCCTAAAAAATTATGTTATGTTATTATATTGGATTTTTTTATATTTTTTCCTTTTGAAATGTTATTTTTCATAACGAATATGTTATAAATTGTGTTGAATTATATTGAATTGATTATTTTATGATTTATTATATTATGTCTTTTTGTGTTAATTTTTTAAAAAATTTTTAAAGAATATTCGTAGATACCCGAAGAGATCTACGTTCTCTGAGGGGTAATTAAATAGGAACTTGCAATGACGGAGAAAGAACGGGGATATTTTTTTTAAATAGGAATGAGGGATGGGAAGTGGGTTTTTCACGCTCCCCTGAGTCCTTATTACCATATCTAACTAGCAACGGAGATCCAATCTGAGCCGATTTAAGAGGGGACGCATGGAATTTATCTGTATTGGGCCTTTAAGGTAATGAACCTAAGTCAGATTTAGGACCAAACAATAGATTTTAGTTGATTTTGCTTGCATTTGAGGTCTTACTAGACCCAAATATATCTTAAATTAATATTTTGAATCATTGTTATAGCAAATACTATACTATTTAATATTATAACACTTAGTATACGTAAAAGTTAGATATATTTGCAAGACATTTTTTTAATTCAAATTAAAAAAAATAATTATCTCTTTTTTAGTTTTAAGTATTATTTTCTCATGTAACGGAAAAGTGAAAATAACAATAATCACTCACATAATTAAAATAGAAAATTTTAATATATACATGACACTATATATATCAAGGATTATATGTGATATATAATTTTTTTCTTTTCTGTAATGACTATTTATATAATTTATTGAACAATTTTAATTTTTCATCTTAACATTTAATAATTTTAACATACAAAATAAATAACTTAAGTTATCATCTAGAACAATAAGTATAATAGTGCAAATATTTATTTATTTATTAGTAGTGAAAAAATATGTAAATAGTATAAATTGACATTTTTTTAGTATAAAAGTAATAATAAAGATTATTAATTAAATTAATTACATAATTAAAAAATTATGAAGAATTTCTTAAATAATAATAAAAAATAAGATTACTATTTTCACATATTACAAAGTTTATAAAAAAAATTTTGGATAATAAATTAATCTTCAATATATTATACATTAATTCTGTCCCAAAAAAAATAAATAATCAATACATTCGATATTATTATTTACGTACTAATATATATATATATATATATATATATATATATATATATATATATATATATATATATATATATATATATATATTATCGATTATTAAGTTTATAATTAATTTTTAATTTAATTTTTAGTAATTAAAATTTAAATGATTGAAATTATTAAATGATAAATATTTTGCATTTAACCAATTTATTTTTTATTGAAATTAAAAAAATGATGAGTTGTTAATCAATTCTAAATTTAAATTTAAATTTGAGTAAGAAAATAAAAAAATATTTTAAATTTTATCTCACTAACCAAAATTAATTTTAAGATAAGAAATTACTTTGTACATCATATATATTGTAAGATAGTATGGTCATTTACTATTTTTTAATGATAAATATTGTCAAATAAAATGGTGTAAAAAATTAGAAGAAAATGTATTTACAAGTTTAGAAAATATTAATTTATTTTTTAATAGAATAAATTATATATTGAATAACAAAAGTTATTATCGGTTTCTTTTCACACTAACTAATACTCAACGATGGTGTTTCGATACACCATATTACCAAAAAATATTAATCGATCTAATAACTTTTGTAATGACATAAGTATATGAATTTGAAAATTTAAAAATTATTTCATAAAATGTGAAGTTTTAACAAGTAACAATGTTGATCATATTGTTTTGATTTCAAGAATGAATACGATAGCAATAAATAAAATTGTCCGAAGTAAATTTTAACAAAGACAAAAATTCATAAGTATTTCTATTAATGAAAAATTAATCTATTTTAAAGACAAATACAATTTTTTTTCTATGGATTTCCTAACTTGACAAGTCGAGAATCAATCTACCACATATTGATACTCTATTTATTAAGGGTCTGTCGCTAATTAATGGATTGTGATATACACAAGGCGAGATTTGAACTCTAAATACTTGTTTAAGCGGACAAATGAAATGACCGTTTAATAAATTTAAATTGATTAAAATAAATATTAATTATTTTTAATAATTTTAAGTTGTAAAATATTTATAATAATAATTACTATGTATATTTTTTTTAAATTTTAATATAAAATTTTATATAATTTTATGTATTATCCCGTATAAGACACGGGAATATATACTAATTGTAGTTTAAATGTTTGACTTGTTAATCCTAATTTAAGTAGTCTATATTTATTATTATCATTGTATTGATGTAGAACAACAAATATAATAAGATTAAACAAAATATATTATGATCAGATTTTATTGTTGTATGCATTTAATTTTGCAGAAATTATCTTTTTAAAGTGGCGCATTTTTTTTAACGTTTTGATTTTCTTTTAATGCATTTATTTACTATTTATTTATTTATTTTTCCCTAAAGTAAAAGAACAACTTTAGAGAAATCAAATCTAATTACAATTGACTCAATTCGGCTCCAAAATTTACAATAGTAGCTCACGTTAGTCTCTGAGCTGATGTCTGTAAATGGCGTGTTGATTTTGCACGTTAATTTACTAAGATTTGAACTCCTCGCCTAGATTTTATATGACTAAGATTTAGGGTCCGTTTGAAAAGTTTCAAAAGTAATTTTTTTAAACTTTTGACTTATGAAAAGTTGTAGTATTAATGTCTAGTGCAATTTTCAAAATCAAATTGCAGCTTTCTAAGAAGCTATTTAAGAGCTTATAGAGAAATTAAAAAAATGACTTTTTTCATAATACTATTACTTTTTATTACATTTTTATAAAATAAGCACTTTTAGAGCTAAAAATCTAAATACGAAATAACTTATTTATAAGCTATTTTTAATATAGTCATTTATTGTTTAAACTATTTTGTCAAAAGGAGTTTAATTAAACTGTTTACCCAAACTGGACCTAATACTAGACTTCTAAAAGCTTAATTGACTCTCCAACATCCTCACGAAGATGACAATAATAAGTTCAATTTGGAAATTTTGTTGCTTTGGGAGCAACAATCAAGGTATTGGAGCTCTAATAAATTTCAATCATATGGAACCTAGGTGAGGAATCCAAATCACAATAAGTTAATAAGTTAATGTATCAAATGAACATTTCATTAACGGAAATTAACCCAAGAGTTAATGTGAGTTACAATTATAAATTTCAGGATCCAATTTGAGTCCATTAAAATTTTAAGAGTAAAATTGAATCAAATTTTAAATTTCATGGATCAAATTGAGTAATAAATCAAGAGTTCATACAGAGGAGAGCTTCAACGTAGTATTTAATTTACAACTCAAATGGAAAACGTTCCATTTTTAGATTATACAGTGTGAAGGAAATTTCCGCAATTTAAATTTGATCCTTTACAAAGAATGTAGTTTTTAGAGGAAGCTGCTTTTATGATGAGAAATATAAGAGTACGAGACCTAACAAGTGTTGACATGCAATGCCTTTCCCCTGATTGGAAATTGAATTATGGTATTTGAACTCCTTTTCTGTCGTCCATTTTGTCGATAAATTTTACCTCATTGAATAAAATGTTGGACAAACTAGCTTGAATCTCACATTTTATACATAAAAACTTATGTCCTAATGTTGACACGATCTCAATGTCAATGAAAAATCAAGATATGGGAAGACATTTATTACAATAATGTTTATATGCACCAATTGGCTCTACATAAGGAAGCGTGAAGATAACTTGTATCTGATTTGTTTCACAGAATGACACGCAATTATTACACAAATTACATATAAATAAAACTAAAGAATTCGCCTGTAATTGTATGAAGAGTAAGAATGTGTTGTGCTAAAAAAATTGCTTTATATCCTTGTCTTTCTTCAGTGTTTGGAAGCTCCATATTTTCGAATTTTCAATATCAACTACACAATTTTCAAGAGCAATGGCTCTAATGAATTCAAGTAATACTTCATCAAGATCTATTGGCATTTGGCAAATTAGCAACAATCAATCGGATTTTGGTTTTTTGTCTGGACTGGCACCGGATTGAGTGTTCCTGAAGTGCAGAATTCCCGAAAGACCTCGTCCTCTAGCAAGATGTTCTAGCTCTTCAAGCTTGTGTCCAAGTTGTTCAACTTCTCTAGCCAACTCTTCATTCTTTGTTTTTATTGCCTGAAAGTAACAAAACCAGAGCACAACCTTTGAGATTAAAATGTTTCTGGCCCCTACAACTGCATCTACCAAACTGGGTGAAGATGCATCCAGATTAATTCACAACATCGGTCATTGACCTCTCCTAAGTGTCAGTGTAATTATACTCACCCTTTTTACTTGTCAAATCTGAATCTTCTGAAGACTTTACTTTAGAATGTAAAAAAGTAAGGGATTTTACCACTGGGTTACTAAAATTAAAAATGGAAATCATTTTCATTTTATGGATCCATGGGTAAAACCCTTCACTTCTTCCTCTAAAGTGAAATCCTTACTTTAGACAATCACCAGGGAGAAAAAAAAATTAAAAAGAAGAGGAGGGATTGAATGTAATTACATTGAATCTCATAGCCCAGTGTAATTTACCCAAGAATAAATGGATTGCAAGAAACCAGCTTTTTATTGCTTCTTTGAATGGATAAATTACAAGTGAGAGGAAAGTTTAAAAGACAACCTCTATCTCCTGTCTACGTAATTCTTCCTTTCTGGCTTCTGATCTAGAGCTTCTTTGCACCTCAAAGATTACAGCAGCTCCAGCAACCTAAATAGAAGAGAATTAAAATGCATGATGTGCAATAACTCTACATGGAAAACCATTAAACTAGGCAGAAAACATGGGGTGCAAAGAAACAGAGAGAAGACCAAGCAATTCTAAAAATTATAGGAAGCACTTCTTCCCATTAATAAGAAGAAACTGTTTATAATAATAAAATCGTAGAATCGGATTAAGCACCCAATCAAGTTCAGATATGTCATCAAAACAGAGAGACATGCTAAGCATAATGTAACACCCAAGCAGATAACTCCAGGTTCATAAATTATAAAGCCTACACATCATTTCTTGAATCCCCACAACTTTGGTTGACATAAAACTTCCTTTCATCCTGAACTTGTACAAAAGTCTTATGCTGTGCTTTACATTATTTTCTCTTCCTTTTTCCTAGACGGGAGGACCCGAGATGCTCCTTATAAGTGCAGAAACAAACAATAGAAAAACTGTCAATAAAGTGTAGATTTCCAATCTCTTCACTTATTGGAGAGAGAAAATCCCTTTAAAAAGATCATTAGCTTTGGTGTAGATGCACCCGTCTAACCCTATCTCAAAGAACTCGCTTGTCAAAAATCTAAGTGTGGAAATCATAGTCCAACCAGATAGCACATTGCCACACAGGTTCAGCCTCCTTCCATCTCCCAAAACAACTAATCTAGTCAACAAGAACTAATCTAATGCTGCAAGGCACACCCAACACTTGCCAAAAGATACCAAAGAAAGCATTCTATAGAGATTAGCCACAAGACAACGTAAAAACAAATATGATACTAACTCCAAGTTTACCCCACACATAACACATACATCACAGGAAATAGCCTTATATGTCCCTCAAACTTGTAAATGTCTTGATATTACTTTCTATTAAGGACGTTTGTCCAAATAAAATATTTGAGTTTAAAGGGAGCTTTGGACTTTCCAGATATGGCCATATGTGTTTATCTAGGTGAGAAGATTTAGATTTGAGGAATAAGTTTGGAACTAAAAGTAAGACTTGCAACTAAACATATCAAAGGAATAAGAGACTGCAATCTTTTATCAGGTTAAAGGACAAAAGAACATTATCAAAGAGATGTAGAAGAATCACTACAGAGAATTCTACCAATTAGGTTACGAAAAGTGTCCCAAAAGTGGAATCCCACAGAACATAAAATCATGGATAGAAGAGTTATATAAGGAAGAGACATATTCCCAGTTATTGATAATGCTTAAATCTTCTTAAACCACATATATAGACAAGAGTACAAGACACTTTGAATCTAGATCCTTTTTAATAGTTTAGTCTATAATTTTTCATGATCTCTATTCACTTCTAACCACGTGTCCAAACGAATTAATAATTATTTCACCATCCTTTCCACAACTAATGCTACCCAAATTTCTTTGCTAATCCTATCTTATGTGTCCACTCATTAAAACATTCTCATCTCAGAATTATTAAGCTTATTCTCAGTACTGGTTCAGTCAACTAACCCCTCCCTGTTTTACACTTTTACTACTCTGTGTTCATGCGCAAAAGAACTTATCATTATGGTTCCCTCTGCAACAAGTGTTCAGATAAATGTTTACAAATAAACCATCCATACTTTGACAGGAACCTGGCTATAAACGGTCTATAATATAGCTAATGCCTCACAGTAGCCCTCTTTCTAGTCCCTACAAAATCAATCAAAGCTAACGATCACAAAAAGGTGAATGTCAATTCTAAGAAAAGAAAAGAAAGAAAATAATAAGAGATTAATGAGTGGTGACTTTTCAGCAGAGAGTCAAACAAGACTTGAGAGGAGATAAGTGTGTCTTTTAAACAAACATCATAACCAAAAAATTCAGCTAGCATAGTGTTGACTTTTGTATCTGACAAAAAGAAAAAGACGGAAAACCCTCAAATCCTCAATCCCTCAACCCTCATTGATACATAGATAACATTCCTAGATCATGCAATGATTCTAAAAGGAACTGAACATGAACTACAACAATCATAACCATAAATCAAAACTTGCACCAAATAGCACAAAATCAACAGAGTAAAAAACACAAACAGGTAGTGGGCATTTCAATGAACAAAGAAAAAGTAAAGATCATATTACAGAGAAGACGAAGATCTCGCCAAGAAGATCGGCTGCGGCTTGCACGGCTTTCTCCTCATCCAGTGGCCGGATCGCAACATCAGTTGAATGACCATAAATGCGCCTCTGCACTGTTGTCGTAAACCTATGATTCACCTGAAATAATACACAAAAAACAGAAAACACAATCATCAATAGTATATCATACTAATAATGCGTTCTAACGCCGAATTCACTGGAACACGGCCACATCAAAGCGAGTGATGCGAAAATGGGGAAAGGAAGAGAACGATGATGACCTGGGCAATGTTGATGATGAGGTTACGGAACCGAGGGTGGTAGCTAGCTTCTTTCTTGAGCCTGGTGGCAATGGGTTTGCACGCTGTTTTTAAAAGAAGAGTTCCGAGCTTCACCACTGGCAGCACCACCATGACTCTCTCTCTCTCACTCACTCACTCACTACCCTCGATTCTTTCCTTTTTCGGAATACACTGAATTCAAAACTAACCCCAAAGTAATAGTAGTAATAATAATAAATGAAAATAACATTAATTAATTTCAACAATAGAAGCTGGGAATATGAAGAGTGGGTTATGGTAATTGGAAGATTGAAGCAATTGTGTGGGTAATGAGGGAAGCATCTTCGTATCTTTTCTTGCACAACAAGAACATGGAATGGACAACGGTGCGTTCCGCAAAAGACTTTTCTTTTTTTCTGCGACTTTTTTCCTTCTTCTTTTTATTTTATTATTTTGTAGTTTCAGAATTTATTTTTCATATGGAACCGTCATTGGTGTTTTTTATTAATATTGGGTAGGTGTTCGCGGTGCGGTTTAATTCTGTTTTAAGAAAAAAAGTTATCTGATTCGAATGCTTAATTTATGTGCGGTGCGGTTTGGATTGGATGAACTTTTTTTGAAAATTCGATCTGATCTAATCCGATTACAAACAGTTTGGATTGGTTTTGATTTGCGATTTTTTAAATAAAAAATTAAGGAAAAAAGACAGATAGGTCCTAACTTTCTAAACTTTTGACAAATACATCTCTTACAAAATTTAAATACAAAAAAGTTCCTAACTTTAACAAACGGAAGACAATTTAGTCATTCCGTCTATTTGCCTCTCATACACCAAACGGAACTGGCTGACGTGGCTGAAACGGTGTCCAGGTGTCCGTTACGGTGCCACGCTGGAAGGGGAATAAAGTTCGAAGGACAAATAAGTCATTGACGTCATTTTGCAAATAAAGTTCGAAGGACAAATAGGTCTTTGAAAAAAAAATTTTCGTTATGCTTCTATTATGTTTCTATTATGAGAATTTAGTTTATAAAATTATGCTTGTATTTTGAAATCTAGTTAACTTGTTGTATTCTGCAATTTAAATTATTTGTATTAAAATTACAAAAATTGGACTTGTTTTGTTTCTATTTTTTTCTTAAATTGCATTAGTTCAGTTTTAGTGTATTTGTGTATTATATTAGAATTTTTTAAATTGCATTAGTTCATTTTTCATCATATCAGTGGCATTAGTTATCATCAGTTCATTTATGCATCAAGTTAGCATTAGTTCATTTGTGCATCATTCATGTATTAAGTTAGCATTAATGCATTTGTGTATTATATTAGAACTAGTATTTTTATCTATAATAAAATTACGAGAATAATTTTTTTTAAATTATAGTTCACTTTGTTCTAACAGTATAAATTATGCATGACACAAAAGATTTATAAAATCAAACTACTTTTACAAAAAAGTCGTAAGTTGACAAAAATTTATGATTAAGAAGACCAAGATATCCGTAGATAAAAAATTAAATAATAAGATTTTTAATTATTATTTTTATATGAAAAAGTCTAATTTTTTATTAATAATTAATTTTAACGTTCGTTATCTAAAATTTAAAATAATTTAATGTGTATACTTTTACATTTAAAATATTTTAATTGTAAAAAGTTATCAAATGACATATTTTGATTTGTCAAATTACTAATATAAAATATAATTATATATAGAGTAAAAATAGTAGAGAGAAATATAAAAATGGAGAGAGGTAAATGAGAGAATTTAGGAAAGGAGTTTATTAATTTTGAAAAAAAAAAATTTCAAGGACCTATTTGTCCTTCGAACTTTATTTGTAAAATGACGTCAAGAACTTATTTGTCTTTCGAACTTTATTTTTCCTTCCAGCGTGGCACCGTAACGGACACCTGGATGTCGTTTCAGCCACGTTAGCTAGTTCCGTTTGGTATATGAGAGGCAAATAGACGGAAGGACTAAATTGTCCTCCGTTTGTTAAAGTCTGGGACTTTTTTGTATTTAAATTTTGTCAGGAATGTATTTGTCAAAAATTTAAAAAGTCAGGACCTATATGTCTTTTTCCCAAAAATTAAATACATATAACAAGTTTCAACATCAAATTTTAAATAACTAGCAATGACATAACAAATCTTAACAATATCTTAAAAAGCCAATGATAACATAACAATAGAAATAAAATTATAGGTTAGTTAAAATAAATAAATAAATAAATAATATTTTGAACATAAAATATTTATTAAATAATAATAATACATGAATAATAGAAAAATGTATAACAAATTGAACATATGATAAGTATAATTATAGATATAATAATAAAATAATAATATTATAGCACATTGCACGGTTTGGATTGGATTGGATCAGTTATGAAAAATAGATCCGAAATCCGATCCAATCCAGCGGTTTGCAAAAAATAGAATCCAATCAAATCCGAATTAGTGCGGTTTTAATCGGTTTTTGGTTTGGGTTGGATTGAATGAGCGGTTTAATTTGGATCGGTTTGGATTTGAACACCCCTAATATTGGGGATGATGGTGTTTTGCCGGTTTGTAGGTGCAGGTTCAACACGAGGAAGGCGTGGTGATAGAGCACATCAGCGGCGTAACAGTTTCCCGGCAAGACGTAGGGAACGTGGTGATGTGGCGAGCTCAGACTAGAGTTGGCAATACGTACTCTACCCGTGGGTACCCAACTCAGTCCAATCCGTTCGGGTAGGGTAAGCTAACCGACCCGCTGTAGGTAGGGTAGAGATCGGTCCGGGTATGTCTACGGGTAGGGTAGGGTACGGGTTTATAACGTACCCTACCCTACCCTACCCTACCCGCACCTCATATATAACATATATTTTATAAAAATTAAGTATATATTGAAGGAGGTGAGAGTTAAACTCACAACTTCACTCATGTAATGACTTATAATAAGTGAGTAACCACTAAACTAGTTAGTTAATTTAATAATTTAGAGCATTAGTTTTTTTATTTTTTATTTTTTAATATGTATGAAATTTGGAATGATTGAATTTTATATTTGTTTTGAAAAAAATGATATTTTTGCGCGTAGGGTAGGGTTTAGAACTTTAAGGTGTGGGTAGCGTTAGGGTTGAAAGATTCTCAACCTGCAGATAGGATAAGGTAGAGTTTTAATGAAATTTTCAACTCGCGGATAGGGTTAGGGTAGGGTTTACCCTACCCATTGCCAATCCTAGCTCAGATGCGTGGTAGTGCCCTACAAAGATACGGTGGACATGTTGCCTCTGAATCCACAAGCGTTGCAAGGTTTCTGTGTGTTTTCGAGGAGCCTGCAGCCAAGGTAAAGAGAATCAAGATTTTACGTAAAATCGAAAAAGTAAATTAAGAACGTAAAATGTAAAATCTTAACAAGATTTAAATCATAAAATCGTCAGATTTAGTAAAAATTTCATAAAATTGATAAACTCATTTAAAATCGTAATATCAAAAAATTTTAAGAGTTAAATCGAGATTCTATCTACTATGCCTACAGCAACACAGGGTGGGCGCTTCGAATCACACATTGCCACATCAACAACACCCCCTCCACGTGCTGCGTCAGCACGTCCCCCGCGTGTTGATGCTACATATCTGACATGTCCACCAACATACAAATATACTAAAAATGCCTATTTTTATTCAAAACACCAACATATTCTCTATATTAAAAAATGAGTCTTAAAGTGATGTCTAATTTTTTTCATGAAAGTGAGATAGGTGATATATTTCAATCTTGTAATTTTTTATATTTTTTAATTGTAATTTTTTTACTTTTTTAAACAGAAATTAAAGGGTTTAATTTTAAAAATTAGAGAGTCCAACTTTTATATCATAAAAATTAAAAGATTTAATTTTTGTATTTTTTAAAAATTAGAGAATTTGATTTTTACATTTCAAATTAATCTGTTTCACATTTGAAATTAACATCTTAATAGTTCACAATTAAAAAAAATTAATTCTATAATATCTATGAATAAATGCAAGGATGAAATTACCTATCATGGAGGGGAGGCAGTGGCCTCCAAAAAATTCTTTTACAAAAATAATAAAAAATAAAAGAGTGGCTCCCCCTTAAAAAATGTATGGCCTCCGCCTCCCCTTTTTAAAACATGTATGGCTTTCCATAATTCTCATTCAAAAAGTGAGTGCAACCATTGTTTTGAAAATCGAACTGGACCAGCCAATTATATTGGATTAACTGAAAATCAGTCAATTCTACTGGATTAACTGAAAATCGGCCATCTATCCAATTCGGTTGATGTGAAGAAACGTCCAACAAAAAATTGGCTTAAAAATCGATCAAACTGGTAGTTAATTGGTGAACTATTAGAACTGTCTGATTTTTTTCCGGTTCAGTGGTGTGTATACATATGTTAAAAAAAATTCAGAAGTTCAAAACCCCTCAGGCCTTCACCCACCCATGCCTCTCTCTCTCTCTCTCTCTCTCTCTCTCTCTCTCTCTCTCTCTCTCTCTCTCTCTCTCTCTCTCTCTCTCTCTCTCTCTCTCTCTCTCGCTCTCGCTCTCTCACACACACACACACACACACTGGGTAAATCCAAATTCTAACGACGGTAGGAACCCAGCAACATCCTATCGCCGAGCTCTTCTCTTTCGATAGACAGTATTGTCACGCCGGCAGAGAAGACTTGGGTGCCGTCGTCGCTCGTGGATGGTCTGCTTGCTTCTCGATCCTCTTTTCCTCGACGTCAAGTGCTTGCTCGGAACTGTTGGCAAGGCCACTGTGAAAGGCTTCTCCATCATCTCTTCTCGATTTATTGGTGCCCAACTCTCTCTCTCTCTCTCTCTCTCTCTCTCTCTCTCTCTTAAAGTGATGTCTCTCTCTACTTGGCTGTGGAGTATTTATTTATTCTGATTTTTGAGTTGCTTATCATTGATTTTTTTAATTCTGCGTTGTTGATAAACATTGTTAATGCTAGAATTTTTTCTAATTCTGATTTGTTTATGTTAATTTTGAGTTGTTTATGCTGCTTTTTCTGATTCTGAGTTGTTAATTTTAGTTGCTGATGTTTTCTAATTCTGAATTGTTGATGGTGGTATGATAAAATTATTTTTATCATTTCTCATCTTTCAGTAGCACAAATTACATTTTTTTTATACATTTTTTGTTTAAATTTATACACTTCTTTGAATTTTGAAGTATGCTAAAAAGGGTGTTTCAAATTTTTTTGTATTGAAAATTTCGAACAAGTCCTTTTATATTGAGTCTGTCAAAGTTTCTGGTTTCAATGTTGGTGAAATTCTCAATGTAAGTGGATAATAATAATAACTCTTGTTTTATATCATTTATGATTATGAATATTTAGCTTATTTGTTGTTATTCTTTGTTTTTGTACTGATTTCTCCAATTGATGTGCTTTGAAAATTTATAAGAGAATGAGAAGGAGAACATCACAGCAATAGTATTCAACAATATGATATTGTTATTGTAGAACATTATAATCGAAAGGAATGAAAATTAAAAAAAAATAGCTGGGTTTGTCTTTAAGTGTCTCACTTTTTAAAGGGTTAAGATACAACACCAAAAGTCTGTAGAATTATTTCACCCTCTAGAGATTTCAGAATAGAAACGGGATAATATATCTATAGACTTTGTTATAGGATTACCTTAAACATCTTCAGGCTACAATGTTACATTAGTAATAGAAGATAGGTTGATCAAATCTACACATATTCTACCAATAAGCTGGCCACTGTATAGATCAGCTCAATTTTATATGCAAAAGATTGTAAGGTTACATAGAGTACTGAGGAATATTGTATTTGACAGAGATCCTAGATTGAAATTTAAGCTTTGGGTGGCTTTACAGGATGTCTTAGGTACTAAATTTCATTTTAATACAGCTTATTACCCATATACAAATGGTCAGACTGAAAAGACAATCTAAATTTTAGAAGACATATTTAGTACTTGTATACTTGAGTTACAAAGAAGTTGAGATGTTCAACTTCCTTTGATAGAGTTTGCCTACAGCAAAACTATCATTTTAACATTGGAATGTCTCCTTTTAAATTTCTATATAATAGAAAATGTCGATCACCTTTGTGTTGGTTGAGGTTGGTAAAAAAGTTTATTAAAACCTAATATTGTACAACAAACTACAAAAGATTAGGTTAATAAAAAAAGATGCTCGCAGTTCAAAGTAGACAAAAAAGTTATACTAATAAAAGAAGAAGGCTTTTAAAGTTTAAAGAAAGAGATAATGTTTTTCTTAAAGTCACTCCTACTACTAGTATTGGTAGAATCCTAAAATCTAAAAAATTAAATCCTAAGTTCATTGGTCTATTCTAAATTTTTAAGAGGATTGGATCCGTTACTTACCAAATTGCACTTTCTCTAAATCTTTCAAATTTTCACAATGTCTTCCATATTTTCTAAGTCAGAAAGTATTATTTTGATCAATTACATGTCATAAAATATGATACAATGCAAATAAAAAATGCTTTGACATGTGAAACTATACTGATAGAAATTATTGATAGATTTGTTAAAAATTTAAGAAAAAAAATTTTAAAAGTGGTATGAAAAGAGTTAATAAAAGAAGAAGAAACATAAAAATTAAAAAATGAGATAAAATATTTTATCAAACAAGTCAGTAAATTTTAAAGACAAAATTCATAAAAGATGGAGAAAAATGTAACTTTTTTTTCAATAAATATTTAACATAATATATTTTCTTTTCTTTTCTTTTTATATAAAAATAAGATAATAATATAGATATTAATTTTTACTAATTATAATATACAGTTGAAATTATTTTTAGCAACTATACAATAGCAACAAAGCCTTGTCCCATTAGGTGGAGTCGGATACATGGATCAAACGATGTTATTAAACTCTATCATGTATCATGTCTACAGAAAAACTTTTGTATGTAGATCTTATTTGACTACCTCATGGATGGTCTTTTAAGGTCTTCTTCTGTCTTTCACTCCTTGTCCATCTTCCATTTCATCCACCCTCCTGACCGAGTGCTCTGTCGGTCTTCTTCTCATATGTCCAAATCACTTGAGACACGATTCTACTATCTTTTCTACAATAGGTGCTACTCCAATTCTCTCACTTATATCTTTGATCCTTATTCTATATCCAATCGCGTATGACCACTCTTCCATCTCAATATCTTCATCTCTACCACACTTAACTTATGTCCGTGCTCCCCTTTGGCCACCCAACACTCTGTACCATAAAACATAGTCAGTCTGATAGCAGTGCGATAGAATTTACCTTTAAGTCTTAAAGACACTTTTTTGTCACATATAAAACCAGATGCACTCCGCCATTTTGACCAACCTACTTCGATCCTATAATTTACATCCTGTTCAATCTTTCCATTATCCTGTATGATGCACCCAAAATATTTAAAACTTTTAACTTTTCATAGGATATTTTCTCCAATCTTCACCTTTATATTAGGGTTTTTTCTTCGGCAGCCAAACTTACATTTTATATATTCTGTCTTACTACAACTTATGCGCAGGCCATACTAGAGCTTCTCTTCATAAATCTAACTTCTTATTTAGGCATTTTCTTGACTCTTCCATAAGGACGATATCATTGGCAAAAAGCATGCATCATAGCACAGGGTCTTGGATATGCTTTGTGAGTACTTCTAAGACTAATGTGAAAAAGGTATAGACTTAAGGATGATCCCTGGTGTAATCCTATACCAATAGAAAATTCCTCTGTCACACCACCTTAAATCTTTACACTAGTTGTAGGCCCCATCATACATGTCTTTAATTACATGGATATATGTGATCTTTACTCTCTTTCTTTCCAAAACCTTCCATAAGACCTCCCTTGACACCCTATCATACGCTTTTTCCAAATCAATAAACACCATATGTAGATTCCTTTTATTACTATGATACTTCTCCATCATCCTTCTTAACAGGTATATAGCTCCAATGGTGGATCTGCCTGAAATAAAATCAAATTAGTTCTCTGTTACTTGTATCTCTTGTCTCAGCCTCCGTTCTATCACCCTTTCTTATAACTTCATGGTATGACTTATGAGTTTAATCTCTCTATAGTTTTTGCAACTTTATATATCCCCCTTATTCTTGTAGATAGGTACCAATATGCTCTTTCTCCACTCATCTGACATCTTGTTTGACCTTAAAATCTCATTAAAAAGCTTGGTTAACCAACTGATGTCTTTCTCTCCAAGACTCTTCCAAATTTCAATCAGAATATTATCGGGTCCTACTGCCCTGTCATTTTTCATCCACTTTAGAGTTTCTTTTACCTCGAAGTCTCGAATCCTTCGATAATAGTCAAAGTTTTGATCTTTTTTTCTCGTGCATAACTAACCAAGGCTCGGAAGAGTCTTTTGTCCTTCAATAAATAATTCGTAGAAGTAGTGCTTCCACCTTTCATTAATCTTCTTATCTTGAGTTAAAACCTCTCCGTCTTTATCCTTTATGCACTAAACCTGATCCAAGTCTCTCGTTCTTCTTTTACGGCTCTTTGCAATTCTATATATACATTTTTCTCCTTCCATTGTGTATAAAGACTGATAGAGACCCTCATATGCTCTTGTTCTTACTTCACTTACAATCACTTTTGTCTCTCTTTTAGCCGCCATATATTTTTTCCAATTATCTGCATTGTGGCACAAAGACCACTCTTTAAAACACTCTCTTTTTACTTTTATCTTTTTTTGTCCACTAGCATTCCACCATCAAATTTCCTTGTCTCTTGATCCTATCCCTCTAGATTCACCAAAACTTTCTTTTGTTGTTCTTCTAATAACTTCTGCCATCTCCCTCTGCATCTTCTCCGTGCTTCCATCCCTTTCCCACTTGGCCTCTTCTCCTACCTGTTTTAGGAAACTTCCTTGTTCCTCACCTTTCATCCGCCACCACCTCATCCTTGGGTTCTTTGTATGATATATTTTTCTCAACTTTTACTCAATGCAAAAATTTATGACGAGCATCCTATGTTATGTTGTTAAACTCTCTTCTGGAATAATTTTATAATTAATGCAAAATTTTTGGTCGACTCTCCTCAACAAGAAAAAGTTAATTTGAGAGTTTGTCATGCCACTCCTATGTCTATAAGATGTTCGTCTCTCTTTTTAAAACATATATTTGCGATGAGAAGGTCAAAAGTTGAGAAAAAGTCCAAAATAATTTTACCATTGGTATTGACCACCTCGAAATTATGGCCTCCGTGAATACTTTCACACCTTGTCACTTCTCTTCCAACATGACCATTTAAATCTCCTCTTAAAAAAATCTTATTTCCCGAAGATATGTTTTAGATCAAACTCTCTAGATCTTCCCAAAATTTTATCTTGTGTTGTTCGTCCGAATCCATTTGCGGTACACAAGCGCTAATCACATAAAAAGTATCTCCTTCCACCACAAGTTTAATAGATATGATCCGATTTTTCACCCTTTTGACATCCACTACATCCTTCTTCTATTGCTTAAAAAATAATTCATATAATAATTTTAATATAAATAAAGTTTTAAAAAATAGAAAAAAAGATAATAGATCAATAATAACACACCGTGTTGCTTATGTCTTTTTCTTCTTCATTTTATATATATGTGTGTGTGATGGGGAGAGTGGAAAGTGCGGAGAAATTAAGAGAGTGAGAAGAGATAAAAAAATAAAAGAAAAAAAATAAGTGATGACAAAAGAAGAAAAAAAGAGAGAGGAGAGAGAAAGAAAAAAAAGAGTTAGTAATACTAAAATTTAAGATAGATATATTATATTTATTATCTGTTCTTTATTTTTTCAATCCAATACAAATTAATTATCACAATTCCATTTACTTGATAAATATTATTACTATTATTAATATTATCTCATTTCGATCCAGTGGAGATTACTACCATTTCAATGTCTTCATTTATTTACTTTATTAATGCTTTACAATTATTTATTAATATCAATATTGCTAAACTATTTTATTATTATTATTAATTACTTTTTGGTATTATGTTTTTTCATTAATTATTATTTTTTGATGACTTTTCATTAATTATTATTAATATCGTTACATTATTATTATTATTATTATTATTATTATTATTATTATTATTATTATTATTATTATTATTATTATTATATCTATTTAAATCTTATTATTATTATTATTATTATTATTATTATTATTATTATTATTATTATTATATCCGTAATAATATTACAAGAATATAAATTTTTTAAAATTATGGTCTACTTTATTCTGACAGTATAGATTATGCATGGCACAAAAAATTTATAAAACCAAATTATTTTTACAAAAAAAGGTCGCAGGTTAACAAAAGTCTCTGGCTAAGAAGACCAATATATCTGTACATAAAAAATTAAATAATAAGATTTTTAATTATTATTTTTATATGAAAAAATATAATTTTTTATTAATAATTAATTTTAACATTTGTTATCTAAAATTTAAAATAATTTAATATGTATACTTTACATTTAATTAGGTGTTAACTGTTAAGTCTATTGTACAAATAAAAATAATTATTTTTTATACTTACTATTTAAAAATAATATTTTTCTCTCTGTGTATATAAAAATATAATTAGATATTAGTATATAAAATTATACTAATATTTATAAAATTAACTCAAAATTAATTTTTTTAAAACAATTGAATCTTGATTCTAACTTTTAATTATAATATTAGTCTTCTCTCCAAATTATATGTAATAAATATTTGAAAGAAGAGAAATAAAAATATAGATTAGAAACATAAGTGGTGAAAATTTAAAACTAAATAAAACACTAAAATACTATGTATATAATAACAATAATAATATTATTTTTATTTAAATTATATTATTTTATAAATTTTGTTTTCTGTAGAAGAGAAAGATAAAAAAAATAGAGAATGAGAGAAAAGAGAGAGAAAGATAAAGATGAAGAATGAAAGTGAGAGTGAGAGTTTGTTAATTTTAAAAGAAAAATTTTATTTTAATTGTAAAAAAATATCTGATGACAAAAATAGTAGAGAGAAATAGAAAAATTGAGAGAGGTAGATGAGAGATTTAGGAAGGGAGTTTATTAATTTTAAAAAAATATTTTTTTCAATTTTAATAAGAGAGTGTCATGTGACACATCTGATTATTAAATTAGATAGTATATATGATACATAATATAGGTATATTTCAATTTTAATTTTAATTTTAATACAATTAAAGAATGTTATATTGCATATTTTGATTATCAAATTAGTAATTAGTCATTGATAGTGATAATGATATATAAAATAGATAGAGTGGTTGAGGGAATGAGAGAAATAGAGAAAAGAAGAGGGAGGAGAGGAGAACTCTTTAATTTTGGATGGAAATATTTGATTTCAATTGCAATGAGGGAGGGACATGTAGCATATTTTGGTTGTAAAATTAGTAAGGAGGAAGAAAGAATTCTTTAATTTTGGAAGAAAATGTTTAATTTTAATTACTATGTGGCATATTTTGGTTGTAAAATTAGTAAGCAGAAAAGGAAAATTCTTTAATTTTAAAGGGAAAAATTTGATTCTAATTGCAATGAAAAAAATTATATATGAGATATTTTAATTGTAAAATTAGAAATATAATATATGATAGATAAATGATAGATGATAGATAATAGATTTGCAATTAAAATTTTGCAATTGAAATAAAAAAGCCAAAAGGTATTAGTTGGAATAAAAAGGTGAGAAACATTTCTAATTTAGATACACTAAGGAGATACCATGTGGTAATTTTTTGCTTTAAAATTAGATATATATAATGGATTATTATTATTCTTATGTAAAACGGACTGTCAACTATTAAGAAGGTAAGATACTTTTTTGATTGGTACGTCGCAATTTTTACTTTGTTGTCATGATGTTATGAGACACATCAAAAAACATAGAATTTAAAAAAAAAAATCTTTTATGTGTGAAGACGAGTAGATGAAAAAAAATGAAAAAATAAAAATAAAAATATCATATAAAATATATTTGCATTACATTAAAACAATTATTTTTATATGACTATAATAGCCACGATATTTTTTATGACGAACGACACAAACACAACAGAAATGAAAAATTATTATATCTACTGAAAATTTTAAATTCTTACTATATCTATATACATATACATGTGGGTAGTTTTAGATCAAATTCAGTAAAAACTTGTGAAAGATAAATTATTTAAAAATATATTCTACAACATCGTGTATCAATAACTTATAAATTGTTATATAATTACTTTTACAAAATTTACTTAATATACTAAAATTAGATTTTTCCCAACTAATGAAGGTGAGGTATCAATCTCTCTTGACTCCGTTTTTCTCCAAAATAATCAACTTTTCTATTCTCTATTCTAAATTATTTTATAAAAAATATCTTTATTATAATTATATTATAATTAATATTTAATGAATAATACATAATTATACTAATTTAAAAATATATCTTTATTATAATTATATCAAATCAATATTTAATGCATTATTAAACTACTTAACAATTATCAATTGAAAATACTTTTAATCATTTTAATAATAATAATAATAATAATAATAATAATAATAATAATAATAATAATAATAATTTACTTAATATACTAAAACATAGTTTTCTCCTAGCTAATGGAAGTGAGGTGTCGATTCCTCATGAATCCATTTTCCCGCCAAAATGAATACACTATTTTCTCTTCTAAGTTTATTTTATAAAAATATTTTTATTATAATTATACTATAATTAAAATTTAAGTAATAATGCATAATTATACTAATTTAGGAAAATATCTTTATTATAGTTATATAAAATCAATATTTAATGCATTATTAAACTACATATCAATCGAAAATATTTTTAATCATTTTAATAATAATAATAATAATAATAATAATAATAATAATAATAATAATAATAATAATATGATAATTATATGATTATGACACCGGTTATTAATAACCAATTTATATTTCTCTAAATAATTTTATTTTAAAAAAATATCTTTATTATAATTATATTATAATATTACAATTAATATTTGGGCAAAAAACCATAATAAGCCAAGCCTCACTCGAAATTACAGATATCAGCCAAACTCAAAGTGGTTTCAGGAATGAGCCAAAGCCTATATTAATATAAATCGAACCAGAGTGGTTCGAACTGCATAAGCAAGTAATTCGAACCAAGGCAGTTCGAATTACTAGTAGAGAGAAGTTAATAAATCGAACCAATATGGCTCGAACTTGAAAAGCAAGTAAATCGAACCGAGGCAGTTCGAATTATAGAGAGACACGCTGATTAAAGTAATTCGAACCAGGCTGGTTCGAATTACACAAAGCCTAGTTCGAACTAGGATGGTTCGAATTGGTGGGAGACAGAGCTGTATATATATGGTTGTAAACGTGAGTTGCTCTCATTAGAGGGTGTAAGATGGCTAGTGAGGAGAGTTTTGTTGTTTTGGTTCACCACAGAGGATCCATTAAGAGAAAAATTCGTTCCGGCGTGAAGTTCACAGATAAGGATCCTCTCTGTATTGTCATGACTCCTACGACGAGCTATGATGACCTTGTTAGATCTGTACTGATGAAACTCGGTCTGGAAGGTGCGAAGCGGGTTAAGAAGTTTTTCTATCGCATTCCAATCATGGTGCTCCAGGATACCGTGAAGTATGATTGTTTCACGATTAGTAGTGATCGTGCACTCTCCGAACGGCATGTGAAATGTGTGCGTCTCCGGATGCCATCACTCGACGAATGCACTGACAAGGGCCTCGTCTAACTGGAACCATCTATCGTTCAGCCTTGCAAGATGGTATAGTCCGGCCATCTGCAAGTACGGAACGTATCTGTCATCGAGTCGCATGCCCTGCTGCCGCCGCATGCTCCTGATGCATTGTTGGGGCTACACATGACATGCACCGCATTGTTAGAACCAGCTTCATAACCAATGACAAACATAACCAAAACGATAAATCATCAACAAAACGTCATACTAAATAAAACCGCATAAAAATCCATGAACGAGAACCACATGCAAAACAACTACCATAGACCACACAGCTAAACCACTAACATAAAACAGCTTAACTAAAACCATGAACATAAAAAAGCTAATGCAAAACAAGTATCAGAAACTACTAACATAAAACAACTAACACAAACCACTAACATAAAACAACTAACATAAACCACCAACATAAAAAAACCAACATAAACCACTAACATAAAACAACTAACATAAAACAACTAACACAAACCACTAACATAAAACAACTAACATAAACCACCAACATAAAAAAACCAACATAAACCACTAACATAAAATAACTAAACCATACCACTTACATAAAACAACTAACATAAACCACCAACTAAACCACCAACATAAAACAACCAACACAAAACAACCAACACCTACCACTAACGTAAAACAGGTAGCATTAAACAACTAACATAAATCACTAACATAAACCACTAACATAAACCACCAACAGAAACCACCTAGATAAATCACCAACTAAACCACCATCTAAACCGCATGCAAAACCTCTCAACTAAACCACCAGCAATACCACTACGATTTATCGCTAACATAAACTGCTACTAAAACCAAATGCAAAACCACTAAGTCACATATACCGCTAGCATGAAGTTATTTCTGTACTAACCTCGTCGTTGATGATCCCGGCTATATGAGCAACTCCGTCCAAGCGATATAACCGTGCCGGATCGTCCCCCATCAGCAGAGTATTCCGCTCAGGTCTTCGTCAAAGAGAATCTGGGTCGTTTTCTCTGGGATTTGGTGGGGTAGGGGAAAGGAAGAATGGTTCGAATGAGGCTGATTCGAACTTCTTATATAGTCGAATCACTAGTAATTCGAACCAGGTAGGTTCGAATTATTATAGAGCCACGAGAAGGGTAATTCGAACTAGGTTGGTTCGAATTACATGGTTTGGTAGCGTAGGCATAATTCGAACTAGCCTTGTTCGAATTATGTAGAAATTGAATTCGAACACCCTTGGTTCGAATTAAGTGCAACATTTTCCAACTCTAATTCGAACTAAACCGGTTCGATTTATTAAGGAACCTAGTTCGAACCACTGTGGTTCGAATTACATAAAGATAGGTCTTGGCTCATTGTTGAAACGATTTTCATCTTGGCTTATTTACGTAATTTGCAACTTGCCTTGGCTTATTAGGGTTTTTTGCCCATAATTTTATTTTGTAATATTTGATTTTTGTCATGTGTACTTCAATTCATATATATATTGTCTTTTTTTGTGATTCAAAATTAATATATACATTATTTGTGTATGTGGTTTATATATATATATATATATATATATTATTTTTTTTGTGATTCACAATTAATATATATATTGTTCGTGTATGTGGTTTATATGTTAATGCTTTTATTGATTCTCTTTATTATTATTTTTTGTATGTATCTCTTTGTTGCTCTTTATTTTAGTTATATTATTCATTGATTTCTCTGTATTGATGTTCTTTTTATTTGAAATATCGTGACAATTTAGAGTGTATGTTGTGATCCATGTGATATTCGTTAATTTGGTGTACCTTTTTAGATGGTTTATGTTATAATGTGTTTAAGGAGTTGACTTAAAATTATAATATGATATATAAATTTATAATATGATTTATAATATGCTAAAATATTAGGATATTATCATATAGATATTTTTTATTTGTCTATTAGATTCAACTATATAGAATCTTAAAAATTATACAATTATGTAATTAGTTGTTTTTTCATATAATTATTGTATGGATCATTTACATTAGTGAGACTATTTTCATTATTAATATTTATAAATATACTATTATTTGTATAATTGATTGAATCATCTTATTTGTTTAAATTTAATTCTATTGAATTAATTATTCAAGGTGCCATTGCTATTTCTATTTTTAAAGAATTTTTTTAATATTATTTAACAATTCTAATAACATAATAACAATTAAAAAAATAGAACAAAAAATTTTTTAATGTGAAAATAGGGTAAAAAAATAAATTTATTTAATAATTTTTTTAGGGTATATATGTTTTTTTTATAGATAATTATTGTAAGGCATGATAAATTATTAAATTCTAAAAATAATTATTAAGGATAAATAATTGTTATAATTAAAAATAATGTCAATTTAAATTATATACAAATAAACCATGCATGTCAAATATAACAACTTAAAAGGGTTACTTTTGAAAGAATATAGTTTATGATATTTAATTTTTTACTATTTATTAAAAAAGTATAATTATTTAACGATATTTATTTTTTAAATTCACTATGTATGCAATTTTATTCTTTTTTTTTTGATAAAATTTTACTCATGATGGTTATTCATCTAATGGTGTAAATGCAGAAATTATATTTTTACTTTTTGATATAATCGATATATTATTAATAATGAATAGTAATTAACCCTTCATATTTTTAATCAAAGTATTTTGACGATAGTTTCTATTTATAGATATTAATTGATAATTGTTTCTTTAAAAATAAAATGCATTATGATTTTAGGTTATTTCATAATTAACAATAATACTTGATTATTTCTTTAAAAATAAATTTCATTATGATTTTAGGATATTTCACAACAATAATTAATGTTCATAACATTGAATTACTCTAAATTTTTTATTTTCTATCACTAGTAGTTAATCCCAAATTAAAAAGATTATATTGAATTGTTGAATAGTCCAAGTATAACCAGAATTGATTTAGTTTATTTGTTTATTAATATAATTGATTGAAAGCATAAATGATAAATAAGACAAGTAAATAATTAAAAAAATAGAATGTTAGTAATTACTTAAAATAGATAACAAAATAAGTTATAGGGTATTACTTTATTTAAATTATTAATAATTAAAAGAATAAAAAGTTAGTAATTATTTTTAAAATAGACATTAAATTTAGTTTTATGGTACTAATTTATTTGAGTTGTTAATAAAATTTTATAATTTTTAGATTTATATCTACTCAATTTATGTAATTTATTTTATTTTACTTTAACAAAAAATTGAGACGTGTATGTTTAATTATTTATTTAAAAAGTATAACGAAATGAGTTATATCAATTAATTGATTGTATTAATTTGTAAGATAAATAACGTATAATAAATGTTGTGAAATTAATTATAATAAATTAATAATTAATAAACAAAAAACTAAAAAGGACTTTTTTATTGCTTTTTAATGGCTACACATGTTTATAATTTTACTTTCTCTTTATCTCTTCCTTTCACACTTATTTCTTTTAATTTATTAAACTAAATCAATTACACTAATTATTTGTATTAACTAATTAAGTACTTTTTAATGGGTTATTATAATTGTTTCTTTAGACCATAGGTTAAAAATATTATAAAAATGGTTGAAAAATAAATATTTTTAAAATGTGTCTTTAAGACACAAATTAACTAAATTATTTTTTAATTTAATGTATTTAATTCATTCAATTGTATTAATTATAACTAATCAATTATGTAATTTAATTTGATTAGGATAAATATTTCATCATTTAATATTTTATTTGATTCATTAAATTACATTAATCATAACTTCAAATATTTAATTTAATTAGAGTAAATATCAAATTATTTTAATTTTTTATTCATTAAACCAAATTAATTATAACTAATTTATTACTTAATTTGATCGAGATAAATATTAAATTATTTAATAAATAATATATAAAATAATAAAATAAATAAACTCAATTAATTCAATTTATTATCTTATTATTTTATATATCTCTTTTTTCCTTCTCTATTCTGTACTTCAGATAAAAATATTTATAATTTTTTATTTTTATTTTTTATCTTAATTTTGCTAATATTTTTCTATAATTTTGTTTTATATTAATTCTTTTTTATTTATTTTGATTAATAATTCTTAAGGGTATTATTATTTTATTTGAAGATAATTTACGTTTTTTGTAATATTTTTATAAAAGTTGATTAATAGATTTTTCTTTAAAATATTATTTTTGAAATTTTTTTAATAAAATTGTATTTTAATTTTTCTCTTTTATCCTTTGTATTAATTAATTATATTAATCTTCTATTGTAATACGATTTTTATCTACTCCACACATTATCTTTTCTACCTTCTTTTACTTTTTTTTAATTACTATTTTTATTTTATTTTTAATTATTTATTTTACTTTTACTTCTCATATATAGATTTATTATAATTCATCACAGGTTCTTTTTTAATCTAAGTGATTTTTTAGGTTATATTTTACCATTGATACTTTTATTTTGTTTAGTATTTTTTTTAATTTGTGTTTAATATGATAATTTGTAAATATCTATTCTATTATATAAAAATTAAATTTCTACACTTAATGATAAAACTATCGTGACATGTTTCTGATGGTGTTTTTCGATATATATCTTTTAAGTCATTAAATTCAATTTAATATAATAAATTAATTATATCAACTAATTAATTTTGTTAATTATTTAAATATCATACAATTTATTATAATTTCTATCAATCTAGTAATTATAATTCAAATTGAATGATTATTTTGTTACAAAATTATTATTTCCTAATCTATTCATAGACAATACATATATTAATTATAATCCCAAATTAACCTTTTTTTTACATTAAATGACTTATATAATGGTCATCATTTATTATCATAAATGCTGAATTAAATAAGTCGTTATTACTTTTGATTTATAATTAAATGAGAATAAAATTAGAGATAATATTTTATCTAGCTTTAGGGTTTAATGGGTGTCACACTCTGATATAAATAGTGAATTCCAAATTTTGGTCTCCAACACATCAAAGCCACATCTGTAAATCTTTTTCCATAAAAAGGATTGCGATTCAACTCTATCAAAGATACAGAAGGTTTTCAAAGAACAAGGAAATGGTCTGAATTTGCACGAATTCTAAATGTTCAAACTTACGATGTTATTTCAGTTGGTTATCGTTACGAGAATGACTCTAATCTATACCTGTCTAAGGAGTAGAATAGATCAAATATTATTTAAGTAATTTATTTCTAATATTGGTATTTGATTAAATTAGTTTTAGAGAAATTTAAATTGTTGACTCAATTTATCTATTACGACTATTCTTTTTGAATATATTATTTTTATATTTTTTAATATAATTTTTTCTATTTTTTAAGTTTATTTTTTTCTTGAATATATGTATCACCCTTTTTTCTTATTTTATATTTTAGATTAGTAATATAATTATTAAAAAATATATATAAACAAATATTAAAACATCAATATTTAAAAAAAGGAAAAATACGTACAAAAAGAAAAACAAAACATCACTATTAGAAAAAAAAACAATGGAGCATGATTGAGGAATATATATATATATATATATATATATATATATATATATATATATATATATATTGCATAATTTTTGAATAAAAAATAATTATATATATAAAATGAAATAATTATAACAAAAAAAGAATTAATATATGTGATTTAAATATTTTTAATAATCAGTAACATAGAATTTAATAAAATATAATTCATATATTTTTTTTATTTATGTATATGTATATATATATAATTATTTATGTATATGTATATATATATTAAAAAAACTACGGTAATATATATATATATATATATATATATAATTATTTAACAAAATTAATATATATATATATATACATAAATAAAAAATTATTATAATTTTTAAAAATTACACATGAACTCTTTTTTTCTCTCAAATAAATTTATTCTAATTATATTATAATTAACTCATGAATAATACATGATTATATTAATTTAAGAAAATATCTTCATTATAATTATATCAAATCAATATTTAATACGTTATTAAACCACTTATCGATCATCGATATTTTTAGTAATTTTAATTATATCAATTGATTTAATTCTAATTTTCATTTAAGTGCAATAATTTTATTAGGAGATAGTTAATGCATACATTAATAATGACCAATTTAATTTGATAATAATAATAATAATAATAATAATAATAATAATAATAAGGTCTACACGCGATACATGCATTATATTTTAAAAAGGTAAAATATATTTTAAAAAAATTAGGGTATCAATAATCAATTGTGATTAATATCAATATCAATAACTAATTTTTATAATTATTTTTTGTGCTACTAAAGGTTACATATAGTGTTTTTTTGTAGAATAAAAAATGTTGTGATTCATAACATTTTCGTAAAATTATATCGTATGGACACAAAATTAATTACATAACAAATTGAATTTTAATTAATATATTTTATTTTCTGCTCATATTTTTCATTAATTATTTTATTTTTTATATTTACAGTAAATATTGAATGTAAAAAATAATAATATTGAATATTATCTATTTTATTTATTAAGAATCATAATTAAATTTGATATAATTATAGCAAGTATCTAAAATTAATAATAACATGGTATTATAATTTTAAGTTGTATAATATAATAAAAAATATAGCAATTTATGTATGCTTTCTATATAGCAATAATATTATATATATTTATATATCTCCTCTTTTAGCTCTTTCCTAAAAATATTGACATATAATTAATGTCAATAACATATATATTGAGTAAGTATTTCTATTGAATTAATCATAAAAGTTAATAAAACATAATGGCATAAATTTTACCTAATTATAACAAGTATTTGCTAATTATTACCATGTATAATTAGTATATATATATATATATATATATATATATATATATATATATATATATATATATATATATATATATAAAGAGATTAATAATAAATTGTTACAATTATTTATCATACATCAGACCTAGATCTTCTTCTATTTATTATTTCTCATACCTAACGGTTACTAATTACGATTCTATCAACAATATTATCTATGGTAGATTATGTAATGAAAAAGTTTGAAAAATAAAGGTAAGAATTACAAGGTTATGAAAAGTCCCATCTAAATTTGACAAGAACAAGACGACTTACATAGAAATGATTCTCATGGATGATAAGGTAAGTTGATTATTTTCCATGATTCTTTCAAGTAATGTTAGGTCTATTTTATAAATATTTTTTGTTCATGTTTTAAATTTATTTGATAAGTAAACCCTTACACGAATCAAAGACAATGCAATTTTATAGATTTATAAGTGCTAATAACTTTTATATTTAATTTGTTTTATAATGTGATAATAGCTAATATATTTGTTGGTAGATATTACTATTACTATATTATTTATGATCACATTCGGTATATATGTCTGATTTATTGAAAAAAATAAATTATTAAAATTAATTAATAACTATTTTTAGAGTTAATCCAATTAACACTAAATTAAAAAAAAATCAAACAAAGCATAACATACTATTTTTTTATTAATCAAATTATTATAATTCAAATTAATTTTAAAAAATAATTTAAAATTATAATTTCAATCTTATTACGTGCATGACACGAATAATTACACTTGTATGTTATATTTATGGCCGAAAACTAAATATTTTGTATTTAATTTAATAATTATATTTATATAATTATAATCAAATATTATATCTCATTATAAACTTATACCATAAATTTCTATTCTAAAAAAGGGAGTTACAACACTCACCCCTCAATACATTATCACATTTGCCTTCACCTTTTCAATCCCTCACCCTCACCTTTAACACCACCGCCTCTTGTCCCCTGGTCCACTATCGGACTGCTCACCTTCACCACCATGGGTATTGCTCTTTACCATATCATTAGTACATCTTCCCTAATCTTAGCGGCAACAACAATAAAAATAATACAGGAGATTAGGCAGAGGCGTGAGAGAGGTGCCGCAACGTCCTACGTTGCTGCACAGGGGAACACAACCCAGAGATAATCGAAAGGATGAAGGAAGATTATCCATCCGAATTCCGTTAGGGGTTAATAGAGTATTTATACAATGTGTACAATGAACTATTTATCTGGATTAATATGAGTTAAAAAATGAATATTTATGATAAAATATTACTAATTTCTTAAACACAATACACTCGTATTATCCAAAATAACTATTCAGATACCATGCCAAATAATAAACATCTAATATCTTACTGAATCGAACATCTCTGTACTTCATTATACATGTTGTATAAATCTTTCATTAATTCTCTATATTTCTTCTATCCATTATTTTTTAAGAGAAATTTTATTACGAGATTTAGAGTTCTCACCAACTAATTTTTTATAAAAAATAAAATGTCTGATTGAATGCCAAAGATAAAAATGTCTATTGTTAAGTTTGGGAGTTAAATATATTAATTTTTTATACCGCCTATTTTTTTTGAAAGATTACCTTTTGTTCCATGGTTATTTGTAAAATTGATTTTATTGATTATTTTGAGATAGATATTTTTTATTTATTTTAATATTTTAATAATTAAATTTTGTCAATGCAATTGATAAGAAATAATATATCATACTTTGATAATCTTAAGAAAGAGGTATTTATTTTATATTATTAATATTTTATTTTAAAAATCAAATTTAATCAGCGCTCATATTAAATCAGAATAAAATCTTAAAAATCTTAAAAAGAATTAGTTTAATTGCTACTCTAATCTTCTTCTAACGGCTGTCATAGACTAATTTAAAAAACAATTATGATAATATATAATTATTTAATTAAAGTGTGATGATATTTATATTATCTTTGAAATTTAATTTTTATTTGGTAAACATTCTTATTTATCTTCTAATGCCAAAAAAAAAAAATTAGTTACATATAATTCTTAAAAATATGTACTGATTAACTTTTGACTATAACATAAAAACAAATAATTTTGTATCTTCTATTTAAATAAAAAATTTCGAAAAATAAAAAAAGGTACATTAAGATCAAAGCCCTTTTATTCGTTTACCTCAATTTTAATTATTTTTTATAAAAAAATATAAAAATAAAAAATTCATTGTTATAATAAACAATTGTTAATAATTATAAAGATGCATTTATAATTTGCATATATGTAGGATATCTTAACTATTTTATTATTATGACCTGTAATCCTGAATGGGATGAGATAAAAAGAGAAGTGACTCTCTTTAGATTGAAGATAGAAGACCGTCCTAATATATTGTGTCGAATTTTCAAGATCAAGTTTAATGGTTTGATTGATGACCTAAAAGAGAAAAAAATTTTTGGCAAAATTTTGGAATGTAAAGTCTGTGTTTATGCAACACCTTATTAAAATCTTATGTTATAATGTTTTGCTCATTTGTCTTTTTCAATTTTCAGATGTTTGCTGTAATATCCGGTCTAATCGAAATTAATTAAATAATAAGTTAAATAGGAGCGAATATGGTTGGAAGATTTGGCAATTGGAATTTGATAATTTAAATATGATATTTGGATTCAGTGAATTTTTCTGAGTCGAAAAACATAGTTTTCTGCGTAAAAGCGTGCAGTGGAATTTTGACCGGCAGTATCGGCTGAGATCTGTCTGGTACTGCAGCTAAGAAAATTGATTATGAGTAAATAAGATTAAGAAATGAGGAATTATAATTAGAGGAGGTAGAAATATTTAAAGTGCGATTTAGAGTGCTAATCTTAAAGGGTTTTGGCCAAAAATTGGGCCAACAGACAAAAATAAGTGAACCGGGCCTAAGTGGGCCTAAGACCCAACATATATAAACATTAGTTATGAGCATTTCAGCTCAATTTACCCTAAAAATAAGAAGAGGGGCGCTGAGTTGAGAAGAGAGAAGAGAAGAGAGAAAACCTAACTCTCTTGGATCTTTAAACCACCATAACTTGAGTTACGGAGCTCCAATTGACGATTCATTTACAGCCACGCGTCGCTCTTCTCATCCTCTACAATTCTATCTAAGTTTTGTGGTGAGTATTCTATTCCTCTCTGTCCAGTTTTTGAAATTTCTCACTGTTACACATTTTTCGGTAGTTAGTGTTGAAATCTTGTGATTTTGGGTGTTTAGGAATACTCCAACATGAATTTTAAGCGGGTTCTATCCCTACTCCATATGGACTGAGGTAAGAAGTACTCAAACCTTTGTGATTTATTATTTTTATTAGCCTTAAGTTAATGTATGTATGTGAAATTAGTTATGTTAGTGTAGTTGGTGATTTTGATGCACAATTGGGAGGTTGGTGTTGCTTGTGGAGCTTTGGTGAGGCTTGGAGCTAAGGATTGGTGGAGACTTCCATAGAAGAGGCTTAATTGGTTTGGCTACAAGAGGTACGGTTTAAGTTTCATTTAAGTACATTGTGGTGTGATGAGAATTCCTAGGCTAGATGCCCCTAGGATTAAGTTTGGATTGTGTAAATGGTTGGTGCTAATATGCATAGTTGGTATGTAATGTGAATTAATGATTGGGTTGAGAAATTGTGTGGCCTTGTATGCTTGGTGTATTGAGAATTTGATGTATTGGGTAATGAGTATTGATTTGTGGTTTATGCATTTAAATTGTGAAATTAGGCCGGAGGCCATGAATTTTAGGCGGAGGCCGGAAAGAGGTAAGAAAGGTAAGTTGATGTGTGCATTGTATGATGACACAAGTGATTTGATAAATTTCAGATAATGAATATATGAATGATTGGGTTGGTTATTGAATAATAAGGTTTGAGGAGTTGAAGTGTGGAATTTGATAATTTTGGGTGAAATTATGTAGATGAGGTATGTTTGGTTTTGGTTGAGATATATTATGTAGTCATATATATGATTATGATTATTGATGCCTTGATGGTATGATGATACACGAGAGATATGTATGTTGTGATATATGCTTGAGGAATGATTAAAGTTGATTTGTGGGTGAAACCATGTGATAGTGAGTATGATATTGATTATGTATAATGATGGTTGATTGAAAATAGTATTGTTGGAAATTGGGATGAGGAAGGATGTATGACATGTTAATGTATTTGTAATTTAGCCATTTGTTTGAAATGGGTAAAAGTAGTTATATGGCGGTTTTGTGAATTGTGGTAAGGCATTAATGTATGAGTTGAGGAGGTTTGATGTTGATTTTGGTATATTTTGATTGATTTCAAAAAGGGTTGAAATTGGCATGCTTTGGTTGATTTTAAAAAGGGTTGAAGATGGCTTGTTTTGAAAATGGCACTTTGTGGTTTTGTATGAAAATATGGTCTTTGGGCATACTTTGACGGAACATAACTTAGACTCCAGATCCTCGTTTTGTGCCAAACTTGTTTAGAAATAAAATTAGATCCGAGATGTCAATGCCGTTCGAAGAACGGGAAAAAAATGATTTAAAACGAGGAAGTTATGTCCGTTGAAAGATTGGGGGTTTAATTTGTGAATTCTGCAACTTTTAACTTAGAAAAATTTTTAACAAAATGCCCCCCACGCGTAGGCGTGCCTGACGCGTACGCGTCGCTTTTCAAGAAGGCACCATCCACGTGTGCGCGTGGTGTGCGCGTGCGCGTCGATGCGCTGTACCCAATGACGAGCCATTTTTCCCGAGAGTTGTGCCGGAGTTGTGCCAGTTTTGTGCGTGGGGAACAAACACACCCACGAGTATGCGTGGCTGACGTGTGCGCGTCCCTTTGTTGTTTTTCCACCCACGCGTACGCGTGGGTGACACATACGCGTCGATGAACATTGTGGCTATCCACGCGTGCGCGTAGAGGACGCGTACACGTGGCCTTATTTTCATGCCAATGTGTATTTTTGAGTTTTAAAAGTCAAATCTCGTACTTCTAAGCCTCCGACCTCACCCCTTATGTATTAAATCATTATGATATGCCTAGCAATGAGAAAGGAGTTAGGGGATGTGGTAACTTGCGAATGAAGTAAGGAGAAGAGTTATGATCAATGATGATCAAAGATGATTATATGAGATATGGAGGTTGACGGTGGAAGTACCGTGTGTGTCATGAGCCGAAGGGCTATATTTATTGATAAATGGTTGGTTCTTGATTGAACCATGAGCCGGATGGCTGAGTTATTTCCGGGTACGGCGGAGCCATGTTGATAAATTGGCTAGTTCTGGATTGAACTGTGAGTCGGATGACTGAGTTATTGCTGGGTTACGGCAAAGCCATTATTGATTATGGCTGAGTATAAATGCATATATGATTAATGAACGAATATGATAAATGAATAATGATGAAAAATGTTGAATATGAGTATGCTTGTGTTTTCTCTCTGGTTGTAAGGGTGACAGGGCACCGATACCCTCTAATGGCGACAGGGCGCATATACCCTCTAATGGTGACAAGGCACATATTCCCTCTAATAATATTAATGTGCAACAGAGAGACTGTGCCCGAGTTAGCTACCGGACACGTCGGGTTGGCTTGATAACCGACAGATGATATCATCAGCCATAGGGTAGGCATTCATCATTTGCATATGTTTGAATTGTTTGGGTTCGCCTATTTGTTTTGGATTTCTACATCATATATGCTATGTTACCTGATTATGTGCTACTTGTTCTACTTGTACCTTATTTGTGTATTACTTGCCTGTATTGCTTGTGTTTGTACAACTGAGAGGCCCTTCATGCTGGTGTCGGTGGATGTTGAGGGCTATTCTTGATGAGATGAATTGATGATGCGATTTCATGATGATGATCATTGAATGAGATAATTTGAGCTCCCTGGGTAGACGCAGTGATGTGGTTTCACTAGCTCCAGGTGGGGATATGATGTATTGATATAGAATTGCTGAGGTAGAACAACTGGTGATGGTTTTGCTTATGATTCTGAGTCTGATTCGTGGAAGAGTCAGCGAGTTGGGAAACATGTGAAACACGAATTAGATTTAGCACTCCCTTATGACAGTTTCCTATTCATGGATTAGCGAGAACCTAGGATGGATAATTGGTGAAGAAGTTTAGGATGGTTAGTGAGTTTTTATCACAGTGCATTGTATTTATTTGGCACTTTTACCGTACTGGGAACCCATGGGCCCGGGGTTCTCATTCTGTATATATCTCTTGTTTTTCAGATACAGGTCCAGGTGCTCAGAAGTGAGTTGTGGGTAGTCTGAGAGACGGCGAGGATCTTTATTTTCTCTACTTTGTGTTTTGCTTAGAATCTCTCTACCTTTGTTTCGAAGAGATTATATTATGTATTGAACTCTTTTGAACTTGCCTATAGAGGCTCTCATGTTTCCTTTGGGAGAGATTAGGATATACTGTTGTCAACTACTTTCATACTGTACCCTAGCCGGCCTAAACTTCGCGGGTCGCGACTAGTGGCTATTTACTTATGTTATATATATCTATCTGTTATCTATCTCTTAATCTCCTTTATGCCTTGTCTGTATATCGCTTTCGGCTTCACGGTTTATCTTTCTGTTGTTGAAACGTGAGTGATACATCTTCGTGATTTTATTTCTACTCTTTTCAGACTTCTCGATTAATACTCCTTTCAAAATTATTATTATTTATATATAAAAAATCCACCTGAGAGTCGTACAACCGTAGTATCATTGACTTATGACTCGAGTATAAGGATTTGAATATTAGGGTGTTACATTTGCACTATAGAATTTCAAAAGAGATGGTTTTCACATGCACATATCCTTTTATTCATGAGTAACGAGTTCAAGCCACAAACCCCAGATGACATAGACAAACATATAACAGTTGAGATTCCTGATGAAGATGAAAGGCCAAATCTACATGGAGCTGTTCAAAATTACATGGTACATAGTTCATGTGGTTCGTATAACAAGAATTCACCTTGCATAAAGAATGGATCCTATTCAAAGTTTTATCCCAAAGAGTTTAGACAGCGAACACTCATTGATGAAGCCGAATTTTCCAAATATAGGCGTACTGATAACGGTCGAACAGTAAAGAAAAGAAAATGTGTACTAGACAATAAGTTCATTGTTCCGTATAATCCAGAATTGTTACTCAAGTTCGGGTGCCACATAAATGTGGAATACACATGTCAAACAAATTCTATTAAGTATCTGTTTAAGTATGTACACAAGGACAATGATTGCGTAACAGCTACCCTATACAACGCTGGTGATCCGTCAGAAGCCACACAAGTTGTTGACGAAATTAAAAAATACTACTAAATCATTAATTCTGTCATTGTTCACATTAAACAAATGGTTAGTTTGTAAAACCTTGGTGCATATATTATATAGTACATTAGTTTCCTCTTTTATTCTTCTTACATTATCAACAATCATATCATTGTTCTATCCTTTTCTTCCGCTTATACGAATTTGACGAGTTACTTTCTAAGATTAAGTTAGAAAGAACATAATTCTCGAGTGGTCTTTCACAATCAGAATTTTTTTTAGAACCAAATCCAGCCTATCAATTTGCACAAAAATAGGCTCTATCTGCACATTGCTTACTCACGATAGCTAAAATATTCACATTAAATTTAATCAAAACCATAAATATATTACAACTACAAATTTCTAATTAAGAAGCAAAATGTCAAAAAAGCTATATAAAATAAGCATAGAGGATTAAAGAAGACATTGATATAAAAAAAATTAGAAATAACTAATGATTGATGAACTAAACAATTATAAAACATTGAGTTTTAAAATCTTCATTTTTTCAGTTTCCACCTATTTTACTAGTAACTCTCACGAACCAAAATAGTATACCCTAAAAAAACGTTAGTGAAAGAGTGATAACACAAATCATAATCTCCAATTTGCCAACTTTGAGATGGCTACATTAAGTGCAGGTGGCAATTCACGCTAGCAAAATTATTTTAAAAATTTTAAACATTGAAAATTATTTTTGAAATTCTAAAATTCATTTAAAAAATTTTAAATTATTTTTGAAATCATCTTAAAAATTTCAAAATTTATTTTTATAATTCTAAAATTATTTTAAAATTTCTAATAAAAAGAGACATCTAAACCTAATAAAAAGAAGTATAAAAAACCTAACAGAAAAGGATATTCAAAATCATTTTAAAAATTTTAAAACCTATCAAAATGAGATATCTAAAAAATATTTAAAAAATTCAAAAAGTTAAAAAAATTGTCTAAAATTAAAAAAAAGCATCTAAAACCTAAAACAAAAAAACTTCCAAAATATAAAAAAATATTTTAAGAGATTTTTAATTTTTATTTTTGAAACATTTTTTTATTCTAGTTGGTTCTAATTGACTGGACCATTAGTTGATCTCCTAGACTTTTCATAAATGAATACTGTAACACCCTAATTACCCTAAGCCTTACCTCGCGTCGTAAAACAAAGGTTACTCAAAAGTTACGACAATTCTAAAGTTTATACATATTATATAGAAAGAAATAATATATTCTAGAAGCCCGATGAAGGATTAAGCTCAAAAACAGAGTTTGAAAAATGCAAAGCGTTCACACGAAGCTACAAACTTAAGGCATAAGATAAACGTACAGATATCAAGATATATATATATATATATATATATATATATATATATATATATATATATATATATATATATATATATATATATAAGATAATAGTCATAAGGATCTAGCCGCCGCCCGCGGAGTTTAAGCCAGCTAGTTATATACAGACATACAGAGTTTATAAGGTAAAATAGCTTATACAATAATTCTCTCAAATTAAGCCTCTAAGGCAAAATAGATACAAACGTGAGAGATCTAATAAAAAATAAGGCAAAAGACTTCAAAACATAGCAAGGGTCCTCCGCTCTATCACCATCAAAGCAACTCACCGAGGTAGGTTGCGACCTACATCTGAAAAATAACAACATTGTATGGAATGAGAACCAGATGTTCTCAGTATAGTAACAGTACCCAGTAATGTAAGATATAAGACTGCGGGACGCCAGAGGCAATCCTAAAACTTCATATCCATAATGAGATTGAAGCTTAAAATATAAATAAACTTTAAAATATAAATTTAAAACCACAATAAAAAAGGGGTAATCTAACTTAGTGGATTTCTACTCTAACATTTCACCGCTGTCCCACAGCCTTCACCAGCCTAATCTCCATGTGATTCCATCGCCACCGCCTTCCGAACCTCCTCAATCCCAATAGAATACGCAATTAATAACAATGCAAGTAAAGCACAAGTATAAGCATGTATATCAAGTAATTCAATAAGCATTTAGGCATGTTGAACACTTAGGCAAATAATACAAGTCGGCAAAGCAAACAAGCAGATAGAATATGCACATGATGAATGCATGTCCTATTTGGATGTGATATCACATCATCGATTCAACTGCCAACCCGACACACCTCCATGGAGATGTCGCCTTTCGATCATTATAGTGGGAACGCCCAGGATATCGTGCCTGGAATACGGTCTAGAATTTTGTGCCTGCACACTCTAGTAATTCCGAAAGGATGTGAGTGGGATACTTTTGCTACGAATCTCACATCTCAACATAAGCGGGACTAACCACCGCCCCTTACGCCGCCGCTGCGACCTCGACAGGCGGGATCCAACTACCGTCCCTACCAGGCGCATAGCGTCTCAACAATATCATTTAAAAAAAATCACATCAGTGGATTTAGAAATCATTTTCAGTATTCATCCCACTCCGAGTCCTCGACTCCTCTCAACATCATCAATTCAAATTTCACAATTCATCATTTTGATCGTTATTACAACACTCCGCCATCTCACTCAACCAGTCCGTCCTCAGTACTCCAGAAACCTAAATCTCCATTTTCTAAATTTTTTGCCAAAAATACCTAATTAAATCCACCTAAAGCCTTCTCTATGTTTTAACACCTAAAAGCAAGCTAAAGAGTCTTAGATAAGTGTCACGGAAGTTTACAAGCTTGCCAGGGAGGTAAAACAGTTAAAAACAATATTTTTATTGAAAAAGAGGGTAGTGTACGTGCGCACAAGGTTGTGCGCACGCACCTCCCAAAAATGTTCTCAAAGTGTGCGTATGCATAGGAGTGTGCATACGCACGGTAAGTAAAAGTTGCTATTTTGCGTACACACACAGATACGTGCGAACGACCCCAACAGAATGCACCTCCCAGCATATGCTTGCGCACAATGTTGTGCGTACACACAACTTGAAAAATTCGTAGTGTTTGCGTGCACACCAGAGTGTGCGATCCTCCCAACAGTAAGCACCTCCCTGTGTGTGCGTGCGCACACATGTGTGCGTACGTATGTTTTCAAATTTTTACAGGGTGTGCGTGCGCACAAGACAATGCGTACGCACAAGTCAAGACAAGGCCATTGTTCAGAGCACGCGCACAGCAGTGTGCGTGCGCACACAAGCAGAAATCACAAATTCTGCAACATCACAGAATTCTGATTTTTGACACCCATTTCCAATGATCATATCTTTCTCTACAAAATTCAAATTTCTACAAAATATATACTGTTTTAAAGCTCTTTGAATTATCTTTAATTTGATATAAAATTCAAACAATTTCAAAAATTGTAGCTCAAGATATGATCTTGTTCACCAAAAATCTAATTTTTACCAAATTTCTAAACCTCAATTTTACCAAACTCACCATCCAAAATTACTTATCCCACATTCAAAACAGTCACAATGTACCTAGAACATATTCAAATATCCTCCAATTACTGCCACAACCTAGAATTCACATTTTCATAATTTCCATACCAAATCATCAATCAATTCATAAATCTCTCAACAACACACAATAACGCCACACATCAACAATTTCTCGTACACAAATCCATCACTTACCACCCATCATTCTCATAGTAGCCACCCAACATCAATCTTAACACAAAATAAAAAATCCATCATCATGCAACATAACTCAAAGTCATCATACATCATAATCATCAATATTGAATTTCAATCCTATCCTATGGTCAACTAGCCTAAGTGTCAAGAAATATTATATATTACATAGAAAAAACTAAAATCATACCTTGGCCGATTCCCAATATGCACTAAATTACCAAATTGACCTCAACCAAACTTCCACAAGTTCTCAAACTCAATCAAGCCACCAATCAATCTCCATATCAAGCATCAACAATCAATATTCCAAGCTATACACATTAATGTACCACAAATTAATACCTAGGGTTCCTAATTATTCAATTTCACAAGGATTAAGAATAAACTTACCTTATCCAATATTGATTGGGTCAAAACCCAATAGGAACCAAAGGTTAGAGTGTATCTAAACACCCAAAATTACAAAATTTTACTCAATATAAAACCCAAAAATTTTGAATTTATGAAAGAAAAGGCTGAGAAGAGATTCGTAATTTTCTTACCAGTTTCTTGGATGAATTTTGCAGAGCTCTTCATAGTGATCGCGTGGCCGCAAACGGTGCGGCGATCAGAGCTCTGTAGCTCAAATTACGAGCTTGGGAAGTTTGAAGTGAATAGTGTCAATGGAACCCTTTTCTCTCTTCTATTCACTTCAGCTGTGTTTTTGGTGTTTGAGTGTGGTGAATGGGCTGATGGCTCATTAAAGAGGGGTTTTATATGTTGGACTTAGGCTCAGATTAGGTCCGGTCCAACCCGTTAGCATTTTTGGCCCGTTTGTTCTAATTTTAGGCCAAACCTTTAAAATTAGTGCATGGTTTTCAATTCTAAATGTTTTCCTAAAATTTTCTATTATTTTTAATTATTCTCACACAGTACCGGACAGACTTAAACCGGTTCGGCTAATTAATCTGTCGGTTCGTAGTTTTACGCAATTTTTCGCAAAAATTACATTTTTCAATTCAGAAAAATCTACTGAGTCCAAATATCATATTTATATTTCTAAATTAAAATTCTAAATTTTTTGGATCCTATTTTAGACAATTTAATTATTTTAATTAAATGGTTAATTAATCGCGGTTCTTACAGATACAACGTCTATACACATAGCAAAATCCTAGTTGACTTAAATATTTTCACATAATCGTTTTTAATGATAGAACAGATCAAATAATTATATTTGTGTTAAATTAAATTAAAACAAATCAAGTTTACAATCACTGAATCTAAATCTTTAATGTTGTCATTGTTCACATTAAACAATTGGATCTTAGTATAGTGTAGTATACATTACATTGATTTTTATTTTTAAAATTATTTTTATCCTAGTTGATTCTAGTTGACTAAACCATTAATTAATCTTCTAGACTTTCTCTAAATAAATAGTTAAACACAATGTCTCCATAGCGAAATCCTAAACAACTAGTAGAAGGTAGCACCTAAAGAAACCATAGCAACACAAATCAAAAACTTAAATAGATCATTGAATAACGTAGAAACTTAATACTCCTCCCGTGGATCCTAAACATTCCCCAACCCGTTGTCACGCCACACCTGCACGAAAGGTTCGGACTAACTTTTCTTCTTTACTTTCATTCTCGATTCCAGTTTTAAGCATAAACAACTATATCAATTTTTTTTTTTCATCAAACATAACATTGTTAAAAATATCTCATTTCTACCATTCCATACAAACCAGATCTCTGTTTTCTTACTAATACCCCTATCCACCCAAGCTTCAAAGCATTCCTTAGAGGAATTCGGCCAAAGAAAAGGTAGTGCACCGTTTTCAATTCACTCATATACAGTACACAATTTGCATTCAAACTCACAAAAAATACTTTCACAATCCTTTTTAATAATAGGATCTAATCAAATAATTATATTTGTATTAAATTAAATCAGAGCAAATCAAACCAAATAACCATAAAATCAAAAGATAAGTTTTCAATTAATAAATCTAAATATTTAATTTTATTATTGTTCACAATAAATAAACCGTTAGTTTATAAAATTTTGGTGCATATATTATATAGTACATCTAAATATTTAATTCTGTTATTGTTCACAATAAACAAACAGTTAGTTTATAAAAATTTGGTGCACATATTATACAGTACATTGGTTTTCTCTTCTATTCTTCTTACATAATCAACACTCATACCCATGTTTTATCTTTTTTTTCAGTTTCTAAAAATTTAACAAAGTTGCTTTCCAGGGTTAAGTTAGAAAGAGCATGATTCTCGGACAGCCTTTCATAATTAGAATTATCCGTTAGAACCAAATCCAGCCTATCTATTTGCGCAGAAATAGGCTCTATTCGCACACTGCTCACTGATGGCAGCTATAAAATTCAGACATTGAATTTAATTAAAACCATAAATATATTACAACTACTTTTAATAAAGGAGCAAAATGTCAAAAGAGCTATACAAAATAAGCATAGAGGGTTAACAAAGACATTGATATAAGAAAGAGCTAATGATTATTGAACTAAAAAATCATAAAACATTGAATTCTAAAATCTTCAATTTTTTTCATTTTCCACCTATTTTACTAGTAACTCTCATAAACCAAAATAGCGTAGCTTAAGAAAAAAAAGTAGTGAAACAGTAATAACACAAACCATAATCTCTAATTTGCCAATTTTAGGGTGGCTACATTGAGTACAGGTGGCAAAATCATTTTAAAAACTTTAAACATTCAAAATTATTTTCGAAATTCTTAAATTCATATAAAAAAATTTTAAAATTATTTTAAAAATTATTTTAAAATTCATAATAAAAAATATTTGAACCTAATAAAAAGAAACATAAAAAACCTAAAAAAAGATATTCAAAATTATTTTAAAAATTCTAAAATTTATCAAAACGAGATGTCTAAATAAATATTAGAGAAAAAACATTCAAAAATTAAAAAAATATATCTAAAATTAAAAAAAATTATCTAAAATCTAAAATAAAGAAACATCTAAAACATAAAAAAAAATATTTTTTATCCTAGTTGGTTCGAATTGACTAGACCATTAGTTGGTCTTTTAGACTTTTTCTAAATAAATACAACCTTCATGCGCATAACAAAATCCTAGTTAACTCAAAAATTTTCATATAATCATTTTTAATAATAGAATAGATGAAATAATTATATTTGTGTTAAATTAAATCAGAACAAATCAAGTTTATAATTAATAAAACTAAATCTTTAATGTTATCATTATTTTCATTAAATAATTGGATCTTGGTACAGTGTAATATATATTACATTGATTTTTATTTTTAGAACTATTTTTATCCTCGTTGACTCTAGTTGATTGAACCACTAATTAATTTTCTAGACTTTCTTTAAATAAATAGTTAAATACAACGCTCCTATAGCAAAATTTTAAATTACTAGTAGAAGGCACCACCTAAAGAGACCATTGCAGCACAAATAAAAGACTTAAATACATTATTGAATAGGTTATCAGGTGTACCGAAAATATTAGTGTTCTAATTATTTTAACCGTTGATCTAAATTATAAAAAATATATATAATATATATTAATAAAAATTAACGGTTAAAACTGGAAGACCAATATTTCGAGTACAACTGATCATTTTCCAATACTATGGTGTTGAAACAATTATTTTTTAGCACCTACTGAAAAGAGCTGACGGGTAGTTATGCGAGACGCGTGGCCCTGCTATACGTGCATGTATAGATAAAAAGTTGATGTAACAGCATAAAGTACAGGATTTTGTCGGTTCTTTACTTTGATTAATTAAATAATTATTGCATAAAGTGAACTAATTTCGAAGTTTGAACAAATTGATAAGGGAGTTAATATTTTTGTCTTTTTTTTATTGATGGGTATGGACATTCCCTTCTCTTTTCAGGTGGGCTATTGCATGATGTTTCGTTTGACAAAAAAATTATATGGGTTGTGATGCTGATAATAATAATAATAATAATAATAATAATAATAATAATAATAATAATAATTGTAAGAGCTGTAAAAATGTGTTAACATCGAAGGGTTACCGTACAAACTAGTAAAACTATAAATTGATGTACTTATCTGATATTACTTTGTTATTGTAGTTTTATTTTATTCAAATAAAATGTTTATAATTTTTTTTATTATGGATTATAAGTATGTTTTGAGTTAAACAAAGTTAATAATTCTTCTCTTATATAGTTTTGAGTTATATTTCACGAAATAAGCTTTTTAAATAGGTCCATAAATTTATCCGACTTTTAAATAAGTCGAGTCAAATCTAAAAAAAAACTTATAAAAGATAACAATTTAAGTAAATTTTAACAATATAAGCAAATTTTAACAATATAATGTATACTCAATTTTTTTCAATTTTAAATTAATAATCATTAATTTTAAAATTTTTAAAAGATTTAATAAATTTAATTAAAATTAAGAAAAAATATTAATAATTAAAAAATCAAATACAAATAAAAAATAGTCAAAGTATTAAAATTACAATACATTTTTTTCACTATTTTTTTCTAAATTTTTAATTTAATAGAATTATTCAAAATAATATTTACCAACAAAATCATCTTTATTTCAAAAAATAAATCACATAATTTAAACATATATATATAAAAGTCTAAAATAAAAGAAATGAAGTTAATAACTAAAAGAATAAAAAATTAAAAAAATGTGTTTGAAAATTTCTAAACTCTAAATCATAACTACTAAATTCTAAATCCTATCCCTCAATAACAAATTCTAAACCTTAACTCTTAATCCAAAATTCTTGAACCCTAACCTAAATTTTATACCATAAAAAATACTAAATAAATAATTCTTAATCATAAACACTAACTCATAAATTCTAAATCATAAATTACATTTCTTAATTTATCAATAATAAATACTAATTTTTTAACCCTAAACTCTAAATAATATCATACACAATAAAATATGGTTAAATTACACAATTAGTACCTACACTTTAATAAAATTACAAATTAATCACTACACTTTAAAAATTTGTAATTAGGTCCCTAAAAAAATTAAATAAATTTACAATTTAGTTCTTACCGTTAAAAAAGTGTTGATTTAACAGAATATTTTTAGCATATGTTGAGAATATTCTATTAAAATGGAGAATATACTGAAAATATTCTGTTAAATCAAACACCTTTTGAATGACGGGGACTAAATTACAAATTTTAATTTTTTTTAAGTACCCAATTACAAATTTTTAAAGTGTAGAAACTAATTTACAATTTTATTAAAAGTATAAGGACCAATTGTATAATTTAACCATAAAGTATTAAGAAAGATATTTTATATCACTTTTATAATACTAAAACTTTAACACTCATTTTATACAATTAAATTAAAAAATTTCTATTATAAAATCTAAAATTTTCAAATGTCAAATCTAATAATGAAATGAGTAAACGAATTTCTATTATTTTATGCGAGGATAATTTTATTTCAAAGAATTTATCAAATAATATTAAAGTTAACCTAATTTTTTTCTATCATTTAATACTCATAAAATCATTTATATTCTTTACAATTTCACTGTTCATAAATACCGTTAAAATTACTATTAAATTAAATAATAGAAAATTATTGTTTTTTATAATGATATGATATAACTTTTAAAAAAAGAATTTATACACAAAATTTAGTAAATCAATTTCTTTTGGTGGCATGACACCCTTTTAATATTTATTTTCCTATCCTATACATACTTTTTCTTTTGATTTCTTTTTCTTCTAATTTTGAAGCTTACTTAAGGGAGATAAATATTTATTACTATTATCTTTAATATATGATGTATTATTTTTTTCCGTTTTATAACTTTGAAGCTTACTTAAAGGTAATAAATATCTATTAATATTATCTTTTAATATAAGATATTCTATACTTTTTAACTTAGAATATCATTTGAAAAACTTAAATAATAGAAAAAATTTAAAATTTTTAATCACACTACATGAACCAGTTACTAAATTAAATATAGTTATTATAAAATATATTTAAATATAAAATACAAATATATAAAATAACATTTATTTATTTACAAATACCTATTAATATGTATTTACAAATATATGATTATTTACGTGGTCTTTTGTAGTTTGTACCTTAACTCATTAATATTGACAATATTTTTATAGCTCTTACACTTATTATTATTATTATTATTATTATTATTATTATTATTATTATTATTATTATTATTATTATTATTATCACAACTCACATATTTTTTTGCCTAACCTCATAAATATCATGTAACGGCCCACTTAAAAAGAGAAGAGAATGTTCATACCCATCAACAATAAAAAGGGACAAAAAAATTAACTCCCTTCATAATTTCTTCAAACTTCGAAATTAGTTTACTTTATGCAGCAATTAATCAAGGTAGAGAACTGACAAAATTCTTCACTTTCTTGCTGCATCAGTTCCTATCTATACATCTATGCATAGCAAGACCACGTGTCTTACGTAGTTACTCGCCAACTCGTTTCAGCAGATGCTGAAAAATAATTACTTCAGCACCATAGCACAACCCGATTGAATAACGTAAAAACTTAATACTCCTTCCATGGATCCTAAACATTCCCGAATCAATTGTCACGCCACACCTATATGAAAGGTTCGGATTAGCTGTTCTTCTTTGCTCTCTCTACCGGTTTCAGTTTGAAGCACAAACAAAAAACAGCTATATCAAGTTTTATTTTTTTCATCAAAGTATTAAACATAATATTGTTAAAAATCATCTCATTTCTACCCTTTTACACAAACCAAATTACCGTAAGAAACTCCTTTTCTAACTCATACCCCTATCCACCCAAGTCTTAAAGCATTCTTTAAAGCATTCTTTAGAAAGTGCACCGTTTCTAATTCACCCATACAAAGCACACACTTTGCATTCAAACTCAACAAAAGAAATATTTTCACAATCATTTTTAATAATAGAATCGATCAAATAATTGTATTTGTGTTAAATTAAATCAAAGTAAATCAAGTCAAATAATTGTAAAATCTAAAAAATCAATTTTCAATTAATAAATCTAAATCTTTAATTCTGTCCTTGTTCACATTAAACAAACGGTTAGTTTATAAAATCTTGGTGCATATATTATATAGTACATTAGTTTTCTTTTGTATTCTTCTTAGGTGATCAATAATCATACATTTGCTATATCTTTTTCTTTAACTTCTATGAATTTTAATAGAGTTGTTTCCAGAGTTAAGTTAAAAAGAATATGATTCTCCAGCGGTCTTTCATAATCAGAATTCTCCTTTAGAACCAAATTCAGCCTTTCAATTTGCATAAAAATAAGCTATATTTACACAATGTTAACTGATAGTAACTAAAAAACTCACACATTAAAATTAATCAAGACCATAAATATATTACAACTACTTCTAATGAAAAAACAAAATGTCAAAAAAGCTATATAAAATAAGCATAGAGTTAAAGAAGTGATTGATATAAAAAATTAGAAAGAGTTAATGACCATTGAATAATCATAAAATATTGAGTTCTAAAATCTTTATTTGTTCAGTTTTCACCTATTTTACTAGTAACTCTCACGAACCAAAACAGCATAGCCTAAAAAAGAAAAAAAATAGTGAAAGAGTGATAACACAAATTATAATCTCCAATTTACCAAGTTTGGGCTGGCTACATTGAGTGCAAGTAGCAATTCAATGCTAGCAAAATTATTTTAAAAATTTTAAACATTCAAAATTATATTTAAAATTTTAAAATTCATGTAAAAATAAAATTATTTTTGAAATCATCTTAAAAATTTTTAAATTTATTTTTAAAATTCTAAAATTATTTTAAAAATTATTTTAAATTTCCTAATAAAATAGACATCTAAACGTAATAAAAAGAAGCATAAAAAACCTAATAAAAAAGGATATTTAAAATCATTTTAAAAATTATAAAACCTATCAAAACGAGATATCTAAAAAATATTACAAAAGAATATTCAAAAATTAAAAAATATTTAAAATTAAAAAACATCTAAAACCTAAAACAAAAAAACTTCCAAAACATAAAAAAATATTATAAGTGATTTTTTATTTTTTATTTTTAAAATATTTTTTATCCTAATTGACTCTAATTGATGACTGGACCATTAGTTAATTTTTTAGATTTTTTTTTTTAATGAATACAACATCTATGTCTATAGTAAAATTCTAATTGACTCAAATATTTTCACATAGTCATTTTTAATAATAGAACAAATCAAATAATTACATTAGTATATTAAATTAAATTATAACAGATCAAATTTGCAATCAATAAATCTAAATCCTCAATGTTGTCATTGTTCACATTATAAATAATTATTTGTTTATCCTAATCTTTTGCTAATATCATATCACATGTAATACTGCCACCCATAATTATTATGCATTTCCCATCATCAATAAATAAATAAACAGAGTTGTGTTATATGGAGTTGTTCAAATAACATTTATTACGTATATAAGAGACCGTTGACTTTCTTAGCGTGGAGTGCAAGAATATGAGTAAGTGACCATATATTATATAGCAACTTCAATCAAACTAAGGACAGAATCTTATATAAGAAAAATTAATCATATCTTTTCATTCATAGAGTAACTACTAAATCTGTCTTGTGGTTAGTAGTTTCTTTTCTATTGGTTTAATTTGCAGCATTTAGTTGTTTACTTTGCAAAGAATAAATTTGAAGCCAAAAATTTTTCAGTAAGTACATTATTATATTAAATTTATTTGACTTCTTACTTTTTCGATATATGCTAACTCATATGAAGATTATTTATTAGGCTTTAGGTAGTGATATCAGAATAATGGATCGAGAAGAAGAGAATAAGTTTGACCAGGAACATGCATACAAGCAAGCGTTGACATTTTGTGTTGTCAAAATTTGGCCAAAAGATTCAGATATGGATAGCAATGCTATTCAAGTATTAAGGTTGTTTGAGAGAAAGGATGAACAAATTTTTCGGATATCTGAAAAGATCAGAGACAAAGTGGTGTGTGAAATAATTAATATGGTTTGTGTCTTTGCTCTGTTTTAATCTTCATATATCAATTAAATAGGAAGAATTGCAAAAGATTCATTGGTGTTATAAGTTGAAGTTAAAAATAAAACGCATTTGTCTCCTAAGAACAGCATTTTTATTCACAAAAAGTTATGCTTGTATCTGCTTCCATTAGGCAATTTTACTATAAATAATATGCTGTTTGAAATTATAATTAAATATAAAAAAAAGTGTTATCCGAGCAGCAGAGATACAAAATTGTATTTGGCAGATTAGACATGGACAAATATATTATGTCTAGAAACACTGAATTAGTATATTTTTTGTCATTTCTGAAAAAAAAACACAAAAATACTGGATGGAAACATAATTTATTTTTTAACTTTTTCTTTTATTATTCCTAACAATTTTTTATTATATGTTTTATTATTCTATTTGTCCTGTCCTCAAAACCAAACACAACCTAAGATATGTTGCATAATATTATTGTTTATAGCCAAAGTTATTGTACTGGATTATTATTTTCAGTAAATTTATTTGTTGAGAAACAAATGTTTATGATAAGGGACGGATCTTTGTGTGAACTTGTGGGTAACTGGCTCCACTAAAATTTAGAAATTTTTTGGATAATATATGTGTATGATAATGGTATTCACTATTCATCTGTTTCTATTATGTTAATATTATTTATTGGCATATTATATATGTTTTGTCTTCTACTATCAAAATTTTCTAGATCCATCACCGAATATATGATATAACACAACCTTAACTTGTTAGGAATTTCTTCTTGCAGTTTGGTCGGGAAAAGTTGGTTCAAAGGATGAATAATCTGAAAACATATTACTTGAACAGTATTAATGGAAGTATTGAAGAGAAAAAGAAGATCTTGACTCAACTGTATCAAGCACTAGATCTGCTGTCATTTGAAATAAAACGCAGAGGGAAAGGACTTGTATGTCTTCCTAATTAAAAGAACCTTACAATATTAAAAGAACTCATTTGATACTTTATCATCTTCTTGCTACAAGATAGAATGTCAATGATATCTATATTTGTGAATTGTGATGACTTTAGTTGACATTGAAGATGCTACACACAAGCAAAAATTTGGCTCAAGAAAATTCAGTCCTAAGGAAGATAAATGTGAACCAGCAGCAGCTGAGAGAATCAGACACTACTACTTCAACTTCACATTTGACAGAACTTAGAAAAATTGTAATTTCAGAATTCTTCTTATAGCTTTTGTTTTATTTTATATAAAGTAACATTGGCATCATCAATTCCTTGAATTTTAAATAAATGGTTATTTTAAAAGTTTATTTAAGCCCAAATAAATATTTATTTATAAAATTCAAACTACATAAATTAACTTTTTTTTTTATCGATAATGATAACCATATTAACTTTTGCATGTAAGTTTGTTAGTTTAATTTATTTAAGACTAAAATATTTCTATTCTTTTATCTAATATATATAGAGAATACAGTCCATGATGGCTATGATTATAAGGATGGTATTCAGTAGCAGAGTTTTGTGGGGCCAAGGGGGCATGGCACTAAAGCTTTTATAAAAATATTAGCAATTCTACTTTAAAGAAAATAAAATTATTTTATTTGATTAAATTGATAAACTTTTAATTAATGTATCTGAGTTTTATGTTTATTTTCACAATTTTTTTAAATTTTTTATCCTATTTTATTTGACATAATAAATAGCATATCTTTAAATCAACAACAAATGACATATCTTTAAATCAACGTTATAAATTAAATATCATTATAGAATTAACACTAAATTATATTTAGTTTCTCATATAGTTTCATGTATTATTTTATTTTTAGAATAATAAAAATTATAATATAACTAGTAATAATATCAGTTATTAATAAAAAAATATTATTTTATTTTTAAAACAACTTTACAAATTTAATGTTATTATATTATAACAATATTTATATTAATAAATTTTGATATTTTTATTTTATTAGAAATTTAAGACTTTATTTTGTTGTATTATATTATTTAATTTGTAATAAAAGTAATAATAAAAATAACTAATCTTGAGATTTTTAAGAGATAAATATTATCAAAAGTAAAATTAATTTTTTAAAAAGAAAAATCAGTTTTTAGATAAAAAATTAGTTTTTTAAATAAAAATAGATTTTTTATGTGCAAAAACTAATTTTTTTCATGAAAAACTGATTTTTTTAAATTAATTTTTTATTTAAAATTAATTTGGCTTATTAACCTAAACAAAAATTTTTTATTAATCAAAATCAGAATTTTTTTTTGTTAATCTTAACCATATATAATCCTACATATTAATAATAAATTTAAAAATAAAATAATTATATTTATAAATTTTATTTTAATATAAATATTATTATATAATTTTTTATTAAGATTTCTAGCCATATAATTATTTGTCTTTTTTTCTTTAATTATTGATGACTAAATAATAGCAAAAAATAATAAATATATGTGATGACCTTCTAGCATTCCTCCACAAATTTGTATTTATAAGTAGAACAAATCTAAAACAGGACAGGTCTAACTCCATAAGAGGCAGCCTGATTCAACCCTACTTATAATAATGTAAACATTTATATAGTTTCTACAAACCTTTTTAGTTATTTCAGATACAATGGACATATCGCTACAGCTACTATCCTTACAATCAGAATTATGACATACTACTTCAACAGTTGAAAAAAGTGGAAAAGGATATCACATGTGACTTAAGAGAATGTTTGAAAAACCAAGTCAAGGTTAGAATTTCACATACCCTACATTAAGTCCTGCTATTTCCTTGTTTCATATATTATTCTATTTCTACTTTCATTTTAATGCTTTCAACATTTTTAATCAAAATGTTTTGGCTTTTCATTTTGTTTGGACTTTAGTTAACATGTTCTAAGAATATATATTAACATTAGTAATTGAAATTTTATGAAAATTACAAAAAATTAATTTTTTTTGTTGTATTTGTTATGCATGTATTAAAAACAAAATTCGTGTCTTTAGTATATATATTATATTATTATTTCAATCATGCAATATGTATACAAAAAATCAGTCACTCATATAAAATATATGTTGAAATATAAAATATATATTAAAAATACGTTAAACAATATATATATGTATATACATAAAAAAAAGGAAAAAAACGGCTTAATTAAATATAACTAAAGCAGTGTAACGTTTCATTTCTAGTCCCAATGGCTTACATTTTCGCGCATGTCTCCTTGAATTTGCTTTAAATAGTTTATATGTGATGAGTTAATGGAGATGAGGAAGAAAAAGCGTGCACTAGAAACCAAAATCAAACATGCCGAGAGAGAAATAGAGTGGATCAATGAAGAGATATGGTCTTTCCAAATACACTTGAAAGACAATCACTGCAGAAAGGAAGCATCGCTTTGCATTCTTACGAAGTGGAAAGGTGATAGACATTCAGATTCTAAGTGGGATGTCAGATGTGGCAACCTGGAATATAATTCTGTGGACAGTAGCAGAACATGGATTTCCAAGTGTCCAATTGGATTGCTTGTTAGTACTTCTTAAAAAAATAAAAGTACTTTTATTGAAGTTTAAATATGTTTAGATTCATTTTTTTTAAAAAAAAATATTTTTGTTCAAAAAATATTTACATTTTTTAAAAGACAATAATATTTTGTTTTTTAAAAAAGTAAAAACAAAAATTTCTGCAAATTAAAATGTCTTAAATCTTTGAATTTGATTTGTGAGGTTAATCAAAAGTCCATCTTATAATATTTGTGTCAAGGGATAACGTTAGTTAGGTAATTTGGCTTTGTATAAAGTCTGTCAGTTAGTCAAAAATAATCTTAGTTGTATATGCTCTCTTGCTAAGACTAACTGCTATATATACGAGTGGTTGTCTTAGTTTGCAAGTAACAATGATCAATTCAATAATAACATAGCAATTCAGTTTTTTTATTCTCTCTCAACTCTTTCAGACTCCTTTTTGTTTTTTTTCTATGCATTGAACCTTCTAAAGTTCTGTTATGGTATCAAGAGTCGATCTGTTGCTCACTTATCACCATAAAAATCTCTTTATCTGATTTATTAAACAAAAAATCTTTCTCACGTATTGCGAACAAACTGAATGAGGATAATTCCTTCACATGGAGGTATCAAGCGTTACTCACAATTTAAAGTCTTGAGATGAAAAATCATCTAAATAGCACTAAATTTTTATTAGTGTATGCAACTGATGAAGACAAAAAAGCTGGCAAAGAATCAGAATCTTTCAAGACATAGAAAAATAAGGTAATTCACTATTATACATTCCATGAAGTATGTAATACTATTGAAAAATATTTTCAAGCAGCATCAGCATCAAGAATTTAAAGGCTAAAGTTTTAAATGGAATCTTGCAAGGAAACTGGTATTGTCAAGGAATATTTGGCTACAATTCGCACTTATGTTGATTCTCTCTTTGTTTGGGATATGAATTCGTGAAGATGATCATATACAAACCATTATACATGGCTTATCTGAGGAGTATGATGTTTACATAGGTTCTGTGATGTCCAAGATGGGATCTATTAAGATCATTGAGGCTGAATCTTTTCTCATTGCCTTTGATGATATGTTAAATCGATTAAAAAGACCTGATACAAGCATGGCTGTTACTTATCTTGCTCAATCTTCTAAAATTTTTAAACATGGGGGGAGGATTCATGCATGGGCGTGGTGGCCGTTTTGGCTATGAAAATAACAGAACTATTTGTTAACTCTGTCTCTATGGAAGACCTAGACATGTGGTATGGCAATGCTATTATCTTCTTTTTCTGTTAATTCTTCTTTTGCTCGTAACAATATGAATAAAGCATCTTTCAATTCTTCTAGTAATATAGTTTCTTATTTATAACCTGATTCTGGCTTAATTGATAACACAACAATTTGTAATTCTTCTTGTATGCCTATTGCTTATCCATGTAATAAAAATGCCAAATTATATTTGTGGCATAAAAGGCTTGGCCACTGTGCAATTAAAATTTTTATCTCTGCTTTTAATCAAAGTGTTATTCCTTATGCTTCTTCTAAGTTTGATTCTAATTTAAAGCAAGTCTATGAAATTTTCTCTTTAGCAAAGTTACACATATTATATTTTGGTGATACTGTTACTCTATTCTCATTTTTTAGAGCTTGTGTTTATAAATATATGGGGTCTAACTCCAATATATTCAAGAAGTAGTTATAGGTATTATTTGTGTTTTGTGGATACCTACTCTAAATACTCAATACATTTTTCTCCTGGTAAATAAATCTAAAGCTCTTCATACATTTCAAAATTATAAATTGTTCATGAATGTTGAGTTTGAGAAACAATAATAATGGTTTGGTGATGACAAACATTATATAATTGGGTCTAAAAGTCCAAAGTTTGGTTGTGGGTTTTATTAGTGCAGGCCCATATTAGAATTGCAAATAACAAAAAGACCAAACACCTCTGCAAAAGATAGTGGAATGAACATTGAAAAGAAAGATGTAGCCACATGAACCATAGTAAACGAACAATGAAGGCTTATAGCTTTTGCACATGGTTCAAACACTCTCGGGTAAAAACTAAAAAGCAAAGGAACAATTGGTGTCTCTCTTCATCAAATTGATGGAGAAAAAAAAGGATGAAATTTGGAGCCAAAATTGAAATCAATAGTGCTTATTCAAACAGTGTAAACAAGGACAAATGGCCTCCAACTAAAGGAAGAAAAAGCAATGGCAAGGACAGCAGACAAACTCTCCTCACAAGCACGATTTTCTACTGCAAGTGAAATGTTCTTCTGTAACTTTGCGCCTCCACTACCACTGCGATTCTGCTCTGATTATCGGAGAAGAAGGAAAGCACTACAATGTCCTTATGCCAGACCCACCAAGGACAACTTCAAGCTTTGGAAGCATTACCCCTATACAAAAAGAAGTAATTGGCCAGAAATTGAAGATAGGGAATGAGAATTATCATATGAGTTTTTCATAGCTTTCAAGCTACTCTTATCTTCTTCTCCTTCATATTATTATATTGAATATTTAACTTTTCTAGTTTATATTTCTTTGTTTCAATGGAAAAAGTTATATTAGTAAGATATTAGTAAAAATCATTAAGAGAAAAGGCAAAAAGAGTTGAACTTGGAGAAAAAGCCATAGATTATATCACCTTTTTTATGTAATTTTCTGTTTTGTGTCATGAGTTTGAGAGGTTTCCCTTGCTAGATTGAATAAGCACTTAGTGTTGAGAGTTTAGACTAGAGAGCTTAGCCGAAACAAATTTGGTTAGAAACTTTGGTATTCCTTGATAAGATTAGGAAGAATCCTAGAAAATTAGTGTTTGTAATTTCTGAAAATTATAGTGAAAAATTCTACTATTATTCTGGTAGAGACTAGATGTACATCACATTGCATTAAGTGGCTGAATAAAGATATATGATGGTACAAGCTTCTCTTCTCTACTCTATTTTCTATTGTGATGTTGTGAAATAAAATCAAATTGTTTCCTGTATAATCATTTATCAGAAACTACAGAATCTCTATTTCAAATCAGTTTTAGTAGTAAGTTTAAAAAGCGGTCCTAGATTCAACTTCCCTCTCTAAGCCATTGACAACCTTAAATGGAAAAGCAAATATGTTTTAAATTGAGGTCAATTCAAACTAATAGGGGCATGGTGTTTCTATATAAAGCTTTCATCTCTTTTCTTGCATCCGAAGGTATTTTTCACAAACAATCATGTCCATACACTCATCATAACAAGGAAGTGTTGAGAGAAAGTATCACCATTTCACAAAGATATGTCTTTCTCTGTTAGCAACAATTTTCTTGCCAATGATGTTCTGGAAGATTCTTTCTTAAGTGCCGTTTATATCATTAATAAGTTACCAACATAAGTTCTTAAAAATAAAAGTCCCTTTGAAGTTCTTTTCAATCAATTGCCTGATTATCATTTCTTTAAGGTTTTTGGATGTGCTTGCTACCCGTTCTTGAGGCTATACAATAAGGTAAAGTTTGATTATAAGTCTGAGCAATGCCTATTCCTTATATTATTCTAATCATAAGGGATATAAGTGTATAGCAAAGAATTGTAAGATTTATTTAGCCAAACATATCATTTTTTATCAATTAATTTTTTTATTATTCTCTATTTTCTTCTTCTTCTACTGTCAGTTCTTCCATTACCATTCCTCCATGTGAATCTTCATTATTTTAGATTCAAACAAATTCTACACCTCCTCCACATTCTCCACTAAGAAGTCCAAAGCCTACTCCTTTACAATCTCTTTTACCTACGAATCAGACATTAGATTTTACAACTTCATCTCATTCCTCTACTTCTATTGACTTGAGAAGCACGCATCACAGCTCTCCAATAAATTCAACAACTCCACCATGAATTCCTATATCTGGAATTAAAATTTGTTTACCTCCTTTACCAACACAGAATCAACATCCCATGATAACACAATCTAAATTAGGAAACTCGAGATCAAAAGCTCTTGTATACAAAATTTATATCTTGTCCACAATATACCTAAGAAAGTTGAGCAAGCATTCACCCTTTCCTCATTGGAAAAAGGCCATGGACAATGAATATAAAGCTCTAATAAAGTGCAAAACATGGAGCTTAGTTGAAATGCACAAGGAGATATTATTCGCTACAAGGCTCGCTTGTCGATAAATGCTTTCATCAAGTTGAAGGTGTGAACTATGAACAAATTTATAGTCTTGGTGTCAAATCAACCACTGTACGTGTCATTTTCACCATAGCTATTTTTCTAAGTTGGCCTCTAAGATAGTTCCATTTTGACAATGCTTTCTTAAATGGAAAGCTTGATGAAGATATCTATATGGTGCAACCTCAAGGATATTGTCACAAAATCAACAATCTTGTTTGTAAGCTCAATAAGGCCATCTATGGTCTTAAACAAGCTCCTAGAGCATGGTTTAAGACCTTGACAACCACTTTATATAAATTTAATTTTCATAATAAAAAATCTGATATCTCTCTTTTTGTTAGATCAAATACTAATTCAGTAATTTATCTCTTAGTGTATGCAGATGACATTATTGTCACGAAAGTGATGCTAAAGAAATTGATAATTTAATTAAACAGCTCAATAATATATTCTCTCTTAAAGATTTAGGAAACTTTTGCTACTTCCTTGGATTAAATGCAACATACTTACCTTAAGGAGAGCTTTTGGTGTTTCTCAATCTAAATATGATAATGAATTGTTAAAGTGTGTAGGAACGAAAAATTCACACCCCATGCCAACACCAAGATGTCAAGTGCTAAACTATCAGTAGCAGATTTATAATTTTTTGATGATCCTAAGCAATGTCGCTCTATTGTGAGAGCTCTGCAATATCTTATCTTAACTCGCCTTGGTCGTTCCTTTTCTGTTAATTGTGTTTCTCAATATATACATCAACAAACTTTATACCATTAGAAATGTGTAAAGAGGATATTACGATATCTTAAAGGTGCAGCTAATCAGGGACTCCTATTTACTAAATCTACTAACTTTTGGCTAATTGGCTTTGCAAATTCTAATAGGGGAGGTGACCTCGATGATCGCAAATCCATCTTAGGCTTTTGCATTAACTTAGGAAACAATAATGTTTCTTGGAAGAGTAATAAACAAACTAGGGTGAGCAAGAGCTCGACCGAGGCAAAATATAGGTCTATCATAGCTTTGCAGACTGAAATTATGGCACTCTAACAATTTCTTGATGAGTTAAAAATATCACAAAATGTAGCTCCTACTATCTACTGTGATAACCAGAGCGCGCATTTATTGGTAGCTAATCCCATTCTTCATACACCCTGCAAAAATCTTAAATTAGATTTCTTAGGAATCTTGTTAATCAAAAAGTCCTTTACGTTGTGCATATGCCCTCTCATGATCAAATTGTTGACACTTTGACTAAACCTTTATCCGTTACTTTATTTTTTACTACACCACAAGAAAAACGCTGAATACAGTCAGATTTATCATCGCAGAGTAGCGGCGTCTTTATTGGCAAATTTCTGTTTTCAACAATAAATTCGCCGGTAATAATTAGAGGGAAAACGAAAAAAAGGCACAACATTTAGGGTTGGGTTTAATAGCGGAAAAATTTGACTGTAAGCGTACTTAGTGGAATGCTGCATTTTAGTAATCCGTAATATGTTAGCATCGGATTTATCTATCGGTGAATCCGACGGTAACTGCGTCCTAAATTCGAACCTCAAACTCTCTTCTCTCTCTCTCTCTCTCTCTCTGTGTCTCTCTCTCTCTCCCTCCCGCCCCCACTCTCTCTACCCCCTTTCATCTCTCTGGCATCCCCTCCTTTCCGGAAGTCCCCTCCGATGCAAGCACCCCGTCTTTTTCGGCACCGTTCGTCGTTTTCGCCATCACTGTTGCTACTGCCGCTGCTTCTGTCGCCCTTTTCTTCTCGGCACTAGTACTCTTCTTCAAATAACACTTCTAAATTTTTCTTTTTCTAAAATAGGAATAAGGTCTGATTTGTTGTTATAATTTTGGTTATGATTTGTTATTGGTTGGATTTTGTGTTCGTTATTTTGGTTTTAATTTGTTATTATAGTTTTGGTTCTGATTTGTTATTATAATTTTGTGTTAATTATTTTTATTTTGATTTGTTATTATTGGTTCTGATTTGCTAAAATAATTTTATGTTAGTTATTTTGGTTCTGATTTGTTATTATAATTTTGTATTCATTATTTTGGTTCTAATTTGTTCTAATTTGTTATTATAAGTTTAGTTCTGATTTATTATTATAATTTTGTGTTCATTATTTGATTCTGATTTATTCTGATTCTAACTAAAACATATTTTGAGGTGTTGTTGATGAAATTATTGGTTTGATTATGTACAAATTAAAACACCTAAGTAGTTAATAACTCAACTAATTAGTTAACTTATTAAGTTATTTTGGATATATTATGGCTGTTTGTAAGTTTTAATTTTGATATACTGACAGTGTAAAGCGTTTTACATAGTCGTGCAATCACATCCATTTTTTTGGATAACCATTTACGCGGTCAATGTTAAAGGTAGTTATTTTTACTGATGTGGTGTTACATAATTGGATGTACATGTAAAACTACATTATACTGACAATGCATCAAAATTAAATTCTTAATATAAATGTACACAAGATTCGTGTTGTATTTGCTAATTTATGTGATTTAAAGTGTCTATGAATTTTATCTTTACTATTACGTTATTTTTGTGACTAGTGTTAATTGATATTCTCTTTGCAGACATGACGAGAAGTAGAGGTGCATGTCATAGATCGACCACGTGGTCGTGGTAAAGAGAGGGGTTCTACTGGAACCCTAGGATTTCTCAGTCATCCCACTTTACTCTGACTACCCCTAACTATAACTACATGGCTTCTACTGATGCGCCTCCCCCACAACCAGGAAGTCGTCCGTCTGCTTCATCAGAGTAGACTCCTCCACCACCTCCATCCGCTTAACAATGGACTATCTCGACGACGGCGCCTCCAGCAACAGACACTACGATGTCAGAATCCTCTCTCGGATGCCAGTCAGATGCCCCTCCCCCATCTCTCATCATACGGATGATGATTTGGCCTGATGGGACTTTGGCGTGAGTACTATTTTAAGTCTTTTATATGCAAACCATTTTAGTTAGTCAGTTTAATTTAGTTACACCCAATTTTCTAGTTTTAGTAGATTTAGGTTGTTAAGATAGGTTCTATTTAGTTTTGTAGGTTTGAACTACTTATTGTGTTTGGTAATTCTTGTTTGTTGATAGATGTTGTTGTTTAAGTCATATAATGCCATATAGATGAAACTCCTAATCTTAGTTTTTTGATAATTCTTGATTGTACTGTTGATGGATGTTGCTGCTTGATTCTTGATTCTTGTTTGTTGATTGTTGATAGATTTTGCTGTTTAAGTGAATTGTTGATGGATGTAGTTTTTGGTGCATTCTAGTTACAGATAAAATTTTGCCAAAATTTTTAAAAAAATATAAATATAATTGAAGTTTATAGATTACTTCGAATAACTTTTTAGTAAACTACTAATCTTAAGTTTTCTATTGATAGGCTTGCACCAAATAACAATGCATGTATACAGGTGTGTACTAATATCATCAACCTGATGTACGACCACCCATGGCCTAGCTACAAGAAGATCCCAGCTGAGGCCAGAGAGCAATGATTTCAGAAATGCACAGTAAGAACTCAACATATTCAAACTTCAAGGTTAGTTTATATCTTCTATTTTGTTTAATTATGTATTTAATTTCAATTAACTCATGTTAAATGTTCTTTCTATAGGAGAAATTTATATGGGACAAGACTCATGATCTCTTGATCAGGAAGATCTTCGACCATCGAATGGCTAGGTGGCTTCAGCAGATGTTGGAGGACGTATGTGAGCACCGCGACCACCTCATCATTTGGCTTCGCCCAGACATTAAGAAGGCACTGTATGTCCATTGAGAGACTGATGAGGGATTAAAGTGTCACCGTCTCACCAATAGAGCTAACAGAGCATTGGCCAGGTTGTCAAAGTATACCGATGGGTCAGCGACTTTCATGAAGACTAAGATCAGGCTGGTAAGTAACTTGTTTCAATTTGTTATTAAGTTTGTTTACTCTTAATATAATATCATTATTACTTGACTTAATATGTGGTTTCAGAATGTGTAATCTAAGTCGTTGGATCGTGAGGCGATGGTGGAGGAGACCTTCAACTATACTCATACGTTGAAGGAGAACAAAGAGATTTACCGATCAGTGGGCTGCGGATCATTACGTGAGTAAACATCATGTGATATACCATTTTTAAATCAACTGCAACTCTAATCATAAAATGTGTTACCCAGAGGTTCTACACGCAGAGATTGGAGGCCGTAACCCAACAATCTCAGCGTACAAGAGACGACGGCAATGTAAGACCCAAAACTTTTGAAAAGTCTTATTATAAACAAATTTCAAACCATATATTTATTTACATTGTTAATTTCAGAAATTTTATTATTAAGGAATATTTAAAGCAAGTTTTGATTAATTGAATTTGAAATAAATTAAGAATATTATCCAATTTTACAATTATTGAATTATTTTCTATATTTAAATGATAAAGTTGGTAGTTATGAAATAATAAGAATTTTATATGATTCGGGTTAAATAATTAATATTTTATGATTTAATACTTATGTTTTGGGAAATAAAGAAAGATAATTATATCATTTCTAATTCATAAATTTGAACATTTAACAAAAAATAATTTGTAATATTGATGAATAAATAGTATTTTTATACATAATTTTTGTTAGATTAAAATTTATTTCTAATTACTATATTATCCCTATTTTTATTTGAAATTACCTAAACTACCCCTAACCCTAGCTACCCCAACTCACACACACAACACACAAACCATACACACACACGACACACATACACAGCAGCAGATGCTGCAAGAAACAAAAAAAAAAGAAAGGAAAAAGGGGAAAACAGAATCGGGGAAGGGGAAAACGAGAGGGAAGCAGGGAGAACGAGAAACGGGAAGAAGGAGAGGGGAGAGGGAGGACGGCACCGGCGGGCGTCACTGCCGCCGCGCCGATGTGTCGTGCAAAGAAGAGAGAGGTGAGAGCCGAGGAAGGAGAGGAGGAGAAGAGGCTGCTGCTGCCGTCGAGCTTGCCGTCGTCCTCACTGCATCGCCACTGTCGAGCTCACAAGCATGGAGAAAGCACAGCGCCGCCGGCTTCGTTGGATTTTTGCCATCGAACCCGTCCTTACCGCCGCTGCTGAACTCGCGCACAAAGGGAGAGGATGCGTGAAAGGGAGCTGTTACCGCCGCATTACTGGGATCGTCGATTGTGTAGGGTCGTTGCCATTAATGGGATTTCACCAGGAGAGAGAGGAGACGCACGAAGAGGGAGCCAGAATCGTGGCTAGCCACTGACAGAGCTTCATCCACCGCTGCTGCTTGCCGTTTTGGGCTGCTGCACCACTGGAGGATGCCTCTGCCGGTAAGGGTTTTAATTGTGGTTTCTGTTCTTTTGGATTCCGAGGAGATTTTGATGCTGCGTGGTTATTATAGTTGATTTACTAGAGTTTCTGGCCGCTACCGGAGCTGTTGCCGGGTCAGTTTGGGATTGTGGCTCGTCTGTTCTGCTGTTATCATAAGTATATTTTATTTCGAACTCTCGGTGTTAGTATTCCGTTATCAACTATTGAGAATTTTGCGATGTTAATATCTCAGGGTTGAGTTTCGGAAATTTTATGATTAAAATGAAAGCCGCTGCGATGTCGTCTCGTTTCGTTTCTCGCGATGAGACTATTTGATTCCGTTCCTATTTACCGCAATACTCCATTAACAATTATGTTGTAATTTCATTTAATATCAATTTCACGTTAAATTCTAATTTTACGTCAGATAAATTGTCGTTGTTGTGAACCTTGATTGTCGCGGTTGATATTGCCTGAGAATCAATGAGGTTGCTGCTGTGAGTTAAGAATAGAAAGAGGACTCTTGACGCGTTAACCTTTAAGGGGTTCGACTTTGAGGTAGGGGGTTTTCTAAGCTATTTTATATTTGGAATTGTTATAAATGGATACTGATGTGAGAATTATATACTTTTAGTGATTGTACAAGTCTTATGTATTGTCTAGCTACTTTGGATGAACATGATTATATGTTTGATTGGATTATTATTTGGTTTTGATAAATGGATTGTTGCTGAACTGTTTTTTTTTTAAGTTTTGGAAATGAGTTTAATCAGTTGATAATGATTTGATATTGAAATGGTTTTCTTGAGATATGAAAATGAGGTGAATGTTAGATTCAGCTTGCTTTTGAACTAATTTTGGGTTTTGGACCGTTGAAAAGGATTGTAGAATGGTTCAGTTGGGACCCGAAAAGGGTGGCAAAGTCCAAGTTTTAGGAGATGTGCTGCCGAAATTTCTATAAAAATCTTAGACTTTGTTTGAAAAGTTATTTAGAAAGGCTTGGATTTGAGAAATTGTATTATTTGATTTATTAAGAAAATAGTTATGTTTTCAAGTTTAATTTATTTAAGAAAATTATATATCTTGAGTTCTATTTATTTAGAAAGGAATTACTTTACCAATTTGAATCACTGAAGAAAAGTACTATGTTCTCATATTGATTTTAAATATAAATAGGGCTTATGCTTTTAGTTAGACTTAAGAATTTCGTTCAAAGGAGCTTTTAGTGATTTTAAAGGAAATGGGACTTTTGATTAAATAATCACGTTTGTGACTTTTTTGGAAGAAGTCAGAGAATTGGTTTTAAGAAGGAACCTGAAAGTGGTTTTGATTTAAATGGATTGGCTCTGTTTCAAGTGAATTGGTTTTGGATTGGGTTGGGACTTGTGACTTTATATGATTCGATTTTGTAATAAATTCTGTTTCTATTTACTTAAACCAAGAATCTATGATTTTTAAGGGTTTCAATAAATTTCTAAGAAATGGAGATAAGTTGTCCTTCCCTAAAGTTTTGAGACTCTGTCGAGGAACTTTTGTTATAAAATCCTTTTTTTGGATAGATGATTTTGAATATTTCAGAAGAGATTTTTAATTTGCAATGGTTTTGGAAGTTTTGGAAAGATGATGCCGAGGTGGCTTTGTTTTGAAAAGGAAACCTACTTTGAGTAAAAGTGACTTATGAGCCGGAAATGATTTGAGGAATGAGGATTTTAAAGCCAAGGCTGGAATGAATTGATTTTTGATTTCAAAGTAAAGTGATTTGAGAAAAGTGATTTATGGCTTGAATGATGATTTTATGAGTTTGATGATGTTGGACGGTAGAAGTGTTATTATGTTATGAGCCGGAATGGATGTATATGATAATGAATTATGGCTAATTGTGGAAAATGTTATGAGCCGGATGGCTGAGTATGAATATGGATGGTTATTGAGTTGATAAAGTGATTGTTGCACTTCCAAATATCTGATATACGAGTTTTCTTGGGTGAAAGCAGTGGCTAGCCACCACGTGCTCCAGGTTGAGACTCGATACTCTGTTGACCCTGTGTCGTAAGTGTGGTCGGATACTATAAAAGTTCCAGATGAGCTTGCCCCCGTGGATAAACACCAATGTGGGTGTTGTATATGTATTGATAATTATGATTGAGAATAACTCGAGTTGGGGATGCATGACAGAGGGACAGTCCAATGGTTAGCTACCAGGACTTGTCGGGTTAGCTTTATAACCGACAGATGAGACTCATCAGCTACTAGGATAGGCATTCATCAGATGCATTTATGTGACATTTTTTAGGTGTGCATATTGTACTTGGTTTGCCTATATGATTAATTGTGTTTAACTGCTAACTGTTCTACTTGATGTAACTGCTTGTTTGTGCTTGAGCCTTCTTACTTGTGTTTGCGATTGAAACTCTGTTGGATTGTGATGGATTGGTTATGAATTCAATTGTTTGGGCCTAGGGCCATGACTGATTATGAGATGGGCCAAAGGCCGTGTTTGGTTTGTGTTTTTGGCTTAGAAAAGTATGAAAAACTAAACCGGTTCAGCATAGACTTAATGAACCTATGTTTGGAACAGCTTGGTCATTCATACTGTCTAGAAAAGACTTTTAGAAAGGCTTTCGGATTTTTGAAGAACTAACAGTTTTCTCTTCCAAAAAGAACTTCGCAATTTTGATATTAAATCGGTTATTAATAACTGTAACGGTTTTATTTTCACGTATCCTATTATAGTAATTCTGCAACCCTATAGTGAGAACCCTTTCGAGAACGATGTTCTCACTACCCTACAGGTATTTCCTTTTCAGGATATGGACCAGAAAGTCACGAAGAGTTTATTCTATTTTTCGTTTATATGATGTATTGTATTGTTTTAGATATATGTTTTTCCTCGCCTTTATCTTTATACATTCTATAAGAGGGATAGGAATTGTATTAGGTAATGCCTGTAAAATTATTAATATATATATGTATCCTTTATAAGTATTGATATTTGTATGGATTTATGTTATCTATTAAAAAGTCTCTTGAGCGGTAATACGATTTAAGTTTTTAAATAGGCTCATATTTTAGTTTTAAATATTATTAGAGTCGTCGAATACCCGAGCTATCAGAGTGGCGTAGCCGGAAGCGTGACATTTTGATAGTTAGGGTGTTACATTATGGTATCAGAGCGGTCTTTCTTGTAGAGCTTGAGGAATAGACTGGCTATGCTTCAATTGCATACTTTGAGCGTTTGTCATGTAGTAGGTCTTGTTCGGATAACGAGAATTAGAGCTTTATGCACATGACGATCTATTGATTAATGCCGTTAGTCTTGCACTGTATAATTCCTGGTATTAAGTTTGGCCGGCATAAAACTAGTGAATTATGTATATGGGAGCAGTAATGGGTTATCATAGACGATATACGAGTAATAGGTAACGCGATTAGTGGGTTTTGGGAACTTTAGAAACTATTTCTCAAGGTTACTCAGTTATGTGTCTTGAATTCTGTTCGAGTCGACTTGTTCTTTCATAGCCTAACTTGAAGTTCTTGTTTGCTAATCCTTTTGAAAAGTAGTTTGATTTTTCAACCCTATTCCTCTATTCATATGCATTCTTGTTTGATCCTAATTGCATCTGCTTGTTTGAAATCCTTCTGTATTTATCTTTCTCTGTTTAAATTCTTCTTCTTGATTCACGTATTCTTTGATATAGCTTTGAACTTGTCTTGATGCGCTTGCATTTTAAGTCCTTATTCCGAGTCCATTCTTAAAGAAATTGTGATTCAGTTTTTCTCTTATTTGACAGTAACTACAACCAATTTTGAAATTTTTATAAAATTGCTGTTGATTCGATATACACTTATCTATATAAAATTTTGAAAATTTCTTATACAGTTTTACAACTATTTATTTCTAATACTTCGCCTGTACTTTTATTGGTTTTTGGAACTACTTACTTTAAATGCAATTGACTTTCTAATAATTTTACTACAGTTCCAACGCATATCTTTATTTGATTATGTATTTAGGTATTTTTCAAGATTCTAGAAAGAAAAGATTTTTCGCTTTTATTCCGTTTGATTTTAGTTTGATAAACTTCACCTAATTTATTTTTTATTTGAGTTTGGTTTAGCTACATTGTTTATGCCATTGTTGTTCTTTTGAAAATGTTGGACTCATATCTTTCTTGTTATGAACGGACTCATTCTTTCTTAAGCTTTTCATCTCTATGAATGCCATACTTGGTTCTATTTTTAATCATTCTTCTACCTCTTGTGAGCACTACCATCAGTCTCAGCTTCCTTTCTCTTGTGAATCTCATCCTTATATGAGTCAGCTTGATTTGTTTCAATTTTGTGCGCTGTTTATCCTCGCATTGTTTTTGCCAGAGTTCTTAGTCAAAAATTCTTTCTTGAGAATTGCTATTGATGAGTTGACTCCCTTTTAGTACGTCCTAATCTTCTTGAATGTTCTTGTGAGGTGGTGATTTCAAGTATACTCTCGGAGTTTCGTTTTGAACTTTTTAAAGACGTGTTGATTCCTCTTTAAGGATATTGTAAGTCAAATTTTTCTGTAGGTATATTTCGGCATGTGAGGCAGTCTGGCATTTATTTGGATATGAAATCCAAGAGAAAGAACCATTTGTGATTAGACTTCCATTCCATTTGGAAGATGAAAAACCTCTGGTTTATAGTGAAACTTCTAATGTGAATGATATCGTTGAAAGAGCAATGTCTTATAAGTCCATGTTTTTGGGATGAATGGCGGCAAACATGTCATATCCCTATGCTCGAAGTCTGACTTATGCTAAGTTTCCAACCAAGTTTGTTTGGAAGGACAATGCTTCAAAGTAGTTTCCTCAAAAGCAAGGCTTCGCAATTGGAAGGTTGACTCATGTACCTGCAGGTAATGACGAGTTTATATTCAATTTTGGTCTTATTTATTTGATGATTTAAATTTAAAATCTTAACAGCATGTACCCCACGTTCATTTTATTCGATTTATCTACACCAAAAAATATATGTTCAAATAACTTTTAGCAGTTATAATCTATAGTTATACAATTTTAGAATTGTTCTATATTTTTTAAAAAAATTAATCTTATGCGGATGTGTAGCTACATAATAATTGAAATCGCGTAGCCTAATCCATTTAGCAACTTAAAAGTGGGATTTTAACCAATTTTTTTTGCAGCAAATACCAAAGAATATTACGAAAGACTTCTCTTGAATACTCAAAGAGGATGTATGAATTTTTAAGATATAAGAACAGTAGGAGGAACAATTTATGCTACATATAGAGATATATGCTTCGCCCTTGGACTCTTGCAAGATGACAGAGAATTCATCGATGCAATTAAAGAAGCAAGTTCGTGGGCCTCAGGATCATATCTTAGGAGGTTATTTGTCATTCTATTAACATCCAACAATATCTCAAGACCATAACATACCCAGGATAGATATTGGCATGAACTCTCAGATGATATTTTGTATAGATAAAAAACTGTGATGAACATGAAGGGTGAGTTTCCATTAATTGCAATTATAAAAGTTCTTCATTATTGATAATTTTTAGTTTGATTTAATTTTTATAGTATCGTATAATATGCAGAGTTAACCATGTCAGATGATGAGATTAAGCAGTTATGCTTAATGGATATAAACAAGATCTTACGCTCCTATGGTAAAACCTTGAAAGACTGTCCTCCTATGCCTTTAGCAACCAAAGTTGATAGTTCTTTGTTAATCGAAAGGGTTATCAGGGAAGAGCTAAACTTTAACAGGGATGATTTAAAGAAAAATGCCTCAGACATGTTAGCTATCACAACACTTGAGTAAAAATAAGCATTCGATAAAATTGTTACAGCTGTGTATTGTGATGAAGGTGGTTTTTTCTTTGTGTATGGTCATGGGGTACTGGAAAAATATTTCTCTAGAACCTTATGCCTGATGAGATTCGCTCAAGGGGTGATATTGTGTTAAACGTTGCTTCAAGTGGTATTGCATCTTTACTTTTTTCCAATGGAAGAATGGCACACTCAAGGTTCAAATACTGTTGAATATAACTGAGGATTCTGTATGTAATATCAAACCTGGTTCTCCTCAAGCAATGTTGCTGTTAAAAGTCAAACTTATAATTTGGGATGAGGCTCCAATGGTTAATAGGTACTGCTATGAAGCGCTTGATAAATGCTTGGGTGATATTATGAGGTTTTCTCCAACATATAATAAATATTTGTCTTTTGGAGGAAAAGTGGTTGTACTAGGTGGAAACTTTAGACGAATTCTTCCTGTCATTCCACGAAAATCAAGACAAGATATCGTTCATTCAACCGTGAATTCATCTTACCATTGGAAGTTTTGTCAGGTGCTCAAACTAACAAAAAACATGAGACTCTCTGTAGGGATGACTGCTTCAGATCAAGATGAGACAGAACAATTTCGTGAGTGGTTATTGAAAGTTGGTGATGGTCTAATAGGTGACAATATGGATGGTGAATCTGAGATATGTCTTTCAGGAGATATTGTTATTCCTTCTTCGGACCAGGTATTTGATGAGTTGGTTCATTTTTCTTATCCAAATAGTTCAGATAACATGTCCTCAAAGGATTTTTCAAAGCAAAAACTATACTGGCTCCCACACTAGACATCATTAAATAGGTCAACAACCATCTGATGGATATCATTCCTAGAGGAAAAAAAATTATATCTTAGTTCGGATTCGATTTGTATGGATGAAGAGAATATGGAGAGTCAACTAGATCTCTATGGTCCTGAATTACTGAATAGCATAAGTTATTCTGGTTTGCCTCTACATAAATTAATACTCAAGGTTGGTGTTTCGGTGATGTTACTGAGGAATATTGACCAATCCAGTGGTCTTTATAATGGTATAAGGCAACAAGTTAGGAAGTTTGGAAATCATGTCATAGAATGTGAAGTCTTAACGGGTAACAATGTTGGTCATATTGCTATGATTCCAAGAATGAATATGGTACCAACAAATGAAACTATCCCAGTTAGATTCCAACGAAGATAGTTTCCATAATAGTATCGTTTGCCATGACAATTAATAAGTCTCAGGAACAATCTTTATCTCATGTTGGATTGTACTTGTCCAAATCAGTTTTTACACATGGCCAACTATATGTGGCACTTTCAAGAATTAAGAGTAAGAGAGGTTTAAAAATTTTACTTATGAATCACGTAGGAATATCTAAAAATTCAACCATCAATGTTATTTATAGAGAAGTCTTTAAAAAAATAGGATTCTAATATAAATATTTTAATTTTTTTTAAATTCTATATCAATGCATAATTATTTAACTTTAAAAAAAAGTATAAAATAATTATTATTCACTATTTTTAAATTAAATTTTAATTTTGATAATAATTTTATAAATTTTTTAAAATAATAATTAATTTATATTTTTTAAATATTCAAACATATACATTTTTTTATTTTTATAAATTTTTTCGTGCTAAGCACGAATTCATACACTAGTTATAACTTAAATCAAATAATAAGAAACACTAAAAAAAAATTTTTAACGAAAAAAACCCTTATGTATATGAAAAAATCGAAAAAGGGCAATTTACATAAATAAATTGTTTGCTCTTTAAATTTAGGCAATTGTATTCTTTCAAACATGAAGACGCAAATACATTGTTTCATATATCTATAGAAATCGCTACTGGGAGTAGCAGTTTTTACGTAGAGGCTGTCGTGGTTTCTGTTTATTAATGCTTGACCATAAACCGCTACTGGTATAGGAACAGGTGCGTAAACCGCTGGAGACAATAGCGGTTTAATACAATTTTTGTTAATATTACGTTATAATATAATGATACAAAAAACATGTAGGATAAAAACAAATGTAATAATTTTAAATAAGATAAAAAATTAAAAAAAAGATAATTAAAAATGATGAATTATGATTTTAAATAAAACAAAAAATAATTAAAAATTGTAAGTCGTAATTTAAATCTCTTAATTTAAAAGAATTATAATTTATAAAATCGTAAATTATAAATTCTTTTATCATATAAATTGGTACTCGCAATTTATATTGTATATTACACTTGTGGAATACACCAATTTAAATTTATATTGATATATTACATAGTTTCATCTATGATATAAAAAATAATTAGCATCCTAAACATGTTATATTGTTTGAATATTGTAAACAAAATAATAAATAAATGTTATAAATAAAATGTTTTCAACTCAAAATTAATCAATTGTCCTAGTCTAAAATTTGATATGTTCATATCTTGATTTATTTTTATATAATTCGTTGCAAGCTGGGACAAAATGAGTTTTTAAGCGTAATTGTTGAATTTTATATCATATTATTTAAATTAACAAATCATAAATAATTTTTTAAAGCTAAAAATAATTTATTAGGATTAGAATTGTTAACCACATCCAGTCACAAATTAGTATAGAAGGGAAAGAGTAGTTTGTGACAAGCTCCTACTACTTACATGAAATTATAATTTTCTTCTACCTAACTAATTTGAAAAAGGGTTACATTAATTCACCTAACCTTATGTTGAACTAATAGGAGGTGGGAGCTTTAAGTTTGTAGTTCTTAGTGACGAACAACCATTTTAAATCTTTTTTTTTTCGAGAAATTTTAAAAGAATTTATACGATTATCATGTGAAAGTAGAATCTTAAACAAAATAGATTGTTTTTATTGACTAGACGATTTCATCTATTTTAATAGACACATTAATATGGATGTTAGTTCATTAATTTTTATTTAATTTAAAAAATTTCATGTTAGATTAGAAATGAAAGAATTATTGTTGTTTATTATTAGATTTTGAATAGTAATATTATTTGTTAGAAATAAACTTTAAATGATAATAATATTCTTAATTAATATTAATAAATATAATTTAAAGTAAAATGATAGGAATAATAATGATTAGAATTAGATAAAAATAGATTAAGATATGTGTGAATACTGAATTAAAATAACGGTTTATATAGGCATTCATTCTCTATGTAAATCGCTATAGCCTCCAGTGGTTTAGGCACGTCTTCCAATACACATGAAGCCAAGCATCAATAAATAAAAACCGCAATAACCTCTACCAATTTCTGTGTTTCTCCATTTGTATGTAATCTGCGGCTGGCTATAGTGAATTATGTATTTATGTAAACCATTACTGCCAGTAGCGATTTCTATAAATATATAAAACAATATATTTACGTCTTTATATTTGAAAAAATACAATTACATAAATTTAAAAAACAAATAATTTAGTCAAAAAAAGTAAACAATTTATTTATGTAAATTGTCCGCTAAAAAAATCAAGAGAACACACATGCACACAAGACCACCTGATGAGAACACCCACTCCGATCTACGACTTAATAAAAACATACAGAATAAAACACCCACTATATACACCCATACTCTGCTCACACATTTCTAAGTTCATTTTTTCTTACTTTTCAGAGCTCAAGTTTCACCACTCTTTTATTATTTTGTTTAAAATATTATAAAGATAGGAATAAAAACAAGTGGAATGCATGCACTACCATTATGCACAAATAATTACTACTCAACTATCCAAATTGAATAATAACAATGCTTACCACTTCTTTTCATATATATTTCACTACATTTCCATAATATCAATCTTATGACCCACACTATTTGTTGCCATCAAAGAGCATGACAACATTCAGTTCCATTCTTTCATATATTCCTTTTTTTTTCAGTTCAAGTTCTAAATCTCACACATTCTTCTTCTTAATTATAAAATTATAGGCTCATAAATACAAACACAGACACATACATGCAGTTCTATCTTTGGCATAGAGCACATAATGAATTGGAAGATTTTTCTTTTCAATAGTTTAAGAAAAAGACCAAAAACTATAAATGTTAGTATTGTGATATTAAGTATTAACAATGATGATAGACTGAGGAGAACGAAAAGCTAAGTAATCCATTAACATATGATAAAGAGAAAAGATTGAACATGGATTTTCATGGCTTGCAGGTAATTTTCATTCTCTTATTTTTTTCTTTTTAAGTTATTTTTTTTAATTATACTTTATCTTTCTTTATCAACAAATTAATATATAAAAAAATCAAACCATTTCATGTAAATTAGTGTTTATATATGAAGATATATTTATGTAGGTGACTTCTGTTATGGCTATATTATTTTTGTGCTGACTAAGTGTAGTTATAGTTGACTGACTAATAAAATTAGGACACATAGATAAAAAATAATAAGTAATGCATCCTTTAAAGTAAATATGGTAGTCCAAAAAATATTACTACAATGGTAGAATAGTAATTATAGGTCTCAAACTTATTTTTTTAGTAAATTGGGTCTTGAGTGAAATGAACAATAAAAAAATGGAATTAGAGTGAAATATTTTAAAAATGTGTGTCAAAATAAAAGAAAATAGTAATTGGACAATCAGTAAATTAAATGGTTAGAATGTGGTTTAAAAAAAAAAGAAATTGATACATGATAAAGTAGTAAACATTTTATCATTATACAACCGAAAAATAAAAGTAAACATTATAATACCTAATGCTCAAAGGTTCCATCATAAACAACAATAAAGTCGCAAAAATTATTAATTAAAGTAGTAAATAAATCACTTTGACACACATTTTTTGAAATATACCATTATAATTTCATTTGTTTTTTGTTTATTGTCCATTTCACTCAAAGTTCAATCCATCAAAAAATAGTTCTAGGACATGTAATTACCACTCTGCCATTGTGGTAATATTTCGAATTATCATATTTTTTTTTAAGCTAGTTATATATTAGCTAATTTTTTCATCCATGTGTCTTAATTTTATTGGCCAATCAATTATAGGTAACCTTAGAATCATAAAACATGGTCACCAAAAAACTCACCATTTATGTATGAGTGAACTGAGATTTTCTTATTAGAATTCATGAATATTACATACACCATAAAAAAATTTTACATTTGACATAAAAAAGTGGCTAATGTGAAATATATTTATTTTGTCTTTTAATTTTTATTTCAAAAAAAAATTTGTTATGATCCTCTCTCCAAATTTTTTTTTCCAGAATTTTCTTCTCAGTGTCACTTGCTTTTTATATTCTTTCCTATTTATTGAGGAACAAAAGAAAAAATGCATTACTGCACGACGTCAATATTATTCAGCTTAATTGTCATTTATTTTTTTTCTTTTGATAGAATTAGGTGGTACCTGCTCCATTGTATTTGACTATTTGTTATGCATTTTATCTTTTTAATCGATTGTTTTTGTTTTGTCCATGATTCTTTATCATGATATCTGTACGTCCAGCTAACAAATTGCTTTTGAATTTGAGGAGAATATGATGCAGAGTATATTTGGTATTCGATCATTTTTGTAGAAGTCCTATAAAAAAAAAAACCTTTGGTCTTGAAGAGTAATATTATTAGGCTGATGAGTTATTCTTTTCTTCTTTTCTCCCTTTTTTTTATTTTGGTTCAAAAACAACTGATTCAAAATTTCTTTTTGTAATTTTATCATTTTTTATTATATTTTTGTGTGCTAAACATATAAAAATATTTAACTCGATTAATGATAAATGGATCAAGAAGAGAAAAGGCAGAGGCGGATGCAATCACACAATATTAGAAAGGCGAGAGACGAGAGTGATGAGGTAAAGAGCAGATGGCAAGTAAACACACGCATAAAGAGAGTAAACATGTCAAAAATAAAATTAATTCAAGTCAAATTTAATTAGATGGAATTGTTTATCTTTTTATTTTTGAAATGTTGTATGAACGTTAGAGATATAAAAAATATTTTATCTTTAAAAAATATAAATTTACATATAAATGTAAGACAATTTTTATTTTAATACAATTTTTATTTTTTAAAATAAAAGGACTAATCCAAATAAGCCTTGAAAATAATAGCATCACTAAACAAATTACATTATAACGACAGTTATTGCAAGTAGAACCACTCAGAATTCTTGTAGTACTTTAAACAATCAAACAAGATAAGAGATAACTGATAATAAAATACAAAAAATAGAGTTATAAAAATTAATATTTTTATATTTTAATTTGTTTAATAATAAATTAAATATAAAATAAAATAAATAATAAAAATTTAATTTATCTTTATTTTTTCTTTTTACAAAATTTTTAAAAAATAAAATAAAAACAAATACAATTATAAAATTATTAGTGATAATAAAGAAAAAAATAAATTATAATTTCGTTCAATATCTTTATATTTTTTTTTAACAAAAAATATACAATATTTTTATCCATATCTATTTTGTCAAATATAATTTTAAGTTTTTATGTATATATATATATATATATATATATATATATATATATATATATATATATATATATATATATATATATATATATATATATATATATATATGAATAATTCTCCACATACAAGCGATCTTTTATACAAGTCTTTACAAGTAATTTATATTAACACGTTTCAAATCATTACTGCATGTTTTCACTGCACTTTTTTCTTCTTGTTACACGTTCTTCTTCCTCTTCCTCTTCTTCTTCTTCTCTTCTTTCGTTTCTTGTCTTCTCTTTCTCCTTCTTCATTTACCTGCTTTTCTCTCTGTTTTATTTCTTCGTTATTCTCGATTTCCATTGTTTTTTGACATCAAGCTCTAAAATCGTTTTTGAAGAAGAAGAAGCAGCAGAAGATGAGGAGGAGAAAGAGAAAGAGTTCTGAATTATGCATAAGGTGTACTTCAACGAATTTTGGGTGTATTTCTTAAATCCTTTGGGTGTAGTTTTGTAATTCTTTGGGTGTATTTCTGTAATCCTTTGGATGTATTTCTATAATCGTTTGAGTGAATTACTGTAACTGTTTGAGTGTATTTCTGAAGTTCTATTATCTTCAAATTTGGCAAGAAACTTGTTTTCATGGAAGAAGAAGAAAAATCGTTCATAATGCATAGTGAGTAGCGCGCTTTGGAAACAGAAAATAGTTGAATAACGTGCGTTTATTTGCTCTTAAATGTGGGAGTGTAATGCGTGTGTTTTATTAGGTTTATGCTAAATTGTAAGACTTGTAAATAAACGCAGCATAATTGTCATACAATAATTGCAAGATAAAATAATAACCCATTATTGTTACATTCAAAACGTGTTGCCAAAATCCCTTGAATTACACATTTGTAACGTGGCTGACCCACCATTAGAACTTTTACTATTGGTACTAGTGCTCAATTATTTCATTCAGAGCCTTATCATAGATCTCCTCCATCTATTTTTCATCAATAATTTAAGGATTATGTTAAATATACACCAAAATTAATTATTAAAATCAGTAACTAATATAAAATACATATTAAAATATAAATACACATTAAAATTAAATTAAATCATATATACATATATTTATATACAAATATATTGATAGTTAATTTTAATGACTGATTTTGATATATAAATAATATTTTTATAATTTAAATTGATTGCATCCCTGCTCACATTATAAATGAAACCAAGTATATTGCAGAGACTCCACACCAGATAAAAGACTAGCAAATACATAGTTCATGCAACCAAAAAAAATACTAAATGGAATCCAATGATGGTGAGGATCATTCTCAAAAATTGCTTTTAGCTCAAACCCACATATGGAATCACTTTTTTAGCTTCATAAATTCTATGTCCCTTAAGTGTGCAATTGAACTGAACATACTTGATGTTGTTCACAATTATGGCCAACCCATGCCACTCTCAGAACTCATTGCTTCATTACCAATCCAACCGTCAAAAGCCGCCTTCGTCCCCCGCTTGATGCGAATCTTGACACTTTCCGGCTTCTTCTCGAATCAAAATGATGATGATCAACAAGAAGAGAGGTATGTTCTAACTAATTCATCTAGACTATTGCTTAAGGATCACCCCTTTTGTATGACACCATTCTTGGATGTACTTCTTGATCCAAATTTGGTAAAACCATGGTACCAACTCTCTAATTGGTTCAAGAAATGTGACAGTAACAAGTCACCATTAGAAATGGAACATGGGAGGGCATTTTGGGAATTTGCTAGTCATGACCAAAAGCTTGGTAATAGTTTCCATGAGGCCATGACAAGCGACTCTAGATTGATTGCTAGTGTGGTGATTGAGAAGTGTAAGGATACTTTTGAAGGGTTGGAATCTTTGGTTGATGTTGGTGGGGGCAACGGAACTATGGCTAAGGCCATAGCTAAATCATTCCCAAATGTGGAGTGCATTGTGTTTGATCTTCCACATGTTGTTGCTGGCTTTCAAGGAAGTAGTGACAACAAGAACATGAAATATGTTGGAGGGGACATGTTTGAGGCAATTCCTTCTGCAGATTCTGTTTTGTTGAAGGTAAGTAGTATCATCATATAAATTCATGATATATTAAGTGTACTTTTTATTTTACATGGTATACATACTGGATTACAAGTATTATTACTGTCATAATATCATCATATATATATATATATATATATATATGGAAATAGCTAGAGTATATTTTATTTCTAAAATACCTTTCTAAAATTTTTGTTAAAGAGTTTTTTTTATAAAAAATAATTTATTTTTTCTTAAAAAATTAGAAATTTAACATTAGTTAACACAAAAAAATTAAAATGAATTAAAGAAGAGGTTTTTTTTAAAGTTATAAGGGAGAGAAATGTACATTTTACAAATAGAGGAAAAAAAGTGTTATTTTAGTATTTTTCAAAAAAAGAAAGTTGTATTTTCTCTATTAATAATAATTATCATTAAGTGAAAAAATTTAAAATTAAGAGTTCCATTACAAAGTTTAGCAATTTTATTTTGAAAGAAAAAATGCAAATAAACTTTTACACTATAATTAAGTTTGGTTTGGTAAATTTTTTTAAAGAAGTGTTTATGTTTTTCATTTTTCAAGAGTAGAAATTTTTTACTTTATGTTTGGTAAATAAAAAAATTATGTACTTATATTTACAGCTTTTAAAAAGTAAAAGTGCTTTTATAAGCACATAAAATAAAATTTTTTAAAATTGACTTATGCTTATTAAAATTCAAAATTTTAATATAATCTCGTATATTAATTCATTTTTAAATTTAATTATTATATTTATATCTATAATAATATTTTTAAATTTTAAAAATTATTTTATCAAATATTTTTATTGTTGTTTATAATTATTAAAAATAATTTTTAATTTGAATTACTAAATATAAATGCTACCATTTTAAAAAAAATTATCTTTTAAAAATTAATCTTTATAAATTATTTTTGAAAAATAAAAATTTTATAAAACCAAGTCTTAGTTATGATATCCAACAGTAGTGGTTTGGACAAATGATGTATTTCAAAAGTTCTTTACTTATAAAAAATATAAGTTAATTAATAATTAGTATTAGTTCGAATGAAAGATAAATGCGAAAAGAAAATGTTAGTCACCTAATATTTTTTTATTATTAAAAATAATATGTATGGAATGTACGTGGCCACGTGGGCATGTGGCAATATTATTATGACCAAAATTATGACATTATATGTAGCAAATCAACATCTAATTAATCTTTTCCTATTACATTCTCATCATCATTATTATTATTAATTACGTTGAACAATATGCAGTGCATATTACACAACTGGAGTGATGAGGATTGTGTAAAACTCCTGAAGAAATGCAAGGAGGCAATAATGAAGAAGGGCAAAAAAGGAAAAGTGATAATAATAGACATGGTGGTAGGGAATGAGAATGGAGATAATGGATCACTGGAGACACAACTTTATTATGATATGGCGATGATGGCCTTTGTCACCGGAAAGGAGAGAACCGAGAAAGAATGGGCCAAGCTATTTTTCTCTTCTGGTTTCAGTAATTACAAGATAATTCCAATTTTGATGAGTTCAAGGTCTTTGATCGAGGTTTATCCATAGTGAATATATATATATATTGAAAATTTAACATCATTATTATGCTTTCTCGGTGTATGTATCGCATGTTTTTCATTTAATAGGAATTCAAAGTAATAATATAAATTAAAATTTATGGGGCCGTATTTCTATACATTTAGATAGTGTTTAGTAGAGAGACAGACATAAAAAGACTAAAATTGAGAGACAGAAATTAAGAGATAGAAATTAAAATAAATCTCAGTATTTTATTTAGTGCAAAATGAAAGACAAAAATTAAAACAAGAATAAAACTCTAATTTAATATACATATAGATTAAAATTGAAATTAATTAATTGAAATAAGGGTATTTTAGGTATAAAATATTATTAAAGTTTTAGTTTCTATCTCTAAAAATTTTAGTCCTTGTGTCTTTACTTTTTTGAGGTACTGAAATACTGAAATTTTTGAGACAGAGACAGAAATTTTAGTACCAATCTCTGAACCAACAAATATAATATGGAGTCTCAATCTTTTCGTCTTTGTCTCAGTACCTCAAAACAAACGCTACTTTAGGGCTTGTTTGGATAAACTTCTAAGAAAATATCTTTTTTCGATTTATTTTTTTTTAAAGATCTTATGAAAAAATAAAAGTAATTTTATGTTTGGGTATCTCATATAAAAAGATCTTTTTATCTATCAATTATATTTGAGTATAACAATATAAAAGTACTTTTTGTTTATTTATTATATGAAAAATATCTTTTTTTAAGAAAAAAAGATTTTTTAAAAAAATGTAAATTACAGCTTTTCAAAAAAGATGTTTTTTTATTTTTCTAGTACTTTTACTTTTACTACTAGAAATTTGTCAAACACGCTAAAAAATAAAAAAAAATTATTTTTCAATGAAAAAAATCTTTTTTATCAAAATAATGACGCATAAACAAGTACTTAAAGTTAAAATGTTAAGCAAATTGCATTCAACTTTTAAAAAATTTAGGTAATATTACGCAAAATATTTGTCAATTTTTCATATTTATATATATATACTGAGTTTTTTTCTCATATAAATTAGTGTCTTGTTTTAATAACCAAGGTGTTCATCAATGTCATATTTTAAAAAGTATAAAAATAAAATTATATGTTATTATCATCATATATATATAAATCTCAAAAGAGTTATATAAATGGTGATGTGTGTGGTGAATGAAGAGAATCATGGCTAAGGTAGGTAAGGTAGAAGAGCCAATGTATGAACGACACATGGTCTGAATAGGATAGAAGACCAAATCTGTTGACTCTGCTAACACACAATGAATTTGTTAATGGAGATTTGGTAAATGTTTTTGACACTAAACCATGATAATTAATAAATAAATCAGTGAATGATGGAAATAATTTGTAGTTAGCTTTTTTGAATGTCATCCACTCCCATTATTGAAGTATGGGAAGAACAAAAACAGAAATTGAAAGATAAAATTAAAAATTTTTCAAATCTATGAGCTGAATGAACAAACATGCAAAGTACTTGGAGAAATTAAGGTTCAATCTAAAATTCGGCGATCAGTTTCGGGAGGTGGGGCGAAGGTATCTTCGATGCCTGCTTCTGAAAATGGATTCATTGAGGAAGTTTTAGGAAAAGGATAGAGTCGTTGGTGGAGGCACCTGACAGTAACATCAAAGTCTACCTATTACCGGAGTCAAGCGATTCGAAAGAGAAGAATCAACATATTTGCCGGCGATATGAAAAGAAGAGCAGAACCCTAGACTTTTATCGCACATATGTATCTCTCTCAAGACTGGAAACCCTGAATCCTAATATCCGGTGCTGGCTCTCTGCCTCCTCTAGTGTCCTTTTCATCTCTCTTCCTATGTGTCGCTATTGTTCTTATCGGTGGACTATTGCTCCTATTCGTCCTTTTTGTATGCTCTAATTTTGGTGATTTTTTTTGTTCTAAATCAGATGAGTTGTTTTGAATTTGTTGAGATGATTTTGTATCAATTAATTTTGTTAAGACATATGATACACTGGTTTTGTTCCAAACAAACTGCACATTTATGGTGAATTTGAAGTTTCAAAAGAAAATAAATACAACTGAAAATTAAAAACAATTATAATATTTAACATCAAAATGATCTCTATAATCAATCACCCCACAAATTATTTTTTACCAGCTCTTTTTGTTTCTGCATCTTTTAATAATTGATTGGAACAAAACTAGATCTTTTTGACTTTTTTAATAACAGTACACATAATAGATATAAGAGTACACACAAGAGTGACAGGAAAAAATTAATAACAGCGATTGTGTACCACAAATATAATGGAATAAGGAATTAGGGATGTCAATGGGGCAGGACGGGGCGAGGGATGCCTCCCTGCTCTCCATCCCCGCCCCTAGATTTACTCCCTGTCCCCGTCCCCATTCTCCGCCGTGGGGAATATTACTCCCCATCCCTATTCTCCACAGGTCCTCATTCTCTACGGGGACCCCATTCTCCATCTATCTGATAGTTCTAGTTAATTATTAACTTTTCATATGAATAGAGGTGTAAGTATCTATTCTATACAAAAACAACGAGATTTTATACAAAAAGTCTAAACGACAAGATGGTGACTTCTTTCGAAATGACGCAGTGGGGGACGCAACGGCGAGCCAGAGGACAGAGAAGTGGACAAGGTGGGAGACACGACAATAGAGAGGAGAATGGACATGATGACAGAGTTACGGAAAGGAACGCCGCAAATAGATAGCACGATGCGGTGAGGACCATGGCATGGTGAGGTGTGACGATGCGGTGAGAAGGGAGAGTGGCGAGAGGGTGACTGCAGAAAGGTTGGATGGAGTATGGACAACGTTAGGGATTTTTGAATTGAAGAAAGGTTATGCAAATGAGGATTAGGAGTTTTGGGTTTATATATATATATATATATATATATATATATATATATATATATATATATATATTTGTCAGTGTGTGTGAAATGACTAAAAAATATATATGAGAAATAAACTATTAAGGACAATTCAGTAAATTTATGAATTTCGGGAATTAGCGGGGATGGAGCGGAGATCCCCGCGCCTGCCTCGAGGAAATTTTGTCCCCCGTCTCCATCCCCACGGAGAAAATTTCCCACAGTCGGATCCCCATTCGAGGCAGTCCCCGTAGGGATCTCCGCGTCTCGGGGAGTTTTGCCATCCCTAAAGGAATACTGTGGATATGAGACATTCATTACTGGAAAGCATTGTGGGTGAAAAGTGGGGTTTCAAGGAAAGTGAGACATTCATTACTCATTTTTTTTGAATGTAAAACCGTTTTACATGTGCATCCAATCACATAACGTTATATTAGTAAAAATAATTATTATATTAACTGTGTGAATAGCCATCCAAAAAAATAAATATAATTGTATGACTATGTAAAATTATTTACACCATCCATCAAAATTAAATTTAAAATTTATAATCAAATTTTATTATGTTGTCCAGCAATTTTATTTTTCTTTTTTTGTTTGGTCAGACAGTAATTTTATTTTTCAATCCAAAAGAACTTCATCTTTTGTCCATACACTTTTTTGATATCCAATCATTTTTAGACTACCGACACCCTGACCCATATAAAATTCATATTTTTTATGTCAAAATCTCTCAAATGCCCCTGCGATAAACCACAGATTATTACAGCACTTACAATAACTCCTAGATTAGAAGTACAATTATTCCAAAAAAGTACTTGCCTAGCAGTGGAGAAAGCTCAACGAGCGTTTATATGGGGCATGATTGTTCAACGAGAAAAGTGCATCTTGTTAACTGGGAGAAAATTACTAAATCAAAAGAGAAAGGAGGTCTGGGGATTAGAAGATTAGAACAAGTAAACGAAGCTTTTTTGTTGAAGAGAGGCTGGCAAATTGTGACCAAACCCGATTCTCTTTGGGTTCAAATTATGATTGAAAAATATGGGAGAGGGCACAATCCTATGCAAAATGTTGTGGCTACCAGTGGTGATTCTATATTGTGGAAAAATCTTGTAGCCAAATGGCACATCATCAAGGACAACACAGGTTACCTGCTTGGTAATGGTGAGGCAACGAAATTTTGGAGAGACGCTTGGTTGGAACCCAATAATTTACTAGCTAATTTAGCATCCCCAATCCTATCTCTTGAAGAAGAAAACCGTCCAGTAAGTGACTATGTAGATGCAGAAAGAAATTGAAAAATTAGAGAGCTAAATATCCTCCTACCTGACAGTGTCATTAATAAAATTCGAAGCACTCCCCCTCCTTCAAAAGAAGATAGCAAGGATATTCTCTTTTGGCGACCCAATCCTGAAGGTGAGTTTACTATCAAACATACCTATCAATTTCTTTCCCAGTGCAACCATGACTCAGATCGAATATGGAAATTGATTTGGAACTGGAAAGGGGTACAAAGAGCGAAGGTGTTCCTTTGGCAGTTGGCTCATAATGCTGTTCTAACAGCTTCCAGAACTGCAATATGGGGTAGAGGAAACAATCCCAACTGCATGAGTTGTGACAATGATATTGAGACTCCCTTTCATGTTATTCGAGACTGTCCCATGTCATCGCCAGTGTGGAATTGCCTGGTGAAATCGTAGAATATTGGTATGTTTTATAATCTTGATTTGAAAGAGTGGATTATTGCTAACATGACTATGGATATGGGGTTTGATGATGATATAGAATGGAAGGACGTTTTTGTCACGGCTGTTGGCTTATTTGAAAATTTAGGAATGACTATATACATTCCAATATAAACACCCCCTTAAGAATCAAAGAGATGAAAATAAGGAGCTTAGCGAGAGAAATCAGAGATGCCAGAAGAAGAATAGAGAAGAATCAACATGAAAAACCTCTGACAGTTTCTTGGAAACCACCTCAAGAGGGTTGGATCAAGCTAAATACAAATAGGACCTCGAGAGGTAATCCTGGGCAAGCCAGCTGTGCTGGAATTTTTAGAAATGCAGATAGTGATTGGGTTTATGGGTATGCCAGACGTCTGACCTATGCAAAGGCAATAGAAGCGGAGGTTGCAGCAATACGAGAGGGACTGGAGATAGCATGGAAGAAAGGATTTAGAAGGATTGAGCTAGAAACAGACTCCCAAGCAGCTGTGAATTTGATGGAGAACCCTCCAAAACGCCACCCAACACTAACTCGCCCGATTAGAAGAATCAAAGAGCTTCTCAACAGAAATTGGCAAGTGCGCATACGACACATATATAGAGAGGCTAATCAATTAGCTGATGGAATTGCAAATTTGCTACTAAATCAAAACAGAGAGCATGCTACTTGGGATCATCCTCCCAAAGAGACTACTCTTATTTTATTTGCTGATAGAAGTGGGGTTTCTTTTCCCCGTTAATTTATTTTGTTTTTTTGTTTTGTTTCTGGCCTTAGGGCTTTCAATGTACAAAAAAAAAAATTAACTTCTAGATTTGACTAAAGATTCATGTACTTATGGGATACACTGATCATTCCATAGATGTCATATAACTATTGGACGGTCAAATATAAGTTATTCTTGGCCATCTATCTCTATGCCACCGTAGAATCTTTAGGGTGTGTGGTCAAAGGATTAGTTTTTATGTCTAGGAATATTATTATTAAGAATATGATTTTTTGGAATAGTATTACTAAGTATATAATATTTTTATGTTTAGTTTGTAAAAATAAAATTTATGGAATATTAATAATATGTCTAAGAATGTTTTAGTTTTTGTTTGGTTTATATTTAATATATTTAAAAATTGTGAATATTTTATCTAAAATGTCCTTATAATTTTTAATTAGAATATTAATGATTAAATTTAGTAAATATATATAATAAAATATAAATATAATAAAATAAAATATTTTAATTAAGTTTTTTAGACTTTAATTTTTTAAATAAATATAAATATAATATAATATTATTTTTTATTTTATTTTATTCTTAATATCAAATATGTTTAATTAAAATTATTATTAACTTTTATTTTTTTAAATTTACTAAATATTTCTAATATTAAATATCTTTAATATGTCAAAATTATTCTTACTCATTCAAATTAAAAGGTTTATGACTAAACTTGATAAATACATGAAAAAATTTAATTTACATATAAATATATTTCAAGATAAATTTAATATAATCATTTTTAGATAAAAATATTTATTTTTATTTTAAAAAATACTCCTAATATTGAATTTTTTAATTTTTTTACCCTAATATTAAATATGTTTAATATGTCAAAATTACCTTTACTTATTCAAATTAAAAGGTTAATAACTAAATTTAATAAATACATGAAAAAATTTACATATAAATATATTTTAAGATAAATTTAATATAATTATTTTTAGATAAAAATATTTATTTTTATTTCCAAAAATATCCCCGATATCAAAATTTTTAATTTTTTTAAAAAAAATTAAATCTAAAACTAATCAATTATTATTATTATTTTTTACATTGAAACTTTTTGTAAATTTACAAAAATATCTCTACTAATAAATTTACTATAATACTCGTAATAACAAATATTTAATCAAAATTAATTTTATCACAATTAAATTTATTAAAATATCCCTAATAACAAATATCACAATTAAATTAACACAAATAATTATCTAAATTTTTAAAAATCCCATAATCCATAATTCGTCTCATAATTCATAATTGAACTTATACAAAACAAATCTCAACATCTAAACACATGTATTAAATACTTAAAAACTGACAATCTAATATAATCTATAAAAATTCAAAAATACCAAGACTTAAATCAATTTCTTTAAAAATGGCAAAAGTTCCCTCGGTTGAAGTTGGAACACCATGTCGATCAGATTATTGTCCTTTATAATGCTAAGACCAGCCTTCATTCTATCATCAATGCTCAAACTAGAAACATCTCTCAATAGTGTCATTAGCTTCATTGTGCGCTCAACTCCTTAATTCTTTCTCATGCTTAAAACAAGAAACCATATCAACTAAAACGGCTGTGTGTTCTTGATAAGCACATTTTATATCTCTCATTGATTCTGTTACTATGTTAATCAGTTTCTCACTTTTGTTCCCTCTTTTTCTTTTATTCTTTTCTATAGATAAAAAATTAGGAGTAACAGAAGCACTAGGAGCAGTAGAAGCACTGGGAACACCAGGAGTTGGAGGTTCCTAAAATTGAGAGCAACACCAATGAATGTGTTGCAAAAAGAAAGAAAGAAAGAAAGAAGAAAGCTCGAGATGATGAAATTATAAACTTGAAGAAGATTATTCAATATTGGTAGAAATGAAGAACAAGTAGTCTAACTGATTATACATGTTCTACACTTGTATATACAAGCATTACCTCTACCTTGGCTAGCATGATGGGAATAGTTAAGGCTAGTCACAATCATAGGTTAAAGTAAATGTAACCGAGTAATATATATCAATAATATATGAATAAGTGAATCAAGAATCAAGAAAACAGTAACTATTGAACTAATGAAGAATTAAAAAAGTAGTAACTATTGAACTAATGAAGAATCACTTCAAAATCCAAGAAAGTACACAGTAGCAGGGTAAAAAAAATAAGTGAATTTATGTACATGAATTAGAGTCAATTGCTTACGTACTTGAGAATCAGCTTCATATTCCATTTCGATCTCTTTTAAATTTACTTGGATATTTTCATTCACTTGCCTATCACTCAAGGTTGTTTCGCGTTCAGCCTCCATTGTAGCAACTGCTTGAGTTACATTTTCTGCATTGCCTCCTTGAGCCCTATCTCTACCAAATGTTATTCTCAACTCTTCAAAATGTGGAAGTGATTTATTGTAGAGGCCATTAGCATTAGGATGGGACTGAAATTAAAAGAAAAATAAATAAGTAATAAATATTAAAAAGTTAAGATAAATAAACTTGTATTAAGAAAGTTGTTTAGAATTTATGCTCTTCCATTCATTGAAAATTTTTCGCTCCATCACAATCATTTATCTTTATCGTTCTAACCAAATCCACTCTCAGTCGTACCCATCATCTCAACTATTGCAAAATATTATCTTTTTAGCAATTTTACCATTGATTCAATGTGTGGATTAGCCTAAACATAGCATAACAATTTAGAATTATTACTACTAAGACTAAATTCAATAAACTGAATTAACAAAAAGGTATTCTTCTATTGTAAATTAACAAACTATAAATGATTAACTTAATAAACAAATTCAGATTATCTAATTAACAAATTATACAATTATAACACAACTATGCAATTATAAACAAAGAAAACAAGTATTATAAAAAAAATTCTACCTTAAGATCACATCCAGTGATCTTTTCATGAAGCATTTTTTTCAAATGTTTTCCATAACCAGATTTAAATGTGTCATCGTCACACTTTCAAGAAATAGTTGCAAGCTCCACCAAATATTCAACTAGTTTGTAATCTTGGTATGGTATCTATTGATGCTTAGTTTGTTTTGAATTAGGTCGAGAATTCTCTTCCATTTTCTACAGATTAATAAGCAAAAAATAACACAAATGAGATAATTTCCATAAGCATATTAGTAAGCAAGTAACAAGATATATTCAACAATTTTCATTTACAGATTAATAACTGAAAACTCAAAGGGGAATGGTGGTGCAATAATGGATTATGAGATGAGTTATATGTAAAAGTGTGGAAGACATTTGATTTGAATTTGAGGGGCTGCTGAAGTATTCTTGGTCATTAGGTTGTATGTTCTGTTTTGCTCTGATGAATTTATATAAGATTACTCCATTTGCTGATTATTGTGAAGCTTTGAAAGCTTATCATTACTATTGCGGTTTGTAGGCTACAACAACTGTTTGAAAGTGTGTTTAATAATTATGCCTGTCGTATGAGTTAGAAAGGCGAAGGAACTAGGAAGCATGAAGTATGAAGGAGATTTTGATATCACATATTGGAGTAGAAAGCATTAGAAGATAACTTTGTAAATCAATTCAAACTTTGTAAATATTTAGCTAGAAGGCATTTAAACTTTGTAAATCAATTCAAATATGCAATACATAATAGAGAACATACATAAGAAGGTCTAAAATGGGCAAATGACTTTACACATTCTAAGAAATATAGTTAAATAAGTGTTGTCATCAATTTATCCACAAACAAAAAATTTACAATGTCTAGTATAAGAAACATAAAGCCACAGAGCAGAAGGGGGCATCTCATTTGTTCTTTCAAAAAAATCATAGTAACTTTATACTAAAAGAATGACTATACTAGCAGCACATAAAAGAATATTGAATAGTATACTATATAGTAATAATAAGATTAATAAAACCAATATGAACCCTTGAACCTAATCACAACCTCCAAAAAAAAAAAGCACCATTTTTCATGAAAATGAAGAACAATGAGACACTGAATTGAATAGTGAAATTTATAAGTAGTAGAATAGGTTTAGAATCCTTAAAAAATCATAGGAACATAGTACACAAATAAAATTATAACAAAAAATTCATCAAAGGAAGAAGATTTAAAAAACAAAAAGGAAAACCTTAACTAGTCTTAGTGTGTGTATTTCATTCATATCTGACAACAATTAACCATGGGGCAACAACAGGCAAAAGAAATTTACATAATTTATGTCTTTATTCAACATTTTTAAATCAAGCAACAGGCACAGAGCTAATATGTACAAGTATGTATGCCATATTTAATTTTTCAAACTTAGCACAAATAGAATTCAGGAAAAAAATAAGCATTATCACAACAGTATGCATCTATATATAGTAATAATCTAAAGAAGTACTTAGTTACTAATAATATAAACCCTCCATTTATTTGAAAAATAAAATAAACATAATTCAAATCAGAGTTTCAGCAAAAAAAAAATAAACCGAATTCAATGAACTAGTAGAAACCGAAAACCTCAGAAAATATTATAGCAATCGAGCTCAAACGGAGGAGAGAGACCAAACACGAGCACGCGACGCAGAAGATCCGGCTAGAGGCGCGACAGCGACGATGGCGAGCATACAGTGACGGTGAACCGATGTGAGCTGCGATGATTAAACACGAATGCGAACAAACGATTGAAGTGAATTTCCTTCTAGAATAAGGTGAGGGGTGATCGTGCAAATTCAAATCGGCGGTGAGACAGTGCCGACGCCGGTGGAGCCTCCATGAATTTGGAGAAGAAACTCTGCTAGGTTTTAGTTTCGATGGGAGAAGGGTTCTGCTAGGGTTTGATTTTCTGATCAAATGAGGAGTAAAAATCCGAAAAAAGGGTTTCAGTTAAATTAACAAGGGTGTTTTGATCTTTTTACTTTATTATACATATTCCATTCTCATTGGAATTAAAAATTACTAAGGGGAAGATGGGAATGAAAATGGTGAAATTTTGATTCCAGAGAATAAAATATACCCAAGAATAATTTTTTAAATCTTGAACCAAACATAAGAATAAGACATTCCCATCTCAAAATTTTTGGAAATACACTTGTATTCCCTCCAACCACACACCCCCTTAATGAAAAATGAAAAGTAAAACTTCACTAGTAGTAAAAATTTCAACTTACAACATTATTTACATTAAATAGAAATTTACTTTCAAACTCATCACCCAATAACTGTATTCACTATTTCAATAAGCGTCTAATAAATAATAAGTCAACAAACATTTTTAAACTTCATTTTATATTAATTAATTATTTTTTATTAGTGATTATTTAAATTTTATTTTTTTAAAATATAAAATTATTAATTATTAATTACTGTTATTTAAAGTTGATTGATTAAAAATTATTTATCTATATTTTTAAAAATTTTATTAAAGAGCAAGTTTTATTGTCGGTAAAGTTAGTGCATATTGGCGCCAATAATACTTAGGATTTGTTTGGGCGTTATTTCAAAAAAATATTTTTTAAATGATATTTTTTTAAAAGATTTTTTACAAAAATAAAAGTGATTTTGTGTTTAGATATTTCATATAAAAAGATTATTTTATTTATCAATTATGTTTGGATAAAATAAGATAAAAGTAATTTTTTGTTCATTTATTATGTGAAAAACATATTTTTTAAAAAAAAATTTAAAAATATATAAATTGTAACTTTTTAAAAAAGATACTTTTTTCTAATATTTTTACTATTAAAAATTTCTCAAACACACTAAAAAATAAAAAAATTATTAAATTTTTTTTATCAATTTAATAACATTCAAACAAACACTTAAGATAAAAAAAGTAATATTCGAGCCATCTCATATTAAGGGTCGCTTTAATATGGACCATAAATTATGTTTTTTTTTTTTTTTCCTGTACAATGTTATTTGGTCGGATGACATAATATCTTGTCCTGTGTGGGTCAAACATACGAAGATTTTCGATCTTAAACATGGTGGAAAAATGTTTTGTTTGATTATTGTCCTTTAAGGTTTTTGATGTGATTCATGTCGAAAAGAACATATTTGACAATGTCATTCAAATAATAATTGATAATTTAATACACTTTATAACTTTTAAGTTTATTTTAATATTATATATATATATATATATATATATATATATATATATATATATATATATATATATATATATACGAAAAAATTTTAAATGTATCGGATAATACTAATGTTTCAGTTGTTTTAATCATTAATTTTAATTAATATATATATTTTTTTATATATATAGTTGTGGAGAAACTAACCCAGATTCTATTTGTAAATTTAAAATGTATTAAAACAAATAAGACAGATTATAAGTAACTTAAATTTTATATCTAAGGTATAAAGAGAGTAAAACAAAAAAAAATAGAAGAAATAAAGAGCACTTGGAAATAAATGAACAATATTTTATTTCAATCCAACAATGTTTCCTTGACTTGAATTTATTGTTAACTTCAAGATATCTCAAATTGAATTTTGATGATTAAAAAAATAAAATATATTTTAACAATTTGATATATGTGTTATTTAATATTTGCACAATGTGTCAATATGTTAAAAAAAAATACCTTTTGAGTAATATAAGCAAAATAAGTATTATTTGAATTTAAGAAAGTCGAAATTCACATGGAAACAAATTCAGAAGATAAACTGGATAACTACTTTAAAAACGAGATTATATATACTTGAGTACCTAAGAAATGGACTACCTACCTTAGAAAAGAGATTACATCTTAGAAGTATGTTGTCTATATTTAAACACAAAACTAATAAAGGCGCGAAAATTGTTTGTTGATGCGTTCTCATTTTTAGTGATCTTTTTGACATTATTTTCTGGTTTTTTTAGGATTAATCACAATTTCTTCTTTTAATCTAATCACTTTTAAGTATTATCTGCTACTAAGGTATTTTTTTTAAGTGCTTTCAAGAAATCTAGGTAGAAGAGAGGAAAATCAAGTAGCAAAGGAAGCATATTCAAAGGGCGATCATATGGAGTTGCATGTAGAGTCAAGTACGTAGCGTCCAAAACCATGCAACCATGCAGCATCAATGGTGTTTAACGCCATACACTGGGCATGCAACACCCTTCATTGCTTCAACAACGGCATGTAACGTCACCAAGGGAGCAAGGCAGGGCGTGCAACACCCCAAAGACAACATGGAGCTCGCGTGTAAGGCCCAAAAAAGAAAGAAGAGTAGCGTGCAACGCCAACGCAGAATTTGTGAAAGCTGTTAATCCTAACCTCTTTATACTGGGCTGGCTTCAATTTTAAATGCCAAGCACTCAAGTACACACGCTGGGAGCAAATGGACTTGGCATTTAACACCATTTAAGGGCATGTAACACCCTGAGAGCAAATGGAAGTGGTGTTTAACGCCATTGAGGGCGTGTAACGCCTCTGAGGCTTCAACAAAGTGGCATTTAATGCCACCACTTAGCGTTAAATTCCCAAGCTTAATTCCAAGCCCAAGTTAGATGCCACTAGCCCAAGTGCAACGCCAACAAGATATCTCAGCAAAGCTTACTCCCAGAAATACAATTCCAATTGAAGATTAATAAAGATTCTGTTAGGATTTAAATTTGATTTGATCCTATTTTAGTTTAGGATTTGAATTATTGTTATTAGTTATCTTATTCTTTTTAAAAGATAAGATAAAGATTTAGTTTTTGAATTTGAATTTTAGGTAAACCTAGCATATAAATAAGTGGACATTGCTCACCAGAAGGGGCATCCAAAAGAGGATCTTCGAATTTGATTCCATGTCTTCTTCTTCTTTTCTTTTGTTTTATTTTCAATTCTCTATGAGTAACTAATCCCTATGCCAAAGGGTTAGGAGCTCTATCTATGTTTTTTTATAGATTATTAATCTAAGTTTTATTTTATTTTGAAGTATTACATTGATCTGTTTCATGATTGAGTTATTCGTTCTTCATTCTTTAAAATATTAGTAATATCGAAAGGTATGCTAATCCCGTTTTGAATTCGTTTATTGCTTAGAAAGAACTAATATCCGAATTATGCTTGAAAACTCTTTCACATGACTTTTTGAATTCGACTAGACATAGTGTTTCAATTAGTGTGCGACAATACATGATTTTCAATCACTCTAGTTTTAAATGCGTGTCATATAATTTGGATTAGAACAACATTTGAAAATTGTGTTTTCTCATAAGATTCGCTCAGACAGGACTAGCTTGGATATGGAACATATAATCCGAACTAAGGACTACGTTTGAATCTTATGAGAAATTAAATCGGATTTGTACTTAACCTCTTCAGTTAATTGATTGACCAAGATATTGGCAGTTGGTTAATTGAAGAGAAATTGAAGAGCCAAGATATTGAAAATCAGTTAATTAAGATTCGTCGTGAAAAGATCCTTTGCATGCTTCAAAATAGATAGACAAGGTTTGATTTTCCTAAAGACTTAAACATCTCCGAAGCCCTTGACCATCTCCATTATTATTTTCTTTCAATCAACTTCAATGTCCTCTTTCTAGCATTCAACGTTCAAGCATTCTATTGTTTCAGCATTAATCAATCCAGGTTTTATTTAATCTAATTAGAAATTTAACTCGATATTTGCGTGCTCAATCCTTTAATCATCGTGGAAATGGTATCCACTCTCCGTGGTATTATTTGAACGATCAAGTGCACTTGCCGATATCCGTAAACTTTAGTTTTCGCTCATCATCATTTATCTAGAAAGGCTTTAATGAAACGATTTGTTTTGACTAAAATATTTTAAAAATAAGCATGCTCAACAAGCCAAACATTTTCAAGGAAGCTTCTATCGTATCTTTTAGAAAGTTCACTACAAATCTTTCGGCATATGACAAAAGATGTTTAACACCAGCAAAAGGCTCTTCACCCTTCACACATCTCTATGAATACGTAAGGAAAATGACTAAAAAAGATTTTGAATAGCTATTTTCACCACAAAACTATATAAGCAGAACTTTGAAATCTCTGCACGATGATAGAGTTCTCTGAGAAGATCACATACTAAAGAATCTGCTTATAGAGTGACTTCCCATCTTCACCTTGTAAGTTTTTGGACTTATGCAAGATTAGAAAATACGACCATATTCTAGATTCATGTTGCCTATCAACTTAGATTACATATATGTAGATCTGAGAAAGTCTTATTGAGGAAAGAAAATTGGTTAAGCTGCGTCTTAGACTAGGATAGGACTTGTGTCCAAAGCTGGAAGTTTGAAAACTCTCACAGTGCTTCTGCATCTCCTGCAAGTATCATTACTCGTTAGTATGTGAATACATCTGAGATATGTCAATCCTTCTTTGATATAATTTTTGAAATGTCTCAAAGAACCTAAAAAGGATTTGTCAATTCAGTTGTAGAAGTTAACAATATATTTTAATTTCTACTGCACACCTTGTGAGTCTTTAAACTTCACATTTATTCAATTATTCTGTGATATCTAGTCTTGAGAAAACTTAAGGAAAGAATATTTAAAATCTGTAGATCATGTTGTTGTTTAATCTAAGTCTTGTTTGAGAAGGTTAGGAGAATATTTAAGGTCCTTAGATTAGTGGAGCATTCAATATGAGTTAAAGCCTAGTCTGAGAATGCTTGAGAAAGAATATCTAAAGTTCTTGGTTGATGGAATATCCAATCGAGTCACTTCTTAGCCTAAGAAGGCACGAGGGAATAATATCTAAAATTCATATCTGTTGGGATATCCATTCGAGTCACTTCTTAGCCTGAGAAGGACTGAAATAATAATATCTAAGGTCTTTAGATTGGTGGAGTATCCAATATGAGTCTTGCTTGAGAATGTCAGATGAATATTTACGATTCTTAGGTTGGTAAGAAGTCAATCTAAGTCACTTTTTAGTCCTGAGAAGACTTGAAGAAATAATATCTAAAGTTCTTAGATGTTGCTCTGGTGTAACCTGTGTCAAAGTTGTGACGTAAGAAGGCTCAATACAAATAATATTTTTTTATTGTACACATATTCTAATAATAAAATTTTAAAGTATTCTTGAGAATTGCATCTGTAAGCATTTTAACCAAACTAATATACATCATTGTGAGCATTCTTTAATCTCTCAACTCCTTATATTTCGTATTTCACATGTATGTATTTCAGTTAGATTTAATTATTCTGTTAGTCCCTATAATTTTAGCAAATTCGCAATTAGATTTCTATACTTTTTTTCTTTCAATTGGGTTTTTATACTATTTTTAATTTTGTAGTAGGTCCTTTCTATATCAAAAATATTAAAATTAATATAATATTTCTCCCAAAAAATATATGGTTAAAGATGCAATTAGGTTCCTAATTGTGAATGCCTTTAATTTGCAGATAATTATTTCATTAACTCTAATATTTTTTATATTGGTAAAGACCAAATTAAAAAATAAAAAATAATATAGAAACTCAATTTAAAAAAATATAAGAACCTAATTACAAATTTAAAGAAATTATAGAAATCAACATAATAATTAAACTTTTCAATTAAAAGATTACTAGTTATACTTATATAACGATATGCAGATATCTCAGCTTCTCCTTTAACTAGTTCTGAGATCCTCTAATAATATCAGAAACAACCCAACTACACATCCAAGTATTTTTGTATGCAAGTCCAACTAAATAGGCTAAAACTCAATAAAAATCACTTTCATTACACTCGCGTGTACACACGTGCGTTTCAATAATGCTTCTTCGTCTTCGTCTTCGTCTTCGCGTTCTTCCTTCTTCTTCTTTGCTTTCCTCCTTTTTTGTCTTCGCATTCCTTCTTCTTCTTTGTCTTCCTCCTTCTTCTTTTTCGTGTTCTTTCTTCTTCTTCGCGTGTTTTCTCTCGATCATCATTCTTTTATTGTTGCTATTGTTGCTGCATTTTTTCTTTTCCTCCTTTTAATTGAGGTTCATTTGGATCTAGAAATGAACTGAATTTGGTTCAGATTTAGTGAATACTTAATAGTAGTATCAAGTGAAACTAACTCAATTCACAAATGAATCGAATTCAGTTCAGATTGGAACAAAAAGTGATAAATATTCAATCAGCAAAAAAAGCATATTTCAATTCATTTCTGCATGCAAATAAACTCAATTAACCTAAGCGATGGACCGAATTTCTTAAGGAATAACATATTTAGTGAATACTTAAAAGTAGTATCAAGTGAACCTAACTCAATTCACAAATGAACCGAATTTGGTTTAGATTAGAACAAAAAGTGTAAACATTCAATCAGTAAGAAAAACATATTTCAATTCATTTTTGCATGCAAATGAATTCAATTCAACTAAGAGATGAACCGAATTTCTTAAGGAATAACAGATTTGGTGAATTAAAAGTAGTATCAAGTAAACCTAACTCAATTCACAAATGAACTGAATTCGATTTAGATTTGAACAAACAGTTAAAAAATTACTTAAAGAATAAAAAATTTGGTCAATACTTATCAGCAGTATCAAGTGAACCCTAATTAACACACAAATGAACCGAAATAAACTAAAAATGAACCAAAATCATTTAATGATGGCATCAGAGAAAATCAGAAGTAATAAAGATGTTAGCAAAATATTGGTGTTATTGGTGATGACGATAACGAAAAAAAAAAGAAAAAGAAGAAGAAGAAGATGCAACATTAGGGAAGGAGGAGGAGGAGGAGGAGGAGGAGTAGGAGGAGGAGGAGGAAGGAAGAAAAAGAACCTGCGCAAATTGGAAAGAAGAAAAAGAAGAAGGAGAAGGAGAAGGAGAAGGAAAAGGAGAAGGAGAAAGAGAAAGAGAAAGAGGCGCATGATTTGAAAAATTATTATAACAACTTGGTTAAATTTGGTTAAGTATTTTCTTTTGATGTAGAGCTTTATTCTTTCAAAAAATATTTTATAATCTGAAATATCTCAAATATCGTTTTTAAGATGAACATAAATCTATTTCTTTAAAACGACTATTGTTCAAATAATTAGTTGCGTTATTTAAACTTTCTTTTCTTAATTTCCTTGCAATCAAATAAGAAAAATCATCATTTTCTTTCCAATTTTTTTCTTTTATTTTTTTACCTTCCATTTTCATTTTAAAATTAGAGTCTCATAATAGAGTTTCGTCTTTTTCTTTTTTTTATATATTTTATATAGAGTAATAAATCTTAAAAAATGTTTCTACCAATTCGGTGGCCGATAAAAATATGTTTGAAAATTAAAACAATAAAAATATACTAAAAAAATTTAAAATATGATAAAAATAACCAAATATTGAATATATATATTCTCAAAAAAATTTATAAATAAAATTTTGATGTAGTTTTTTTTAAAATATTATTAAAAATTAAATATTTTTATTTTTTAAATTTGATAATTTTTTGCTAAGTAAATTCTTTTGCCCCTTTCTATAAATTGTTGATAGTTTTTAAAAATAAAAAATAAAAAAGGATCTAAAAAAGCTCGAATTTTGTTTCGATTCTTTGTACATCTTTCTACATATATTTTCACAAAAATTCTGATAAAATATAATGCACAAATTATTTATTAAATATAAAAATGGTATGACACTTGTAAAACAATTCATTGATTTTTTATTGTTTTTATTATAAATAATTTAAAAATGTTTTTATTTTTTTCATAAATATTTTTACATAATCTAAATCTTTATTTTTAAGTTAATTTTGTAATTTACTCTTTCAGAAAACTTGAATTTAAAACTTTTGAAATTAATACTATCTAATGGACTATAAAAATATTATTTGTATACAAAATTTAGATACTAAAATTAGTTATTATGTATTTATATATAAATATATGTGTAATTTAATTTATTTTAATTTTAATGTATATTTTATTTTAATTAGTGACTGATTTTAATAGTTGATTTTAGTATATATTTAGCATGGTTGAATTGAGTAAGTTTGATGACATTATTGGTAATGATATAACTATTTAAGCACGCAAAGTGAACATTAAACGATTATTAAGAAAGAAAATATCAAAATGGCAATCTCAACAAAGAAATGAATATAAAAAGGAGAACCATATTTGTTGAACCTTTATTAAATTTTAATTCAACATCTTTGTACAAGTGGGAGAAGTTGAGATATCGTGGTAAGTAAACAAAGTTATAAAAGTATAACATGCTTTTCACATTTTAGAATATAGATAACCGTCACTTTAGTAATTAAAAGATCAAAAAGTCAACATATATACAGGATCATATATTATAATATAGGAAAATTTTATAAACAACATAATCAAAAGATGATTTATACTTATAATCAAATTGTATATATAATATAATAAAAAATTATATTATATTCAAAATATAGGTGAATGCTAATACATTCTGAAAAAAAAAAGATAGAGTATAATATTTTTTAAATTCTAAATAAATTTTAAATCTAAGATTTTAAATTCTAAAATTAGAACTCTAAACTCTAAATTATAATTTTTATATTTGAGCATTAGTATAAAATATAATATTTAAAATTTAATATTTATTTAATTGACAAAGAATACAATACTCCTTATTTAATAAAGTGTATTTAAGGATGAATCTAAAATATAAATAAACATATAAAATCATGATAAGAATTAATTTTATTATGGGTTTATAAAAAAGTTTGTTATGCCTCTAGAAAAATATTTAATCATTGGGCAGTACTATAATGTTAAAATTAATATTTTTCAGCAGCTGTTAAAATGATGAGTTGGTCACGCTATATGATTAACGTGTGTTGCTGTTGGTGACAATGGAAGTCAGGAAGCAAGTGAAAATAATAGAGTACAATTCATGGAAGTCAGGAAGCAAGTGAAAATAATAGAGTACAATTCATTTCATATATCATATATAACGTGTCCAATTTATTTCAGCACCTGCTAGCAAAATATTAATTTTAACACGGTAACACTGCCCTTAATATGAAAGGTTGGGTTATTCTACTGCAAAAATTTAACTATTTTTGTAATAGATTACTTTGTAAAAAATGTGTGAAATAATACCTATATATATATATTATAATGATTAATTTTTAATTTGTTGTTTATAACACACTTTTGAATTTTTTATACATTACAATCATACTATACTTTTTTACATAAAAAATAAAATAATAAAAATATCTATAAATAGAAAAAAACAACTACCACACACATACATAGATATTCATTTATACGTACATACATGCATTTCACTTTTTCCGGAAGAATAATCAAATATCAAAATAATGATTTTTTTCAAAAATTAAATAATAATATTTTATAAATATAACAAATAGGCACCATTGTAATTATATACCTACCTTTATCTTAATTTTGATTTTAAAATTTGATAAAAAAAAAATACGAACCAAATTTAATTATATTGTTATAAAATTTGGTTATATTGCTTAATTTCTATATTTTTATAAAGGTCATTGACCGACGAGTTAGTAATTTTTAGTTTATGTATGGCATAATTTTTTTTTACGAAGATAATTTACAAATTATTCTTAAAATCCAAATGATTTATGAACGAATGTTAAACGCCAACTAACTTTGAAATTTGTTCTTATAAACTATAAGCTCTTGTTATTGATGACCTGCTGTCACGACCAGTAGGTTATTGACGGCTAAATCGTCGCTAAAATACAGGGTAATTAATATTCCGATCATCAACTTTGTCGACGATTGAGCCTTGCATAACATACGTCAATGTTTTTTGGCACCGATAATTATGGTTGTGATTAAGCGGGGGTGAGCCGTCTCTAATATTACAAACAATTAGGTCATCTGTAAATAATTAATCTAAAAATAATTTACTAGTAGTCTTATCGTAGGTATATACAAATTTGTCTATCATATATACAGAGAGAGTAAAGTCTCGTTTTTGTTCATAATATTTGAGATAAGCTTTAAAGTTGTTTCTAATGTTTAAATTGTCCTATTTAAGTTCCTAACGTTTTAAAATTGGCTCAGTATTGTCCTGCTATTAAGGAATCTGCGGGACAAAATTGAAACGATTTTGAAACATTAAAGACTTAAATAGGATGAAAATGTTGGGTACAAAAACGATATATAGAAATAAATTTTAATTTTATCCTTCAATAATATCAATTTTTTACGGTACATAGTTATTCAATTATTTTTTAGTCACATCTAAGTAAATTACATTTAATCACACTACTTTCATTCGAAATAAATTTATTTTTTTATAATTTTACTCAAAAAAATCTTGGTCAGAGCAACTATATTAACACCGGCAGCAATGTAAAACTTACCTACAACCAACATTTCTATATTAACATCCTCCTTCCACGCTAAGACCAGCACTAGCCATCCCATTCAGATCAACATTTTTTCAGTCATGAAATCTGCACATTCTTAGTTTTTGTTCCACCGAGATTGGGTGTTTGACAAAGAAATACAACCTCGAGAGAGTGGGAATGATATATCCTTTTAAAGTTTTGGACTATCAAAAGTCTCTCCAAATCTCAACAACCAGCTTAGCACCTTCATGGGTCCCAGGGTGTCACTTTACGGTTGGCACCTTTCACCTTCTCAGAAACATCTATATCATCCTCCAAATATACTTTTTTCTATCTAATAAGATTTTTATTTTCAGTATTATTTTTCTTACTTCCAACATACATCATTTTCGGGCTCCCTTCTGTCTAGCCAATTTTTTAAGATAAAGATTCTTTGAGCCAACAGATAAATTATCATCATTGGTAACAACCACCTCTTTAGTGTTCATAGGCATTGGAATTTTGACCAACACCCTTAGAGAATCCTGTTTTGGATTGGATCTCCATGAATGAGTTCTAGCTCCTTCTGTCTCCTGTCTAACTATAATTTTGTGAGAGGTTGAATTGCAATATGATTTTTTCTTTTTATTCTTCATGTTTAACCCCAAAAATCCTTCAGTAGCCATAAGGGAGATGATTTCTTCCTTGGTTAAGAAAGAATCCACCAGCATTCCTCATTGGCTCTGAATTAGCGCCTTTCTTTCTTTCAATCATTTTTCCTACTTGATCTACTTTGACCTAGTCACCAATGACTTCCTGTTTGACTTGTTGTTTCGCTGAATCTTCCAAGAGCATAGGACATTTTCTCACTTCATGTCCTAGCATTGCACAATAGTGACGCACTATTCCAAGCCTTTCATAGCGGAGTCCAACTTCCATTGTTTTCTGATTTAGCCAACCAATTTCAACGAGTCTTTCACCTTTTTAAATCCATTAATTTTCACCCTTGCTTTAATGATCATTGCTTCCTTCTTCCTTACCTCAAAGAAACCTATATCATTGATTGCACTAAATCTTCCTCTCAGTTTGCATCCAACTTCTAGAGTTTTAAATTGTTCTTACAAGCCCTAAAATTGAATCCAATCGAAGAAATGGTAGTTATTGTTTTTTCCCCTGTACCCCTTCCTTCCTCCCATCTCCTCACATGTAGCACGTATCCTTTGAATAATCAAGAAAAATCTCTCTCTTCTCATTGCTTCATTGTCGTTTTCAAAGAAAAATTGAAAAAGATTGTGACCCTTCTCTACTACCCGAAAGCCTTTCGGTTTGCTCCATGTTGTTTTCATAGTGCTTTTCATTGTACCTGCTAAGAATGATCTATCATTAAAGATCCTTCCCATTATGCTTTTGTTGCAGGCTTGTACTCCAATTGAAATATCTTCCTTTTCAAGCAACATCGCTTACTCCTCTTCCTTGCATTGTTAGGTTTCGATTTGTGATGATTGTGACCTATTCTTCCTTTCTTTATGTCTGTCACTAGCGATGAAGAAGGTAGAACTCTATGAGAAGTGCGTTATTTTGAGTGAGTATTCAATTAAGGCTGCGTTTGTTTTTTAGAACAAGACAAAATAACACACTGAGAATAAGACACAAATGACAGCGACACAAATTTTTGTATTCTTGTATTTTTTTAAGTGATAAATTAGAACAAATTATAAAAATCTAATTTATTCTTATTTTTTATTCAAAAATTTTAAAAAATATAATAACAAAATATATAATTATAAAAAATTAACAAAAATAATAAAAAAATAAAAAATAAATTATATCTCTTGTTAGTATTTTTGTGTCTTTTTTATCAGAATGGATATAAAATATATTAATTTAATATTTTTGAAACAAAATTTCTATTCATATCTTATTTATTAAATACAATTTTGTATTTCTATCCATGTTAGTGTCTCATCCTATAAATAAACAAACGTAGCTTAATAACATGGTAAAATTAAAATTCTAGTAGAACTTTTTTTTTAACCTAATCAATACTAATGACTACATTAGTTTGTTTTGTGAGTTGTGACTCGCATGTTGCTTTAATTCTCACTTAAACTTTTTATAATATAAAATCACATTTTATCGATTAAATAAGAGAAAAACTGAGAATAAGTATTCCCTAAAAAAATTATGATATGTAATGATAATAATTTGAGTTAAACCTCAAAGTGGTCCCTGAACTTACACTCGACTCTGAAAGTGGTCCTTAAACTTGCAATGGCATCAATATTATCCCCGAATGTAACACATGTGGTTCACGGTCGTTCCTGAAGCATTTTTCGGGGAATATTCCTTAACAGCGCGCTGACGTGTATGAAGAGGCCCCACGTTGGATATTTGACGTGGCTGTTATCATTTTTTAACTCAATTTAGTCCCTGAATTATTTTATAACCCTAATCCCCAATTTATTATCAGAAACCACTTTGTTTCTTCTTCTCTGTTCTCCTTCGTCTTCCCTGCCATTGTTGAACGTGATTTGAGTGGGTCATGATGGGTGGACACAACAAATTGAGGTTATGATGAAAGTCCGAATTTTGGAGGTTATGATGCTCATGATGTATATCATGATGAGTTAGATGGGACAAATTCTTGGTATTCCGAAGAAATGAAGACACCCCTAACTCAGAGGATGATGACTCATTTCCTGTTTTCAGAGAAGAAACAAGGTTCGGGAAACTCCAATTAGAGGTAAGGATGAAATTCGACACGAAGATGGATTTTAAGGAGGCTATGAGGGAGTATTGCATCCAAAAAGATAGAAAAGTTAGATTCAAGAAAAATGATAATGTACGATGCAGGACTTTATGTAGGGGTGGGGAATGTCCATGAGTTATCTATATCTCTAAGGATAGTGAGATTGTTTGCTGGCAAGTTAAAACCTTCAATGATGATCATACCTGCCCAAGAGAGACAAAAAATAAATTAGCTAACAAAGGGTGATTAGCAAACAAGTTGGTGAAGAAGCTTAGAAAATTTCCAAATCTGAAGCACTCTGAAGCTTTAACATACTTCAAAAGTAAATGTGACTTGGACTTGGACAAATCTTCACTGACAAGAGCAGTTGGAGATGTAAGGCACATTGTGTATGGTGATGCAGCTGCACAATATAGAATGGTGAGAGACTATGGTGAGACTCTCCTGAAATCCAATCCTGGTTCTACTGTGCGCATCACAACAATTTATCATCCCAACCCCGTAGAAGAGTCCACTTTTGACAAGATATATATTTGTCTGGATGGGTGCAAGAATGGGTTTAGGGCGGGATGCAGATCTCTAATAGGGCTTAATGGAGCATTCCAGAAAATCAGATTTGGTAGACAAATCTTGACAGTCATTTACATCATTGCATATGCCATTATACCAGTGGAGAATACGAATAACTGAAGGTGCTTTCTTGAGCTGCTGCATGAGGATTTAGGAAGCTACACCCAAAATGGATGGTATTTTATTTTGGACATGTAAAAGGTAACGGTGTCTTTGCTATTTACTAGTTATTGTATTTTAGTAAGGGTTGAACTCCTTAGGTTGATGTATTTTTTGTAGCCATATTTTGCTTTCATGATTCTGTTTCTATATTTACTAGTTTGTTTCACACATTGTTATTGCCAGTATTGATAGAATGGGGGTAGGAGTAGAACTTAATAAATCGTGGGGATGAATTTGCTGTCACTTATACATGTGTAGGGATTAATTTGATGTCACTTATATATGTGTAGGGACTATTTTTATGTCACTTATGTAAGGTGAGGGGCCATTTTGGGTCCCGATATTGTAAGTTATTAATTTCAGTGATTTCGTGTAGGGGCTAATTACAGTTGTGCAGGAGGTCTTCCCTGATGTCCACCACAGATTTTGTGTATAGCACTTGCGGAGAAATTTCAATAAGCAGTGGAAAGACAATAAACTTAGAGGATTACTGTGGGAGTGTGTAAGATCTACTACTCAAGAGGGATTCATTGAGGGGATGATGAAAATTCAGAGCTAAAAAGGAAGCATGAGAGTACCTTTCCAAATGACGAAGAGATGCATGGAGTCGGGCCTTCTTCCCCTCCCAACCAAAATATGACAACATATGTAACAATGCTTGCAAAGTATTCAATGTCAAAATTAAGGAAGTAAGGGCCAAACTAATTATCACACCACCAGGTACTTCAACTATTACTCCACCCATCATGTCCCACTCAAATCACGTTCAACAATGGCAGCTCAACAATGATAGAGAAGACGAAAGAGAGCAAAAAAGAAGAAACAGAGTGGTTTTTGATAATAAATTGGGGATTATGGTTATAAAATAATTCAGGGACTAAATTGAGTTAAAAATGATAACAGCCACGTCAGATATCCAACGTGGTGCCTCTCCATACACGTCAGTGCGCCGTTAAGAAATATTCTCCAAAAAATACTTCAGGGACGATTGTAAAATACTTTTATTAAATTCGAGAATAATATTAAAACTAGTACAAACTTAAAAACCACTTTAAGAATCGAGTGCAAGTTCAGGAACACTACGAGATTTAACTCTAATAATTTTGCATCATAAATTAAAGTAAGGATAAGGAAGACAAATGACCCAAACAGGTGGGGTCCAGCAAATCAAAAAACGAAAAAGACAAAAACTAATATTTACCCAAATAAACCTGGTGGGGTCCAAAGCATCAAATAATATAACTCAAAAGAGGAAAGATATTCCATAAAAAATATATTGATGATTTAAATATATAACTTTGATCCGACGTTGGTTATTGTGTGTATCTGTATTTTCTTTTAATTTTTTCATTTTTAATAGATTTTCCATAAAAGTATATTGATACTAATTTTTTTTATTTTTTTTGTTTGAAAAAAATAATACGACATCTGTAAAGATATAATAGCGTAGGCATTGTTGGAAAATTATAAATATACGTAGCAGAATACGCAAACAAAAACTATTTTTTATCGCATGACGGTGTTGATCACGCGGACATCTTTCCCTCATATAAAGAGTGGTGCTTATTTATTATTATAATTTAAAATATTATTTATACATGAAAATTAGTTATTAAATCTAACATTAATATAAAATATATATTAAAAATAAATTAAATAATATATATTTATATATAAATATATAATAATTAATTTTAATTTGTTTACAATATTTTCAAATTTATTATTACTAATATATATATATAATAAAATTCAAATTTTATACTTATTTATTTAAATAAATAAGCGAGCTAATCAATTTACCAAAACTTAAATTAGCTTATCAAAATTAATTGCTCTACATTTTTCAGAGAAATCATGCATCTGACTAACGGGAATCATATTATATGCATGGTACTGAAATGCTTTATTAATTAAGTGTGAAATTTCAGGAAGTAAGTTGAATATTTACACAAAAGCTTTTAGTTTTTATAAAATATTATTTATTTATATTTTAATTTTAGTTCTTATAAGTTCTCTTTGTGTTTGATTTTGTTCCAATAAAATTTAGGAGCTTTTTTATTTTAGTCTGTCTTGCAACGTTAACATTTAACCTGGATGCGATTATGCACTTAACAAATTTTACATGAACGAAAACGAAAAGATAATTTTATAAGGATAAATAAAACTTATTACTTAAACCATAATAATAATAATAATAATAATAATAATAATAATAATAATAATAATAATAATAATAATAATAATAATAATAATAATAATTAAATATGGTTATTTTAAATAATAATAATAATAATAAAATATATATTTATTATTAACGTAATAGATCTTTATTGTTGTATGTTTAATATTTTATTATTAATCATGAATTATTCATAAAAACTAAAATAAATATTTTATATTTTTAAATATTATAATCTGAATAAACTAAATAATTATTATTAATATATATAATGATTATTGAATGTATATTTTAGTCAAATAGAGAGTGTATATTAATAAATAGAGAAAAAAAATATTTACATATCTTGCAAGAGAGATTATTATTTACAAAAGGTCTTTTTCACTTAGAGATTCATATTTGAATATATTGTTTTACAAAAATATTTTTTTCACACTGAAATTAGTCATATATACATAGTTTAACTTATTTTTAATATATATTTTATATTTTAATATATACTTTAATATCGATGGCTAATTTTAATATATATCTAATATATTGATTATTTTAAAAGTTCTTTAAATATAACAAATTGTACATAAAACAAAATCTAAAAGATAATTGCATTTTTTGTTGTTAAACTTTTAGCAATATAGTATGTACTTTATTATTAATATACGCCTTCATTATTATGACACACACACAAGGATTTTCTATAAATAGACCCATGTAATTTATTGTTCCACAAATGAAAACAAACATATATATCAATACACTTCTGGTTCAGGTAGCAATACTAATGGAATCCAATGGTGTAGACCATGCTTCCAAATTGCTTGAATCTCAAAGCCATGTATGGAACCACATTTTCAGCTTCATAAATTCCATGTCCCTCAAATGTGCAATTGACTTAGGAATTCCAGATGCCATACACAACCATGGCCAACCCATGCCACTCTCAAAACTCATTTCTTCTCTACAAATCCATCCCAACAAAACACAATCCATCCATCGCTTGATGCGAATTTTGACTCATTCTGGCTTTTTCTCTAAACAAATCTCTTCCAAAGGCGATCCAGAATCGAGTTATTCCCTAACCGATGCATCTAAGTTGTTGCTCAAAGACAATCCTATGAGTCTTTTTCCTTTCTTGTCTGCCATGCTTGATCCCATTTTAACAAAACCGTGGTACGATTTACCGGCATGGTTCAAAAACGATAGTCCCACATCGTTTTACATGAGGCATGGGATGGCACTTTGGGAATATGCTGGTATTGAGCCAAGACTCAATAAGTTCTTCAATGATGCCATGGAAACCGATACTCCATTTGTTTCAAGTATTTTGTTTGACAAGTGTAAGGGTGTGTTTGAAGGGTTGGATTCTTTGGTTGATGTGGGTGGAGGCACAGGAACTATGACTAAGGCTCTTGCTAAGGCGTTTCCACAAATAGAGTGTGTTGTGTTTGATCTTCCACATGTTGTTCATGGCTTGCAAGGAACTGGGAATCTCAAATATGTTGGAGGTGATATGTTTGACTCAATTCCTCCTTCAGATGCCATTTTCTTGAAGGTAAATTAGTTCGATTAGGGAGTTATTTATTTATTTTACTATCAGTTAAATTTTTCTTTTGAATTACGTTTGTACTTAAAATTTTAAATTTTAAATTTTAAATTTTAATAAATTAAATTAGTCTAATATCAATAAAAATTATTCTCATCATATTTACTTACTTACTCATCTTAATTTTATTATTCAACTTGGTTAAACTTGATTTACGATGAAACTTGTACGCGCAGTATTTCTATTTACATATATGTATATTAAAATTAGAGAATTAATAATGATGTCTCCAATGACCAATTAACCGTGTTATAAATTATAGCCGGATCATTTTTATATTATTTATGATTTAGTTAAAGAGATACAATACTATATTATTAGTAGAAATTTTTTATTTTTAAATAAATATACTAAACATTTAAAGTTTTAAATTTTTATATAAACTAACGTTTTCAATTAATAATTTTAATATATATTTTTAAAATATATATTAACTAAAATCATTATTTATTATTGTTAGTAATGAGTTTAACAGAAAAAAAATAATTATAATTAGTAATGTCTCATTCAATTTAGCAGGCTAAAAATTTATATGTTGTAGATTGAAACTTTATTTAAAAATTTATTATAGATTAATGAGTTACAAATTAGTAAACTAACTACTAAATCAACCGAAATTGATTACCTTATCATGATTTATAGTAGTGTGTATGAAAGTTATTGCCTTCTTTATTTGGAAGAACATATTAAAATATTACTTAAAAAAACGCTTCCAAACAAGAAAAACCTTCCAAAACAAGCAACAAGTTGAGCCAAATTATTCAATTTAGGAGTTTAAAGATAGATCCAATAATGAATATAATAATGGTGATGGTTGTTAAAACTAACATCATTAAGCATGGGACCCAATAATACTTAATCTCTTTTTTCTTTGGAAGAAAAATTTACTTAAACTACTCTCTAGGTAATAATTTTATGATATGTAAGTGATTCAAATAATTATTAATTGTTCATTATAATGTTTACGTTGCATGAAATAATGCAGTTTATATTGCATGACTGGAATGATGAGAAATGTATCAAAATACTGAAGAACTGCAAAGAAGCAATCACAAGAAGCAAAGGAAGAAAAGGAAAAGTTATTGTCATTGATATGGTAGTGGATGATGAAAAGAGTGATGGAGATAATAAATCAATTGAAACCCAACTTTTCTTTGATATGTTGATGATGGTAGAAGTCAACGGAAAAGAGAGAAATGAAAAAGAATGGGCAAACTTAATTTTCTCAGCTGGTTTTAGTAGCTACAAGATAAACTTATCAGCTTTGGGATTAAGATCTCTCATTGAAATCTTTCCATAAAAATGCAAGTAGCAAGAAGTGTTTTGTGAAATAATGGAGCATCATATATAAAGATGCCTTTGAATAATGTATTGTTTGTGAAATTTGTTTATTTTTCTCTATTCATAAAATAAAAAATTAATGTATTTGCTGTGCTTTCTTAAAAGAAAATAAGGAAAACATTTATTTTCATCTCCTTTTGTCTGTATTCATTATTTTATGAATCTATTTCTGTTTCAGAGTATATATATATAGCACTAGATGAAAGTGGCAAACAATTTCCTCATACATCGATAATATAAATAATTAAGTGGATGAAAAGTGCCAAACAATTTCTTCAGTTTCCACGTTCTATATCAATATGAAAACGTGGGAAACAATTTCCACATACATGCATCACATCAATGATTCTGTTAGCACAAATTTTCGACCGATAATTATTTCGACTACAGTCGGTCGATGGTTAATAACACAGAGTGTTTTGGACGACAAAAATTAGTTAGAGTGAAAAAAAAATTTCAGGTCTAATTAAAAAAGTTCAAATAATACGTGGAAAATAAATTTGACCCCTTAATCTGAAATGAATGTGAAAATTATTACTTAACCATCAAAATATAGTAAGAATATAGGTAGTTAAATTTGAAGAGAGAGTAAAATAAAATCGACAATTTACATAAATAAAATGGAGGAGAGAAAGTGTTACGTAAATATAACAATAGGAAAACTAAACGCAAATACAACAAACCTCGTTATATGTAATTCGCGACACCTTAATGCGGATTCCATTTACTCATTATATGTAATTTGCGACACCCTTAACGCAGATTTCATTTACACGTAATTCGCTACATCCTGTGGTGGATTACGTTTAGAAGCAAAAACACATAAATCGCTACACCCTGTAGCGGTTTATTATGAGACCCAGAATGTATTCCACGAGATCATGCGGATTATGAAGGAATTGGCTCATTATATAAACTAATTTTAGCTCTGCATGAACGTGTGTTCAAAGGTAGAATTACTTCTCTTTTCTCCAATGCGTTTGCCAAACACACACATAGCCATTTCCAAGTAGTAACATTGTGAAGAAACCGCTGTAGAGTATTGCGGTTTATATAGTGAGCCAACTCCTTCGTAATCCGCTACAGGATCTCGCGGAATACACTTTGGGTATTTCTCTTCATAAACCGCTACAGAGTATAGCGGTTTATGTGTTTTTTCTTCTAAACGTAATCCGCGACAGGATATAGAGGATTATGTGTAAATAGAATCTGCGTTAAGGTGTCGCGGATTACATATAATGAGATTTGTTGTATTTGTATCTGATTTTTCCTATTGTTGTATTTATGTAACACTTTCTCTCATTCATTTTATTTATACAAATTGCTCAAATAAAAATGTGAATAAGAGATTAATAATCACTCATTACAATACAGATTTTTTTTCTATAAATATAAGAAAGCTATAGAATTTTACTAGGACTTCCATTCAACACATCAAACTACACTAAATTTCTACAAATTTTCAGTCTGATATAATTAAAGAAAGATCATGAAGTGTCAATGTATATGAATATTTGAATTTAATTTATTTTGTTATTTTCTTTCAAGCTGTTATGCATATTTTTAGCAAATTGTGATTGATTCAATATCTAATGTCTAATATTTAATATCTGAGAGTAGAACCTACTCCTCTTTTGTGAGTACTGGTTTTTAAACGTGTATCAAAGATTTTGTTCTTGAACAAAAAGAAAAACTTGAAAAGTAAAAGGAATTTAAACAACTTGAAATTAAAAATACAGGAAGTAAAGTAAATGACCTTAAAATTAAAGAAAAATAACAAAATGCCTTCAACAGGGTTGAAAGACTTTGAATTCAAATACAATACAAAAATATTAAAAGAAAAGAAAATGTTTGCCAAAGAAAAGTAAATTGCAGAAAAGATAATAAATTGCAAGAAACTTAAAAAAATGTAAAGATATGGAAGGAATCCTACAAAAAAGAAAACTCTTTGCAGACTCAGAAGGTTTCTAAGGATATGAGTGTGCCAGAGTATTTTTGGAACTGAATTCCAACTCTTGTTCCTTCTAAACTTTATCTATTTATAAATCTTTTCAACCAATCAAATTCCATCATGTGCTCCATATGCAAGAAATCTAAGCATAACCGTTCTGCCACTTAAATGATGGATAACCGTCTTCAACTGCCTTGATTATTAACATTATCATTGCTCTGATTGCTTAATTCTATTTCGACAAGCTTTATCGATCAAACCTATTTTGCTTATCAATAACCTTCTTTCGATGAACCCTAAACCCACCGACAGGATCCAAACAAGTAATGCCTTCGATTTTAACTAACTAAATTAATGAGTTTATCTTTTCGACTAACTCAAGTACATCGTACCACGTCCTTTGAGGTTGATTATCTTTCTTTTGATCTGTACACTTCACCGATATACCAAAATATTCAATCAATAATTTGTCCCCTTGAATTGATAACTTCCAACTTATCAAAAATAAAAAAGCTCGTCGATTCAAAACGTTTAAATTCAAAAAACGTTTGAAGTCCATAACTAACACTAACTTAGAAAACTGTTCCACTCATCGCATCCATTAAATGCGTATTTCATCATGCACACTTTTCATTGATTCTGGACGTTCAACTTCCTATTAGCTTTATCTTTTCAGCTTCCCTCTATCAATATCTCACTTCATTAATCTTTTAAATTTTTTCCAAAAACTTCTTCATCACGCGTTCATTTCTGGCACAACACCATTCTACTTCCCTTTTATATACATTATATTTTTCCAATATAGCTCCTGCAAGAAAAAAACATTTTTCTTTTCTCAAATTCTTTACACTTCTCTCAGGATTCAACTTGGTTAACTTTTTTTCTCCAAGGTATTTTCATTCATTATATATGTTTATATATATATATATATATATATATATATATATATATATATATATATATTACCAAAAAAGACTCTTCTCTTTTACTTCACTCCTATTATTACTGTGATTTTTCAAAATTGCCATGGGCCACTAACAGCAACCTTTCTCTTTCTAATAAAAGAAAAGAAACAGTGGAAGAAATTCCATGTATGAATCTTCAAATTTTAGCTCAAGACCACGACATTATCATTGAAAACTCAGTTGATGCTGCTAATGCAAAAAAAAAAATTATCTTTCCATTTACCATTGATAACTAAATGTATTGTTTTTTGAGTTCTCTACTTCCTCCTTCTGAAATTAATAAAGTTCTTTTTTTTTTCTCTTTTCCTGATCAAGAACTATTGATAAAAAAGATATGTACATGGCTCCTTTTGATGACCATACCAAGACATTTCGAAATAGCTCAACAACTTCATCCAAAAGTGTCAACTATCTGGCCTGGTTCAAAAGAATCGAACAAAAGAAAAAGGATTTCTAGACTTGACATGGTATATATGATCTGCTTCAATTGTCTCAATACCAACTCACCACCCACCATTAGATGATTAGAGCCACCCTGTACTTCTGGAGTCAATCGACCAACAATCTACATTTACCATGTAGGATGGTTGGTCTGACTCTATTCGATTTGGTAGCTATCACAAGACTACCTCCTTCAAGGATCAATATTTTTTCCAATATGAAACCAACAAAGAAATATAAAATCAATTGGGACAACTCATCTTATAGAGAATTCGTAAAAAATAACATGGGACAAGGTGATAGTCCCATTTCTGATGATGAACATGTAGATTTTTTATACTTTTGGCTGAATACTGTTGTCTTCTGCTCACGTAGTATCACTATGCAAAGACTCTATCAATCTCTTGCTGCTTTAATCCATGAAAGTTCATCAATTTTGTGCCTCTCCAAATTACTCTTAGAAAATTTATACGATAAACTCGGCCACATGGTCGCAAGTCTCCACAATCGAACTCCTTTTACTGTAGGAAGACGACGATGAGAACTACTTAGATCTTTAGTGATTAGTGCTTCAATTTA